>NW_027529428.1:11294915-11310150 GCF_008692635.1 Crocuta crocuta | reverse complement strand
GGGGGGTGGAGAAAAGTAACTTGATTTCACAGTTCATTCCCTGAAGGACTAAACGTAAAAAGCCACGTGAACAGTGACTGGCCGGCCTCACCTTTCTGTCCCCAATAAGCCTCATTAAAGAGTTGCCTCTAAATGCTGCCTGCCACGCCTCTTGAAAATGTAAACGTTTCTGAGCCCTTTGCTGTGAAAGTGTCACTGACATTCAGGAGTTCTCAAACCAAAGATCATTCTGTCTGCACTTGGTGTCTGCCAGGGTGTGTACTGCACAGAAGACTCGGGGGCTCTGATGCCTTTTCTTCCACAGAGATGTCCATATGCACACATTTCATTAATTGTGTGTGTGTGTATTTTTTAATATATTTTTTAAATGTTTATTTTATTTTTGAGAGAGCAAGAGAGAGAGCATGAGCAGAGGAGGAGCAGAAAGAGACAGGGACAGAGATCTGGAGTGGGCTCCATGCTGACAGCAGAGAACCCAACATGGGGCTCGAACTTACCAGCTGTGATATCAAGACCTGAGCCAAAGTCGGATGCTTAATCGACTAATCCACCCAGGTGCCTCTGTGTTTGTGTGTGTGTGTTTTTTTTCTTTTTTTAAGTTCAGGATACTTCTAGAATCAGCTGCTATAGGACAGGTCTGAGAATGCAAAAAATCTCCCAGAGACAAGATGGAAAAAGCCATCTTCATAAGCCCGTGAGTGTAGTATTATAAGCTAGGTCAGTAGTGTAATAAGCTAGGTCACGGGGGTGAGGAGGTGCTTTGTAAATTACAAAGAACCACATAAATAAAACGATGTTCATGTTAATGTAAAGAGCCCCCGTCCTTCCCTTGCTTAGTTCAACCTCTTCTTGGGAAAGAAAGGTTTCTCAGTGACAAGTCTATGCAAACCTGTGGCGTCCTGATTGTCTGTCTCTGGTTGGGTTTCACAAACTCCCTGGACCTCAGTTTCCCCTAGTGTTAAATGAGAGTGTGGACCTGCATAGAATATAGTCATATAGTCCATTCCCAGGAGCGCCTGGGTGGCTCAGTCCATTAAGCGTCCGACTTCGGCTCAGGTCATTATCTCATACTTCATGAGTTCAAGCCCTATATCGGGCTCTGTGCTGACAGCTCAGAGCCTGACTCCTGCTTCAGATTCTGTGTCTCCCTCTCTCTCTGCCCCTTCCCTGCTCACACTCTTGTCTCTTGCTCTCTCAAAAATAAATACACATTAAAAAAAGAATATAGTCCGTTCCCAGTCCAGACATTCAGTGGTCTTGTCAGACCAACTTAACAGGCTGGTTTTATTTCCTTCTAGTAGATGAGGCAATGACAATGAATGATGTTTTTAAGTTATAGAGTAAATATGGTTATTGGTATTGTTCTACTTGAACTTCAGTTGAATTCAAGTTCATATAATACCCATCTTATCGTGTCCTTGCTTGCTTTTGGGAACTTGTGCTGTAGACTGAATGTCTAAATCCCCCCGAAATTCCTGCGCTGGATCCTGGCCCTCAGTGTGATGGTGCTAAGAGGTGGGGGCCTTGGGGAGGTGATTAGATCATAAGGACAGAGCCTCTTGAATGGAATTAAGAGGCTCTTATGGAGACTCCAGGGAACCCCTCCCACCATATGAGGATTCAGTGAGAAGACAGCCATCTAGGACCCGGGAAGCAGAACTTCACCAGATACTGAATTTGCTGGGCCTTGAACTTGGACTTCCCAGCCTCCAGAGCCGTGGGAAATAAATTTCGGTTGTTAATAAGCCACCCAAGTCTGTGGTATTCTGTTATTGCAGCCCAAATGGACTAAGATACCTGCCACACCACCTCATCTTAGTCTTTACTGACCTCCATTTTACACATGAAAAAAACAAAGCTCAGGAACATTAAAAATTCAAGTTATGTTCCTGTTTGGTTATTTTTTAAGTTTATTTATTTTGAGGGAGAGGGAGAATCCCAAGCAGGCCTTGTGCTGTCAGCGAAAAGCCCAGCTCGGGCCTGGGCTCAGGAACTGTGAGATCATGAAGAAAACTTTTTTTTTTTTTGAAGGCTTTACTTATTTATTTTTGAGAGAGAGAAGAGAGAGAGAGAGCAGGAAGGGGCAGAGAGAGAATCTCAGGCGGGTTCCATGTTCCCAGCACAGAGCCAGACGTGGGGCTCGAACTCACAAATCACAAGATCATGACCTGAGCCAAAACCAAGGGTTGGACGTTTAACCAACTGAGCCACCTAAGTACCCCACCCTCACACCCCTGCAAAAAAGACTCTTAACAATAGAACAATATAAACAAATGCTAAGTGGGTATTTAAAAATTTCCTTTCTTCAAAAATAAAATTATTTTTTAGTGTGGGTGGAAATTCTGAAGAGTCGTAGGTCGGTACCAGTGAGAAAAATAAATAAAATTGTGTGCGTTATGTTTATGTGTGTGTGTCTATATCTTGCTTCTAATGAAAGTTTCACGTCTTGCTTACTTGGAATTTAGTTAAGTGATGCACTCCCCTATCTGGGACACAACATAAAAAATGTATTTAATCAGGCTGCTATAACCAGAGAATGTAAGTTAAGGGATCTGTGCTATTTCTTTTTAATTAATTTATTTATTTTGAGATAGAGTGGGAGCGGGGAAGGGTCAGAGAGAGATTCGCAAGCAGGCTGTGCGCTGTCAGATTGGAGCCCGGCATGGGCTCAATCCCATGAATCAGAACCGTGAGATGCTGACCTGAGCCAAAAGCAAGAGTCAGACAGATGCAGCCCCCTGGGCACCCCAGGGGATTTAATACTTTCCTTGTGGGCTAGCTTTTCAGGCCTATTTACTTTTACTTTACAAATAATGCTGACTGGCTCAACTATTTAGGTTCGAAGGCCCTGGGAGCATCCTGTCTAAGGCTGTGGGAGAATTACAACCACAAAAACAGTCCCGAGGCAGGCATAAAAACAATTTATGACCAGCAAACTGGAAAAGCCTCACAGTGCGGGGCCAGGAGCCTCCCACACCTCCAACCCGGGGAGCATCATCACATTTATGGGGTCACCCACGCTAAGGATGAGTTTTCAGGAAAAAGTTGTAAGTGTTCAGTATTACATGTTAAAGGAGGCAAGAAAATATCACAATAAGTTTAGGAAGCTTTCTATTATGATTTGCTTCAATATACAACAATCAGTGGATAGAGCCCCTGGCCACTTGAAAAGGTCACTTCCCAGAAGGACTTCTTTTCCTCTGCTTTGAGGATCCAGATACGCACTGGGGCCCGTAAAAGAGAACCTAAGATTTTTGTATTAGAATTTAAAAAATGTATCCAGGGGCACCTGGGTGGCTCAGTCGGTTAAGCATCCAACTTTGGCTCAGGTCATGATCTCGCAGTTCGAGGGTTTGAGCCCCGTGTCGGGCTCTGTGTTGATAGCCAGCTCAGAGCCTGGAGCCTGTTTCAGATTCTGTGTCTCCCTCTCTCTCTGACCCTCCCCTGCTCATGCTGTCTCTCTCTCTCAAGAAATAAATTTTTTAAAAAACATTAAAAAAATTTTTAATATAAAAAAAGTATCCAAACTCTGCTACTGACTTATTTGTTGGCAGAAGCCTCACTTTTATTACCTATAAAANTCTCTCTCAAGAAATAAATTTAAAAAAAAACATTAAAAATTTTTTTTTAAATAAAAAAAGTATCCAAACTCTGCTACTGACTTACTTGTTGGCAGTAGCCTCACTTTTCTCACCTATAAAATGGGGATGTCTGGGGCACCTGGGTGGCTCAGTCAGTTAAGCGTCTGACTTCGGCTCAGGTCATGATCTCACCGTTTGTGGGTTCGAGCTCCACATCTGGCTGTGTGCTGACAGCTCAGAGCCTGGAGCCTGCTTCAGATTCTGTGTCTCCCTCTCTCTCTGCCCTTCCGCTGCTCACACTGTCTCTTTCTCTCAGAAACAAATAAAACATTAAAAACATTTTAATTTAAAATGGGGATGTCTGACCCATGGCACCTGGGCCCACATGCAAAGCACTTAACACATAATCAATACTGTCACATGCAAAGCACAATTTCATATGCAAGTTTGGGAGTTTCCCCCAAAGTATTATCTATGACATCCTCTACTCAGCTTCACACTTAGTCAAAATGCTCATTTTGTTACCTTGGTGATAGATTCTGATTTCCTGGAACAATTTTCTTGCCCCCTTACAATGCTTATATGTATATATTTAAAGTTTATTATTTATTTTTGAGAAAGACAGAGCATGAGCAGGGGAGGGGCAGAGAGAGGGGGAGAATCTCAAGCAAGCTCTGCGCTGTCAGCGAAGAGTCTGACGTGGGGCTCAAACTCACAAAACTGAGATCATGACCTGAGCCGAAGTCAAGAGTTAACCAACTGAGCCACCCGAGGGCCCCTACAGTGCTTATATTTTACTCCATCTTCTGCATAGCTTCTAAAAATAATTTGGCCTAACTGAGTTTGATAGATGGTATTAAATAATAAGTGTACAATATATTTCTTAAGCTATACCTGCCCCCATATTGTAGTAAGCCCTACTGCTACATCTAAAGAGAGACCTACATGCGTAAATGTGAAGTTTGTGTGGACGGACTAGGCAAAGTTGTCAAGGAAGGCAGGCTTCACACCGCCAAGGTACACACCAGGATTAAAATAACTTTAGGTCATGTCCAGTTGAATTCTTGGCATGGGTTTATCTTTTGTAAACGGAAATAGTCACATACCAGAAGGGGAAGGAGGGGCCCTGGTATGAATGACATACATTTTTTCCTGTTGTTCAAAGCTATGACTTCATGACCGTCTTTCTGTGCACAACTATTGTCAGGTATTACATCACATTACTGTTAGACATCTTACAACAGTAAGAAATGCTTTCAAATCCTTGGTTTGACTTAATTATCCATAATATGCTAAAGATCCCAGTCAATGGCCCCTTTGGAATACATAAAACTGAGGTCATTATATTCTGATGTCTGCTAGCAGAATCTGAGTTCACACAGTCCACCTTTTTTGGATATATTAATTAAGACATAGAATGTTTTAACCCCCCAAGAAACTGGGTAGAGAAGGAGGGGTGCCTGGGTGCCGCAGTCAGTTAAGCAACTAACTTGATGTCGGCTCAGGTCATAATCTCAAGGTTCATGGGTTTGAGCCCCATGTCAGGCTCCGTGGTGACAATGCAGAGCCTGCTTGGGATTCTCTCTTTTGGCCTCTCTCTCTACGCCTCCCCTGCTCATGCTTTCTTAAGAATGGAGAGATAGATAGATGGTAGGTAGGTAGGTAGGTAGGTAGAAAAAAAGAAAGTAAGAAAGAAGGAAGGAAGAAAAGAAAGAAAGAAGAGAAAGAAAAACTGGGCAGAGAAGGAAAATATCTCAACATGATAAAGGTCATATATGGCATGCCCACGGTTAACATCATACTCAAAAGCGAAACACAGAGATTTTCCTCTAAGATCAGGAACAAGACAAGAATGCCTCTCTCCCCATTTTTATTCAACACACTATTAGAAGACCTAGCCAGAGCAAGTAAGCAAGAAAAAGAAACAAAGGAAAGGAAAAAGTAGAGCTGTCATTATTTGCAAATGACATGACTGTAGAGAAAACCTTAGAGATTCCAACAAAGAACTGTTTGCAGTTTTAAATAGTTTCAGTAAAGATGCAGGACACAAAATCAATACACAAAAATCAGTTGTGTTTTCATACAGCAGCAATGAAGTATCAGAAAGACAAATTCAGGAAGCAATGCCATTTTTTTTTAAATGTTTTATTTATTTCTAGGAGAGAGAGAGAGAGACAGCGTGAGCAGGGGAGGGTCAGAGAGAGGGAGTCACAGACTGAAACAGGCTCCAGGCTCTGAGCTGGCAGTCAGCACAGAGCCCGACGCGGGGCTCGAACCCACGAACCGCGAGATCATGACCTAAGCGAAAGTCGGATGCTTAACCGACTAAGCCACCCAGGCGCCCTGGAAGCAATGCCATGTACAACACCAGAAGGATTAAATACTTAGGAATGAATTTAACGAACAAAATGAGAGACTTGTACACTGAAAACCAGAAGACATTGAGTAAAGAAATTAAAGAAGATACAAATAAACATAAAACTATTCTGTATTCATGGATGAAAAGAATTAATATTGTTAAAATGTCCAAACTACACAAAATGATCTACAGATTTGGTGAAATCCCTGTCAAAATTCCAGTAGCGTCGTTCTTAGAAACAGAACAAATAATCGTATGATCTGTATGGAGTCACAAAAGAACCTGACCAGCCAAAGCCATCTTAAGAAAGAACAAAGCAGAAGGCATCATACTTACTAATTTCCAACTATACTGTAAAGTTAGAGTAATCAAAACAATGGTGTGCCTGGGTGGCTCAGTCAGTTAAGCGTCTGACTTCAGCTCGGGTCATGATCTCGCGGTTCATGGGTTCAAGTTCCACATCAGGCTCTGTGCTGACAGCTCAGGTACTGGAGTGTGTTTCAGATGCTGTGTGTCTCTCTCTGCCTCTACCCCCCTCACACTCTGTCTCTCTAAGATAAATATTAAAAACTTTTAAAAACCCCAATGGTATAGTATTAGCATAAAGCAAACACATAGGTCAATGGGATGAAATTGAGAGCCCAGAAATAAACTCACATATATGGCCAATTAACCTACAGCAAAGGAGCTAAGAATATACAGTAGGAAAAAGATATCTCTTAATAAGTATCGGGAAAACTAGACAGCCACATACAAAAGAGTGAAACTGGACCCCTATTTATACCAAACTTAAGAATCAAGTCAAAGTGGATTAAAAACTTGAACCTAAGACCTGAAACTATAAAACTCCCAGAAAAAAACACAGGGGTTAGCTCCTTGACATCAGTCTTGGCAATGACTTTTTGGATCTGGCATGAAAAGAAAAGGCAACAAAAGCAAAAATAAACAACAGGGACTACATCAAAATAAGAACCTTTTGCACAACGAAGGAAACCATCAAGAAAATGAAAAGGAAACAGAATAGAAGGAAATATTTGAAAACCACATATCTGATAAAGGGTTAATCAAAAAACACAAGGAACTCCTAAAACTCAGTAGTAAAAAAAAAAAGGAAAGCAATTCAAAATGGGCAAAGGACCTAAACAGACGTTTTTTCCAAAGAAGATACACAAATGACCAAGAGGTACCAAAAAAAAATGTTCAACACCTATCATCAGGAAAATGCAAATCTAAACCACAACGAGGTATCATCTCACACTGTTAGAATAGCTATCATCAAAAAGACCAGAGTAGGGATGCCTGGGTGGCTCAGTAGGTTAAGTGTCAAGTCATGATCTTACACCTTGTGAGTTTGAGCCCTGCATCAGGCTCTGTGCTGACAGCTCAGAGCCTGGAGCCTGCTTCAGATGCTATCTCCGGCTCTGTCTGCTGGTGCTCTGTCTCTCTCTCTCAGAAATAAACATTTAAAAAAAATTTTTTAAAGAAAAAGACAAGAGATAACATAGAATTCAAATTCATAGAAACAGTACAAAAGTGGCTGCCTGGGTTCAGGGGGTGGGGGAAGTAGAGGAAGGTTGGTAAATGGGTAAAAACGTTCAGTGACAAAAAAAGAAAGAGACCATTTCTATTCTTGTAGAAATAGTAAGTCAGAACTAGAGTGTTTACGCCAATAAACCAGGACAGATTTATTGAGCTGTTTACTGAAGACTTAATGTAAATTGTTGGGTGAAGCACTTGTACCCGGCAGGAAAATTAGCTCCCAAAGACATCCTTCTCCTCTGAAATGTCAGCCCCGTTCAGGCTCCATCCAGGTATGAATAAATACGAGTGCAAGGCAGGCAGCTACGTTTCACTTCTGTTTCTGTGATTTGTGGGAACATTAGTAGCACTTCATCTTGACCTCGAAGGTTTTAGCTCTTATTTCTGCCAAGTTAAGTGGAAAAGGTGGCTAATTTATACGGAAAAAAAAGACCATGCCACTGCCCCGATATTTTTATTTCCTACTCCTCCCTTTAGTGCTAACTGAGATTTTTCCAAAAGAAAGTGGCTTAAAGAAAACCATAAGAGAAAAAGACCTTTAAGTTAATCTCCAAGGTTCAGGGGCACCTGGGTGGCTCAGTCAGTTAAGCATTCAACTCTTTTTTTTTTCTTTTTTTAATGTTTATTTTTTATCTTTTTAATTTTTTTAATGTTTTATTTATTTTTGAGAGAGAGATAGAGATAGCATGAGCAGGGGAGGGTCAGAGAGAGAGGGAGACACAGAATCTGAAGCAGGCTCCAGGCTCTGAGCTAGCTGTCAGCAAAGAGCCCGACATGGGGCTAAAACCCACGAACCATGAGATCATGACCTGAGCTAAAGTTGGACGCTTAACCGACTGAGCCACCCAGGTGCCCCTAAGGTTTCTTTATTTTTGAGAGAGAGTGCAAGTGGGGAAGAGGCAGAGAGAGAAGGAAACAGAATCTCAAGTGGGCTCTGTGCTGACAGTGGAGAGCCTAATGTGGGGTTCTGTTCACAAACTGTGAGATCATGGCCTGAGCTGAAGTCAGATACTTAACCAAATGAGCCACCGAGGAGCCCCATAAGCGTCCAGCTCTTGATTTCGGCTCAGGTCATGATCCCACAGTCATGAGATCAAGCCCTGCATTGGGATCCACACTGAGCATAGGGCTTGCTTGGGATTCTCTCTCTCTCTCCCTCTCTCTCCCCCTCCCTGGCTTACATGCATGCTTTTTCTCTCTCTCTCTCTCAAAATAAATAAACATTTTTAAAAGATTAAAGTAAATAAATAGGTAGATAGTTGGATAAAGTCTCCAAGTTTCAAAAGTAATAGAAGCAGGTGAATTTAGAGTCAGAGCTGGTGTGTCAGGCTGCCCAGGCTGTGCACTGCACAAATCTGCACTGCTATTCACAGAGATTACGGTAACCACCATGGTGCCACTTAGAGCTGTGCAGACTGTTCAGGACATATCCCCTGACTGTGGGAGAATTCATCCCGCCAGTCCATAAGCTAGTCTCAAATGTTTCACCAGACATTCCTTAAATCTGCCCCTTCTACCCACCCTCAATCGGGTCCTCACCATTTCTCACCTGTATTGTTATTGCAGAAGACTTCTTGCTCCCACCTCACTCCCTTTCTCTCAGCCCATCTTCCATGCTGCCCCCAGAGTGAGCTTTCAAACGTGTAAATATGATCCCTTACCTTTATAAAACCTTAGCAGGACCAGCCATGAAAACAGAGCTTCTCTGACCTACTGCAGCATTGACACAGCGGTATAATTATGCTCTTATCCCCCCGCGCTCTCAACTACAACGATTCAGGTGCGACAATTCCAAATGCCACCTTCCTAAAAGCGCCGTGCTGTTTCACCTCGCTCCAGACTCGGCCAGTCGTGAACCCATGTTGGTCTTTATGCCCCACGTTTCTGCGTTGGGCATTTGCATCCCCTGAAAAATGTTCCTGGCACAGCCTAGCTAAGCCCTCCTCCGCAGGGCCCATTTAAAACCTGGACCCCCTTCATTGTCCCATAACATCTGAGCGCACGGTATTTCTCCCTCCCACTGCTGATGGCAATGGGAGTAACCAGTCTAGAATGTGTCCCCTCTGCTGGGTTATACACACCGTGAGGACAGAACTGCGTCTCCCCCTTTTCCTGCTTTCACCCCAACAGCCAGCACAACTCGTTGCTCACGAAAAGGGCTCCATAAATATCAAGCGAATGTGTTGTGTTATGTGTTTACAAGTGAAGCCCAAATAAATTTCAAATAAACCTAGTGCCAAAGTGTTTAAAAAAAAATGTAAATTTTATAGAAAAATGAATGGGGGGGCACTGTCAATGAAGGGTGCAAGGAAGGGAAAAAGTCTCTTTCCTTTACCCATCTGCGATTATCAAGCTGGGGGGCTCTATAAGTTAGACTGACAAAAAACAGGGGCGCCTGGCTGGCTCCGTGGATAGAGCATGCAACTCTTGATCTTGTGGTTTTAAGTCTGAGCCCCATGTTGTGCGTGGAGATTACTTAAAAACAAAATCCTTAAAACAAAACAAAACAAAACAAAAAAAACGACTGGGGCGCCTGGGTGACTCATTCTGCTAAGCATCCAACTCTTGGTTTTCTGCTCAGGTCATGATCCCATAGTTTGTGAGTTGGTGCCCTGCTTACAGTGGTGTGGAGCCTGCTTGGGACTCTGTCTCTTCCTCTCTCTCTGCCCCTCCCCTGCTCATACACACTCTCTCTCCGAAAGAAAGAGAGAGAGAGAGAGAGAGAGAGAGAGAGAGAGAAAGAAAGAAAGAAAGAAAGAAAGAAAGAAAGAAAGAAAGAAAGAAAGAAAGAAAGAAAGAAAGAAAGAAAGGAAAAGAAAGAAAGAAAGAAAGAAAGAAAGAAAGAAAGAAAGAAAGAAAGAAAGAAAGAAAGAAAGAAAGAAAGAAAAGAGAGTTTGCAGTGCAGATTTTATTTTCCTCTCCACCAGTATGGGTTGTTAAATCGTTTTCCTGGTAAGGGAGAGGGAGATATATCTACAATTGGAAATTTCTTTTAGAAATGTAAATTCCCTTTACAAAAGGAAAACTTGAGCCCTGTTTGTAGAGTTTTTCCTAAGCCTGCTGATTCTCACTGGGCTTTAGCCCAAAATTATTAATATACCAAAAAGGCAGAGTTTGGAGTGACATATCAAGCCAAACATTAGAGAGGTATGAAACTATAAAATAATGCCATTCTTTTAACTAAGTGTATCTTGTTGTGTTTTGAAGATATAGTTATTTGTCCTAAAATATGTCATTAATATGAACAGGTAATCATTGGGTTATTATTGTTCTTTCTAAGTTACTGAACTAATAAGTATTTTTGGAAATTTCTCAGTTTTAATTTTAAATATGGTGCACATGGATAAATATGGCAGGCACACTGTAGGGGCCAAGGTCAGGCCGACTCCAGATGGGCCACTTTGGCATAAAAATTGTCTTGAGTTAAAAAGCAATGGAAAGCGAGGAGATCCAGGAAAAGCTCCCCCCTTAACTGCCTAAAAGGAATTTAGACAGAGCATCTGCTGCAGAGAGAGAGTTGTCAGCACAGATAACTGTGCTTATTCGGTGAGGTGGGAGTGGTGGATAAGGAAGCCCGCAAGACCTTGTCTGATCAAAGTCCTCTAGGTCCCACTGTTTCTGAGCGGCCCAGCAAACCTCTGTTTACTCGGCTCGTCTTCCTGTGAACTGCATTCCTTGCCTTTGGGGTCCCAGACCCGCACCCCCTTCTCCTTAGTTCAGAATGACATGCGTAACTCATGCCTGAGTGTCTTCGGAATTTTCATGTGCGTGTGGACTCCCTGTATCCACCTGGTAAATGTGACTTTCTCCTGTGAACCTGTTTTCTGTCAGTCTGACTTAGTCTGACTAGAAGGACCCTTTAAGGGGACAGGAAGTCTTGCCCCCTGACTACATACAAACAAAAGTGCTTCAAGCGCATTTTCTACAGCTTTTTGTTCTTGTAACAGACTATATTTTTGATAATTTTTTTTAATGTTTTATTTATTTCTAGGAGAGAGAGAGAGAGACAGCGTGAGCAGGGGAGGGTCAGAGAGAGAGGGAGTCACAGACTCTGAAACAGGCTCCAGGCTCTGAGCTGGCAGCCAGCACAGAGCCCGACGCGGGGCTCGAACCCACGAACCACGAGATCATGACCTAAGCGAAAGTCGGACGCTTAACCGACTAAGCCACCCAGGCGCCCCTGTAACAGACTATTTTTAGAGCAGCTTTAGGGTCACAGCAAAACTGAGGAGAAAGTACAGAGGTTGTTCCCACCCTTCCCACACGGACAGTCTCCCCCATTATCAACATCCACACCCGAGTGGTTCATTTATTACAGCTGATGAGCCTACACTGACCTGCCGCAATCACCCAAAGTCCACGGTTCACATCAGAGTTCAGCCTCGCTGTTGTGCGATCTGTGATTCTGGACAAGTGCATAATGACATGCACCCATTATCACCGTGAAGGAGTTGAGCACAACCCAAACTATGCACTTTGGCATACTGGCTATTTTGAGCGGAGGGCACTTGAAAAACAGAAAGTGCAGGGAGAGACTTTCTCTGACCTCCCCCGCCCCCCCCTTATCCGCCTCCTTTCGTAGGCAAAAGAAAATTCCCTTGTCATAAATCCCCTCCCTAGGAGTCTGATCATCCAGGGAGGTTTGACTCTTATCTCCGGAGAGGAGGCTAGAAGCCAACACCACACCCAGACTTTGTCACACTCCATCCTTCCTCCCATTTACTCTTCCAAAGGGCCCATCCGTCTTTTCTAAAACTGATTTACTCTCCCCTAAGTCTTCTTCCCCAGGAAGATCTTAATATAAACTCCAATCTCACTGCTTTTCTTTTGTGATGCCCTCATGCACATGATAATAAAAATTAATACATTTGCATACATATCCTCCTGGTAATGCACCTGCTGTCAGTTTATGTCATAAACCCAGGCTATTACACCTGGGAAGGTAGAGGGAAGCCCTTCCTCCCCTACAATACTATTGTGAAAAAGAAAACCACAGGCCCAAAATAGCATCACTTTGGCCAAGTCACCCAACTGGAGCTATACCTAATCTAATTGCAGTTTCCACCTCCCTCAAAATCGCAGCCGTGGGGCGCCTGGGTGGCTCCGTCAGTTAAACATCAGACTTCGGCTCAGGTCATGATCTCACGGTTCGTGGGTTCGAACCCCGCGTCGGGCTCTGTGCTGACAGCCTGCTCAGAGCCTGGAGCCTGCTTCGGATTCTGTGTCTCCCTCTCTCTCTGCCCCTCCCCTGTTCATGCTGTCTCTCTCTCTCTCTCTCAGAAATAAATAAAACATAAAAAAAATATCGCAGCCTTAACTAGTCAGTCAGGAATGTTCTGCTGAGTGAGGTGATCTGCCACAAGGGCCCTCCCCATTCCAAAGGAAGATGAGGCCTGATAAGGCCACCCCCTCCCCGCTCTCCACCCCACCTCCCCAACGGCCTCACTAAGTGACCACGCCTCCAACAGTCCTTTTCTTTTGCTTAATAACTTTCTGGCCGCACCCCTCCTTCCTATAAAAACCTTCCTTCTGGTACAACTCCTGGGAGAATCCTTCCCCTCGCTGGCTGCGATGCTGCCCACTGTTTAATGAAGCCAGTTACATCTTCAAATGTACTTGGTTGAACTTTGTTTTTAAAGCATCCTACAGAGTGCTTCCACTACTGTAAATATCCTGTGTTCTGCTTCTATGACTTTTAAGACAACAAGGGGTCCTGAGTTTTTTTTTTTTAAGTTTGGAACCACAATCATCTGAACATAGTGATCCCACCATCCCACCCATGAGACTCCAATTCCAGACTCTCAAGGGCCTCTGACGGCATCCCCTCTGTGCTATCCTAGGAGACCCTCTCCCTCTTCGGGCTTTCTGCTTTCTGCTTTCTCTTCTGCTCCCTGCTTTTAAGGGCGCTTTGTCCTTTTATGCATTTTTGTGCATCACCAGCAGAGCCCTGCTTCTTCCTTGTCCCGAGTTAGGCCTTTGAAATGCAAAAGGACTCTTGTGAATGTCACAGGGGTTGGAGGAGGAAACCCAAGGCCCTTCTCATTGGTCTGCCCCCCGTTGAGCCATCCTTAAGATAATGGGAACTTTCCAAGGACCTGACTCCTGTACCCTAGGCCAGGTGTGGGCCAAGCCCGGGAGGAGGAAGTAGGGAGCAGGAAAGCGAAGCTCCCGCTCCAGGCTGGCAGTGCCGGGATGGGCAGGGGGCTCTACCCTGCTCTCTGCCTTGACATTCCTCCCAATAAGGGCTTCTTGCCTCCGTAGGCTCATGGTCCTTACAGCAAGTGCAGCCCTAGTGGGAGAGGCCTCTCAGGGGCTTTAGAAAAAACTAACAAGGGGGGCAAGTTAAAAGATTGCAAGACGCCATAAAAACATCACAGTGAACACCCTTCCAGACACTCGTTGGAATATAAGTGGGGCTCAGCCTCCTTCCTTCACAACTGACCTGGTCCTGATCTTTGTGGTTTGTGACCACTATGGTGCCTAAATGGGGCGTCTCTCGATTGGACAGGGGCCCCCAAATGTGGGGCAAGGGTCTGATGGAAGCTGGTGGCACTAAGAGGTGAAAGAATTCACCCGAGGCCGAACAAAGGAGATAGAAGTTTATGGAATACATTGCAAGGGAGTGGAGGGCGGGCTAGCAGAGGAGAGGCTATCTGCAAGGAGGTCTTGGGAGGGGGTTGCTTTTAAGGAGGGAAAGTGAGGAGGTAGGCTGATGTATGGAAATTTCCTTCTTGGTAACTGTGTAGCCCAGTGGTCGGTTAGGGCCTAAGGATAATTCGGGATGGGTCACCTCACCTGATGGGCTTGTCTCTACTCAGCTAGGTGGTGCCTTCCCATTGCTGAAGCTGGTGTGGCCTGAAAGCACCCTCCACAGCCACCATGTGACTCGGGTGACAAACTCCAGCTTCCAGGTCTACACCAATGTTTTGAGAACATTTTGCCAGGACCACCTCATGCCCGAAGTAAAGTATGCACACCATACATAAGGGTGAAATCACCAGACTCCCAAGGAGAGTTCACTCACCATGCAAATCCCTGGGCAAACTCTAAGGGTAGAGCAGAAATCGGCATCTTAGACCAGCTCCCAACTCCCCAGAGGGATTCCTACAGAAACCAAAACCTCCATGGCCCCTGCCTTAGAGATGCTAAATGGGCTTATCTGGAAAGGGCCATACAGTTGCTAAATGGGCTTATCTGGGAAATCTGAGCCACTTCCCCTGGAGGGAAGTTGGCTGGCTGGGAAGGGAGGGAGGAAGTTGGCCTCTCCCCCAGCCCCTCCCCACTCTCACCCTCTCCAAGACCAAGAAGGAGTCCCTGGGGCAGCTTGAAAGGATGGAGAGATTCCCAGGGGCTTTGGGAAGTGACGTCAGGGTTGGGAAGGCAGGACATTCCCAGTGGAAAGCATTCATCATGGCTGCCTTTGGGCTACAACCCTTCATAAACACATTCTTCTCTAAAATCTGATACATGGGTTTAGAAGATGGGCCATTAAACAAGTAAATAGTATTTCTAATACTAATAATCAAGAGTGTCAGTAGTGTTGAAGTTTTTCTGGAACCCTTTCCTGAGTTGCCTCATGCCCAGAAAAGGAAAATAACAGTGTTTAGTCATAAATTATAGGATCAGTGCACATAGCTATCAAGATGATGAGCCAGGGCTTGTAAACTGGTTTTGTTTTGGTCTAATTAGATGTTTGTCGTGTGTGTGTGTGTGTGTGTGTGTGTGTGTGTGTGTGTGTGTGTGGCTTCATCCCCTT
>NW_027529428.1:11223746-11294872 GCF_008692635.1 Crocuta crocuta | reverse complement strand
TTCTGATTAAAAAAACTTTGGAGCACCTGGGTGACTCAGTCTGTTGAGCGTCCAACTCTTGATTTCAGCTCAGGTCATGATCCCAGGTTGTGGGACCCAGCCCTGCATAGGGGCTCTCCCTCTGCCCCTCTTCCCTGCTCGCATGAGCTTTCTCTTTCTCTCTAAAATAATAACTTAAAAACCACTTTAAAAAGGTAGGAAATGACACACACATTTGACAGACCTGTGTTTATGTTAAACAATTGGCTTACTAAACTTACTGAGACAGGGAAACTGTTAAGGGCAGTGTTTTTGGCTTTATCTAAGGATTCACTTATTCAACTGATTTTTATTGATTGCCTGTTTGGTCCAAGCCAGAAGCTAGGATGCAGGGTGAACACACACATTCCCTCCCCTCAAATAGAAAGTAAACAAATAAAATGCACTGGATAGAGTTCTGATCACTAAAAGTCGTAAATAGAGACTGCCCTGTACTTATACAGACTTAGGTAAGATACTTTTAAAAGTATAAAAGGTAGTGCAGTTGATCCTTGAACAACACAGATTTGAACTGGGGGGGTGGGTCTACTTACAGTAGATTTTTGGATTTTTTACAGTACAGACCTGTAAACGTATTTTCTCTTCCTTATGATTTTTTAAGTTTATTTATTGATTTGGGAGTAGGGGAAAGGGGGGGGGAGAGAGAGAAGCCCAGGAGACAATCCCACTGTCAGAGCCAGATGCAGGGGCTTAAACTCTCAAACCCTGAGATCATGACCTGAGTTGAGATCAAGAGTTAGACGCTTAACTGAGGCCACCCAGGGGCTCCTTCCTTAGGATTTTCTTAATGACATTTTCTTCTCTCTCACTTTATTTTATGAATACGTGCATAACACATGTAATACACAAAATATGTGTTAAGCCACCGTCTATGTTACTCGCAAGACACCCAGTCAGCAGTAGGCTATTAGTAGTTACTGGGGAGGCCAAAATGGTACTCAGATTTCCGATGGCATAGGCATCGGCGCCCATCACCCCTGCATTGTTCGAGGGTCAGCTGTATCCTGCAGGGTTTTGTTTTGTTTTTTGCTTTTTACTATATAATATATCCTGGAGGTCATTCTACCTAGTAGTTGTGCATTTTAAATAGAGGCTATGGCCATAAGCGAGCGGTGAGTGGGAGTTCTGGGGACCGTGGGGAAGGGACTGCGCGGCAGCATGTCCAAGCCAGTGCTCCACCTTCTGGAAATTTCACTCACCCTCTTGCACTTCCCTACAGCTGCTCTAGTGGAAGAAAAAAGGGCAAGACCTAGAAGCTACTTTACTTACCCTGAAGATATGGCGGGTTAAGCGCGGAGTTCAATAGATCATGACTGGTTTTCCATTATTGTGATAAATGCAATTTATTGTAAGGCTTCAAGTCCAGATGTATAAATCTATAGGAGGATATTAAGCATCTGTACCCCTGTGACAGTGCGTAGAAAAGAAAATTTAAGACCTGAAAAATTGTCAATGTCTAGCGTTTCCCACCTTTCCTACCTTCAGCTCTAGGATTCAATAATTCTAGGTGTTCATTTGGGTACAACTTTGATCTTGATAGATAGGTAAATAAATAATAAAACCACTGATTTGGAAGAGAGCATAAAATTAAAAGTTGGGGAGAGGACATCTTTTACCTTAAAATTTTTAAGTGCTGGGAAGCGCCTGGGTGACTCAGTCAGTTAAGCGGCCGACTTCGGCTCAGGTTATGATCTCGCAGTTTGTGAGTTCGAGCCCGGCATCGAGCTCTGGGCTGACAGCTCGGAGCCTGAAGCCTGCTTCGGATTCTGTGTCTCCTTCTGTTTCTGCCCCTCCCCTGCTCGTGCTCTGTCTCTCTGTCTCTCAAAAATAAATAAATGTTGAAAAAATTAAAAAAAATTTTTTTAAGTGCTGGGGCTCCTGGGTGGCTCAGTCAGTGAAGCATCCAACTTCAGCTCAGGTCATGATCTCATGGTTCATGAGCTCAAGCTGCACCTCGGGCTCCAAACTCTCCCTCTTTCTCTCTCTGCTCCTACCAGGATTCTCTCTCTCTCTCTCTCTCTCTTTCTCTCTGCCCCTCACTCACTCACTTTCTCTCTCAAAAAAATTTTTTTGAGTGTTTTTTCAATGTGCTTCATAATTACTATACTATTTACCTGGCAAAGACTTGACTTTTCTAATTGAAAGGATAATTTTCTAGGTTCTTCTCCCTGCCAGTACCCATAAACTTGATAAAGAGGTACAGGAATGGCTTTTAGGTAACCTAAGCTGGTGTCACTGCAAATACAATGGAGCAGTGGAAGGAGGGGGGTCTAGGGTAGTTCCACACACACACAGTGGTGAGTCGGTAAATATGTAACAAGCAGTTCTCTGCGGGGGCGTGGCCGGATTTGTAGGGTTTGCCAATACCCATGGTGTAAGTACTCCTTCCATGGCTGATAGCCATTCCCATTTGTTCCAGTTTGCCTAGAACTTTCCAGCTTCAGCACTGCAAGTCCTGAGTTCCAGAAAACCCCTCAATACCCGGGAAACAGGACGATTGGTCACCTGAATAGCTGGCTTCAAGCTCCCAACATGGTATCCCTGAATATGGTGTTGGGAAGAGACCTATCTGTGGTTCAAGCCTCGTGAGGAACAGCGTCCTACCTGCCCGTGACGGGGGTTAGCATGGCCCGTTGTTCTCATTAGCTCTCAATTCACCTCCATCCCGGAGTGATTTCCCGGAGCTATCCGAACAAAGTATGGCATGCTGGGTGGCTTAAGATGCGGAACTGTATGGCCTCACAATTATGGAGACCGGAAGTCCCAAACCAACGTGAGGGCAAGTCTATGCTCTTTTTGCGGGGGAGAGGAGAATCTGTTCCATGCCTTTCTCTTACCTTCTAATGTCATTCCTGGACTTGCAGCTGCATAACTGCAGTCACTGCCCTCATTGTCACGTGGCATTCTTCCCTCTTGGTCTTGTCATTGCGTGGCCATCTTCTCACAAGTACCCTGGCCATATTAGATTAGGTGCCACCCTAATTCTTGAGTATGATCTCATCTTAATGCAATTACCTCTGCAACCACTCCATTTCCAAATATGCTCACATTTCTGAGGTGCTAGGGGTTAGGATGGCAACACATGTTTTTTGACAGTCCGCAGGTCCACCCATATCAACCCCTTTCACCAATATCACAACACCCTCAATACTAGGTCTGAACTCAAGCTTTGAGAAATACAGCATTCTAAAGCTTAAATCTATTTAAAATATTTAGCCACATATATATTTGGTTTTTTAAAAATGTTTATTCATTTTTTTACATACAGAGGAGGGGGCAGGGGCAGAGAGAGGGAGACGGAATCCAAAGCAGGCTCCAGGCTCTAAGCTATCAGCATAGAGCCCGACACGGGGCTCAAACCCACAAACCGGGAGATCATGACCTGAGCGAAGTCAGGTGTTCAACCAACTGAGCTACCCAGGTGCCCCAGCTGTATGTATGCTTGTAATTGAATAAACACATAAAATTTTCCCCATTGTAGAATGCTGTGACTCAATTATTTGTCTTTTTTTTTTTTTTTAAGTAAACTCTGCTCCCAACATGGGACTCAAACTCAGGACCCTGAGATCAAGAGTCCTATGCTCTAGGGACTGAGCCAGCCAGATGCCCCTCCTCTGATTCAGTTTAAAAACGCTTTACTGTGGTGCCTGTTTGGCTCATGGTAGAGCATGTGACTCTTGATCTCGGCGTTGTAAGTTCAACCCCCATATTGGGTATACACATTACTTAAAAATAAAATCTTTACAAATATAAAGATAGGGGCTCCTGGATGGCTCAGTTGGTTAAGCATCCAACTCTTGATTTCAGTTCATGATCTCCACAGTCACAAGATTGAGCCTGATGTTGGGCTCTGTGCTGGGAATGGAGCCTGCTTAAAATTCTCTCTCTCTCTCTCTCTCTCAGTCCTTCTCACTCACATACACACATTCTCTCTCAGAAAATTAATTAAATAAATACTTTGTTAAAATTATTTCTCAGTGGTGAGAATTGGGGTAAAATTTTATTTTCTTTCCTTACACTTTACTTGTGTTCCCCCCCATAAAAGTCCTATCTATCATTTTTACATTTTGACAATTAATGATGGATCTAGATTTCAGAGAATGGAGAGAACCCAGTTATTCCATTTGCTCTGGGAAGGTGATCACTGGTATCTAGCTGAGGGGACACAGGGGCCATGTGTGAAACAAGGCCGCACACAGTCTCAGAAGTCACTGTGAGGCCAGACATGGGAAGGGGAAAGTACTCTCTGAGAGGGAACTAAGGGGGTCTTTGTTCCAGCATCTTCCCAAGTGAGTCCCACAGATTCTACGGGAATAAGAATAATAAGAATAATTTATGGGCAAGAAAACTGGGGACACACAGCACTCTTACCCGTCTTGAAAAACCACAATGCACACATCTGAGGAGTCTAGCAGAAACCTTTCTAGCCCAGAATTTTCTAGACGTCTGGAGTCAAAACCCTTTTGGAGAACACACATTAATCTATGAGAACCGGTGTTTTCCTTTGCCTTCGTCCATCTCTCCCATTTTACAGATAAGAAAATTGAGGCTCAGAGCGGAAAACTGAGGTGACACAACTAATTAGAGGCAAAGCTGGGACAAAAACCTAGGCTTCTTGGCCTCCTGGTCATTCATTTGTTCCCATACCCACTGTTTCCTACATTTCCTCTTGCTCAGCGTTGGGGAAGCTCTGTGAGGATTCCTGGGGAAGAGAAAGAAGAGTCGGGCCACCCCACAGGATTTAGGAGAGAAGGACTCAAGCAATAGTTGGAACAAAAGAAGTATATTTGTTGGGGATGATTGTTGGGTTTCAGATGTATCTGGTTTTTGTTTTGTTTTGCTATGAAAATTCTCAAATACATTTAAAAAATGTTTAGTCTCTTTGTTGCTCCTTCATAACCCAGAAATCAGCCAAGTGTTGTGCATGCAAATTGCAGCTGGCACACTGAACTGAGTCTCCACTTTCTGTCCACCCAGTCTTCCGCTGACCTTGGCAGGACTCTCAGTGGGGACAGATGTCCGTGGTGACATGGACCAGACAATGGGCTTTCTTGTGGATCAGCACTGATTTCTCCCTCCACACTGACCCAAAGACAAATACCAACAACTCAAAAATTAAAAACAGAACTACCCTACGACCCAGCAATTGCACGACTAGGAATTTCTCCAAAGGATATAAAACTGCTGATTCATAGGGTCACATGGACCCCAGTGTCAATAAGCAGTGCTTTCAACAGTAGCCAAAGTATGGAAGGAGCCCAAATGCCCATCAACTGATGAATGGATTAAGAAGATGTGGTTTATATATACAATGGAATACCACTTGGTGATGAAAAAGAATGAAATCTTGTCATTTGCAACAAGGTGGATGGAACTAGACTATATTAGGCTAAGTGAAATAAGTCAGTCAGAGAAAGACCAGTATCATGTGATTTCACTCATATGTGGAATCTGAGAAACTTAACAGATGAACATAGGGGAAGGGAAGGAAAAATAAGATAAAAATAGAGAGGGAGGCAAACCATAAGAGACTCTTAAATACAGAGAACAAACTGAGGATTGATGGGGGAACAGGAGTGGGTTAAATGGGGGATGGGCATTAAGGAGGACACTTGTTGGGATGAGCACTGGGTGTTGTATGTAAGTGATGAGTCATTGGGTTCAAAGCTCTGCCTTCCTCAGTTTCGGGACTCACTTATCAAGAACTCTCTTTTTTTTTTTTACTGTGATGACACACAGTAAACATCTGCCTGCCAGCTCCCTCGGAAATTCCGCCAGACCTAAGGGCTCAATCAGGTAAACACAGGCAGGGCCATCTCTACTCTCTGCTGATGGGCACCTGTCATGAAGTCACACTTGGCACCACTGCATGGACACCAGCACCCACACTTAAAGCTGAGAAACAATAGCCTTAATAAAGGGTCTAGTAGTGGAGAGTATTATGTCTTGGAGGTACACAGTCCATTCTGGCAAGCTCACTTTGAGTGCCTATTGTGTACATGGCCACACCCCTCTCTATGTAATGATCTATGTAATATTCTGTAGCTAGCACTTGCTGGTTTCTTTTCTCTTTTTAAAGTACCGTTTGTTTTTTTCCCAAACATGAAGACTTTGGGCGTTAGGGAATAAGAAGATCAGATCTATGTTTTTGGGTTTTCTTACTTTTTCCCCATCATCTATTTCACCCAGCTGCCCTCCCACACCTTTCCTCTGGGAACCACCACTTTGTTCTCTATAGATAATAGTCTTTGGTTTCTCTCTTTTTCTCTTTGTTTTATTCCTTAAATTCCACATATGAGAGAAATCATACGGTATTTTTCTTTCTCTGACTTAGTTCGCTCAGCGTTATACTTTCTAGATGCATCTATATTATTGCAAATGGCAAGGTTTCATGCTTTCTTATGGCTAAGTAATATTCCATTATATATGTGTGTGTGTGTATATACTTACACACACATCATTTATTCTCTATTCATTCATCTGGAGACAGATACACTTGGGTTGCTTCCATAACTTGGGTATTATAAATAAGGCTGCAAAAAACGTAGGGGTGTATATATCTTTTCAAATCAGTGTTTTCATATTCTTTGGGTAAATAGCCAGTGGTGACATTACTGGATCATATGGTAATTCTTAATTTTTTGAGGAACCTCTACACTGTTTTCCACAGTGAGTGCACCAGTCTGCATTCCCACCAACAGTGCATGAGGGTTCCTTTTTCTCCACATCCTCACCAACACTTGTTTCTTTTGTTTTTGGTTCTAGCCATTCTGACAAGTGTAAGGTGATATCTCATTGTGGTTTTGATTTGCTTTTCCCTGATGATTAGTGATGATGAACATCTTTTCATGTGTCTGTTGACCATCCATATGTCTTCAGAGAAATGTCTGTTCATGTCTTCTGCCCATTTTTTAACTGGGTTATTTATTTTTAGGGTGCGAGTTGTGCCAGTTCTTGATATATTTTGGATATTAACCTTTTATCGGATGTGTCATTTGCAAATATCTTCTCCTATTTCAAAGGTTGTCTTTTAGTTCTGTTGGTTGTTTCTTTTTCTGTGTAGAAGCTTTTTATTTTGATGTAGTCCAATAGTTTATTTCTTATTTTATTTCCTTTGCCTCAGGAGATATATCTAGAAAAATGCTGCCATAGTCAATGTCAGAAAAATTACTGCCTGTGCTCTCTTCTAGGATTTTTATGGTTTCAGGTCTCACATTTAGGTCTTAAATCCATTTGGAGTTTAATTTTGTGTATGATGTAAGAAAGTGGTCCAGTTTTATTCTTTTGAATGTAGCTGTCCAGTTTTCCCAACACCATTTGTTCAAGAGACTGTCTTTTTTCCCCATTGTATATTCTTGCCTCCTTTGTCAAAGATTAACTGACCATATGATTGTGGGTTTATTTCTGGGCTCTCTACTCTGTTTCATTGATCTATATGTCAAAATCAGACCTATGTTTTAAAAAGATAACCCAGATAACTCTAGGGCCAGCATTGAGGATAAACTGGATTAGAAGAGAAACAAGATATGAGAATACTGGTTTCAGACCTAGCTTGTGTGCTTGCCCACTTTTTTTAAAAGATTTTTTTTATTATTTATTTTTTAAGTAATCTCTACACTCAGCGTGGATCTTGAACTCACAACCCTAAGATCAAGAGTTACATGGTCTTCTAACTGAGCCAGCCAGGTGCCCGTGTGCCCGTGTTTGCTTGCTTTCACTCTTTCATTCTGAAAACATTTAGGAGTATCTACAATATGCCAAGCACTGTTCTGGGCACCAAAAATATAGGAATGAAGAAAACAAATGATGCACCTAGTTTCCTGGCTCTCTCTTTCATCTAGGGGAATGTAGATGCGTGAAATAGGAATCTACGGTGATGGGTATTAAAAAGTGCAAAGAGGAAAAATGGGGACACCAGCCTGGCTCAATCCATAGAGCATCTAACTCTTGATCTCAGGGTCATGAGTTTGAGCCCCATGTTGGGTGTAGAAATTGCTTAAGAAAAGAAAAAAAGAAAAATGAAGACCCTGAGAAAGTTAGAGCATGCTGGCTAGAGCTTTCTTTTCCTTCCTTCCTTCCTTCCTTCCTTCCTTCCTTCCTTCCTTCCTTCCTTCTTTCTTTTTCTTTCTTTCTTTCTATTTTTTCTTGTGGTGAAACGTACAGAAGATAAAACTCACCATGTTACCCAGAAGTAATTTATTTAGTGGAGACGGCCAATGCAGATCCATGAAGAGAGACAATTCAGTGCTAAGCACAAACTCTTTAATCAGAGAGGATTTTCATATCTGCATTAAAGAGCATGTGGTGTTTGTGAATGCAAATTTATGAGGCTGTGAAGTCTACTGAGTTTTCTTTTTGAGTTACAGGACTTTCTTCTTTCAGATATGAGTGAGGAGTCATGAGTTTCCTTTGGAGGGTCTTCTAGCTTAGTGAAACTGAAGATAAGAAGCCTCATTTAAAATTGAGTGGGGGCTCCTGGGTGCCTCAGTTGGTTAAGCATCTGGCTCTTGGTTTTGGCCTAGGTCATGATCTCATGGTTTGTGAGTGTGAGTCCTGTGTTGGGCTCTGTGTCGACAGTGAGAAGCCTGCTTGGAATTCTCTCTCTTTCCCTCTCTCTTTGCCTGCCCACTGTTCTCTCTCTCTCTCAAAATGAATAAACTTTAAAAAAAAGATGGAGCTGGAGGGGCACCTGGGTAGCTCAGTTCACTGAGCATGGAGCCAACTTAAAATTCTCTCTCTCTCCCTCTGCGCCTCTTCCCTGCTTGTGCTTTCTCTTTCTCTAAAAAAACAAAATAATAATAATAATAATAATAAATAATAAAATAAATAAAATAAAATAAAACAAAACAAAATAACTAAAATGGAGTTGGAAGTCCAACAGGAAGAGTTCTCATGCCCTATTGCTCACTGTCAAGGGCAGACCCAAGCAGACGAGAAGGACCACGCATTCCCAAGAGGTAGAAGCTACTTTATTACTACAGCAGGAGGAATGAAGAACTTCTCCTTGCCCAACAAGCTCAGCCAATAAGAAAACACCACAACTCAGCCCCTGAGAAAACATCACCACCTGAACTCTCACTTTCTTCCAAAGGACTTTTGTCCAAAGTAGCCCCTGTCAACCTAATCCTTTTCTTTGCAAAGTAGCTTTCTCCTCCTTTGATCTTCAGGCTTGCGTATGGTTTGCCATAGCTTGCGTGTCCCAAATTACAA
The DNA here is from genome assembly GCF_008692635.1 of Crocuta crocuta. Lineage (NCBI taxonomy): Eukaryota > Metazoa > Chordata > Mammalia > Carnivora > Hyaenidae > Crocuta > Crocuta crocuta. The sequence goes on along the minus strand of NW_027529428.1, from coordinate 11,285,623 downwards.
TTCCTCTGCTATTTTCAAATAAACCCATTTTGCTGGTAACATAACTGGCTGTTTTACTTTTAAGGTCAACAGCTTGTTGGTACATATTTTGCCTATGACAGGAGCAGTTAATCTTACATTAATGAGTACATTCCATTTTTCTGGGTACAGAGGACAACAGACAAAGGCCTATGTCTCCTCTAATTGGTTAACAGAAATAACTTTGTTATTATTATTATTTTATTTTAGAGAGAGTATGTAAGTTGGGGAGAGGGGAAAAGGGAGAGAGAGACTCTCAAGCAGGCTCCATGCTCATCACGGAGTCAGACATAGGGCCCAATCCCATGATCCTGGGATCATGACCTGAGACAAAATCAAGACACTCAACCAATTGAGCCTCCTGGGAGCCCCAATAGAAATAACTTTAGACCTTAATCCATTCACCCAATCTAATAATTTCATCATCCATAAAACCTTCATGTGTTCTGCATGCTGCTGCTCAATCAAAGCTCCTGCAGAGGAGGAAAATAATTTTCCCCTACTCTTCTAGACTCTTGGCTGAGACTCCCTTGTAATAAAAGGTAGATTAACAGGAGAAAAATAAACAGAAGTTTAGTAACATATATACCTGTTGTATACATGGGAGAGACCCAAGAAAACTGAGTAAGTCTCTGAAATGGTCCAAGCCATCACCTTAAATAATCTCCAGTGAAACACAAAACATGTTGGCAGATGGGGCAGATGTAGGGGGCTGGGAGTCATCAGGAAAAGCACAGTAAACAAGGGTAAGGTTGTTTTGTAGATTTAAATCTTTACCTTTTCCCCTTATTCAAATTTCTAGAGATTTAGAGACCTCCTGCTCTTCCTGGCACATACAGGAAAACAGATGTAAACTGGTGTTACAAAACCAAGCTCTCTCCTGCCTGTGTTTCTCAAAAACAAAAACGACAGCAGCAACAACAAAAGATCATCTTAAACCAATCCTTATGCCAAAGAGACATATTCTGGGGTGGCATATTCTGCTTTCCTTCAATCCAAATCATGATTTCTGACTTATCTGGATACTAAGATTAACTTGCTATGATAATACTATGCAGAAATCACAAAACCAACCCTGCCTCACAGCCACACAAAGGAAATTAGAAGATTCATTTAAAAAACTGGGGCACCTGGGTGGCTCAGTCGGTTAAGTCTCTGACTCTTGGTTTTGGCTCAGGTCATGATCTCATAATTTTGTGAGTTTGAGCCCTGCATCCGGCTCTGTGCTGACAGTGTGGAGCCTGCTTGGGATTCCCTCTCTCTCTCTCTCTCTCTCTCTCTCTCTCTCTTTCCCTCTCTCTCTTTCCCTCTCTCTCTGCCCCTCCCCCACTCATACTCTCTCTGTCTCTCTCAAAACAAATAAATGAACTTAAAAAAAATTTTTTTTAAAAGAAGATTCTTTAAAAAAACGGAACAGGTTCTCCTTTGGGTTGTTCTAATTTGCTTTCCCTGGAAACTTGCAAAGAAACAAGCACACTTGCCCTGGGTGGATGTTTGTTTTCTTATTGATATGAAAAGCTGTAAGAGGAAATGAAGTTGTTTTTTCTGTAAGGAGCAGTAAGCCTTGTAAATATAGGCAGAGCCAGCACAAATCCCTAGGGTAAGAGCTTTGAGGTGTGTATAATGAGTCTGCAAAATTTTCTAGAAGGCTCATGGAGCACACAATAGTTTGGGCTGGATAATATATGTTTGGGCAAGGAAAGCAGAGACTCGACAGCTTATAAAGTGCCACACGTGAGCTGTGACCTGGTGAAAACTCGTCAGCAACTGCTCATCTCTAGGAGGTTCATTTTTGCTGTCCATATCCTTCACCTGAAACACCTGGGCCGTGTGTTTTGGAATTCGGAGTTCTTCAGGAATACGGTGTATATACTGCACAGCATTGATAGTACCTCCGGCAGTCTGGGGTAATACCCCAATAATTAAACCCCTGGATATATCCCCAGGGGGATGTATGAGTCTTTATACCGAGTAGAATAAATAAGGATCCTAAATAGACTTCGATCATCAGTTCAGGTCAGATTTTGCTGCCAAACTGTTTAGCACCAAACTTTTGGTTTCAGGGACAAAACTCTAAAATTTCAGAACTGCGACTAAAGGGACTGTGGACCGATATGACTTCTCTCTGCATAATTCCAAAAGGCACGCTCCTGCTTGAAGCAGTCTCGTGAGTGGTCACAATGCTACGAATCAAGGATCAGGATCTGGACAGAGATGACTTGCTCAACATCACACCCTTTCACACAGAGCAGAAGTCTGTAACTTTGTTGAGGGATGTTTAGTGTCTATCAGTGGGACCTGAAAAAACGCAAGTAGAAACTAAAACGCATTTGCCTGGTGCTTTTACCCGGCTCTGCAGAATGCAGAAGCCCTATGAATCATATCCATCTAGCCAGGTGCAGGCCACAGACAGCCGATATCTCCCAAGTGGATTTGAAAGGATCTTATTACTCAGGATCCTAAGAGGCTTGTTGCCTTGTTGCCTGGGGAACCATAGGTAAGGATAATGAACTCAGCTCCTCATTTTAGTGATTCCCCAGCTCTTGATACAATGTCTTACAGACATGGCTGTCTAACAGTTGCCAAACCCACATTCAGGACGTATTTCTCCTGGACAGTTGACGTCTTACCTGTGGCTGCTCCATCCCTGACCATGCTCACCAAGCGGGCCACACGATGGACTGCCTCAGGTTTCTGTCTGCTGGGTTTCAGACTGGCCAGTGTGAGGCAAAGCGACCTGGACAATGTGGTTCATAGGATGGCCTGGGGGCCAGGTAAGTAAGTAGCTTTTGTTTTGTCCTCTCTGTGGGTATTCACTATGCAAGGAGCATGTAGAACTTCCTGGTGAGGAGCCTTTAGTCGTATCAAGGCAAGAAATTAAATATTTTACTTTGTTGATCTAGGGAATCATACTTGGGTGAAGAGAATTTAATGTTCAGCCCAACACATTTATTGAGCACATACTATGCGTTTCTGTACCAGATATGAGCTCAGTCTAGAGAGTGAGGCTACAGTATGTGTGTGTGTGTGTGTGTGTGTGTGTGTGTGTGTGTGTGTATGGGGGTATATTTGTGACTAGGAATAGCCTCAGGAACCCACTTCAACTAATGGAAACAGGAAAGCTTACAGGAAAGCTTGTAGGCAGACTCGGCTAGCATGGGCTTTTGCCTACACGATGCCCTAGATGCCCGAAGGTGGAGAAATCATCTCGAAACTTTGAGAGTCAAAACTACAGACAAAGATGGCAGAAAGCCCCTCTTTGAGCATCCAAAGAGCAGAAAGCCTGGAAAAGCCTCGTCCCCTGTTTTAATCTCAGAGCTGCTGTATCAGATATTTGCAATGTAAAACAAAACAAAACACAACACAACACAACANTCTCTCTCTCTCTCTCCTAGAAATAAATAAAAATATAAAAAAAAAAAATTCTGATACACTATCCTCAAATTTTTTTCCCTGCGTACATGTATAATTTCTAGCCCTAACAACCATCGATGAGGCAGATAATATCATCCTCATTTTTTTTTTAATGTTTTATTTATTTCTAGGGGAGAGAGAGAGAGAGACAGCGTGAGCATGCTAGGGTCAGAGAGAGAGGGAGACAAAGAATCCGAAACAGGCTCCAGGCTCTGAGTTAGCTGTCAGCACAGAGCCCGACTTGGGGCTCGAACCCACGAACTGTGAGATCATGACCTGAGCCGAAGTCGGACACTTAACCGACTGAGCCACCCAGGAGCCCCAATACTGCTACATGCTCTTCATAATTAACATATGTATGCCTACATAATGCCCCTTTTAGTGGGTATATCTCTATTTACTTTACTTTCCCTAATTATTGGATATTTTCATTGTTTTCAATATTTTGCTCTTATGAATAACATGTGGATGGAAAGTCTTGTGCATGTAGATTTCTCTGCATTGGTCCTATTGTCTGAAGATAGGCACAGGGTAAATTCACAGGGTCAAATGACTTGGCCATTTTTTACAAGTCTTGATACATTTTATGAAAATGCCTTTTGAAGTGGTGGGAGCAGTTTACAATGACAATAGCAACGCAGCTATTGACCTGACCTGGTTTGTGTTCTTTTTAAATTGCTGCTATTGATGTAAGTGGAAGAATCCCTTAATCACTTGGTGTGTTTGCATAACCTCGCGTTAGTGTTGTAGGCACAGTGTGCCAAATAAGTACTCATTAAAATGTGAACGTACTGTTTTGCTCAGGTCCCTAATATCCCCACTATTTCCCAATACATTATAAGCACAAGTGCAATTCAACTGTATGCTTCTGATTGGCCTATACATGTAAACACCAGTCATAATTATTACACAACTATTATTTTGTTTACAGTTTCTTTATTGTTTAGTGCTTTTTGAACATCGCAATAAAAAAAAGACGATTTTTACATTAGACACTATAAGTAATCATGTCTTTGTTTTCTATAGAGTTGTTCAATGAATTGATCTCTATCTGTATCTACATGTATTTCTATCTCCTATCTCTCTCCCTGGAAATTCATAGGCAATCCCATCTCTAGGGAGGTTATACTTTTCACATGTGTTTACAGTCAGTTTTCACGAGGAGCTTAGTTGAAGCTTAATAGTAATCTTTGGACTGTTAACAAGTGGTCAACAGAAAGTATTATTTCTTTATGAGCTGTTTGTCAAAGTCGAGAGACTAACATCACTGAGTGCCATAAAGCAGGCAATGTGCCAATTATTTAAACTGCTATTTTTTTAGAAGTAGTTCCCAAAGCTTTAGCCACAGAAAGTATTCAGAGGTAACCCCTGCCTCTCGAGTTTAAGAAGGACTTAAAATATGATGCCAGGGGTATCTGGGTGGCTGTGGACTAAGCGTGTGACTTCAGCTCAGATCATGATCTCGCGGTTCATGAGTTCTAGCCCCACATAGGGCTGTCTGCTGTCAGCACAGAGCCAGCTTCGGATCTTCTGTCCCCCACTCTCTCTGCCCTTCCCTCACTCATGTTCATTCTCCCTCTCAAAAATAAACATTCTGAAAATAAAATAAAATAAAATAAAATAAAATAAAATCATGCCAAAGTCAAGTGGACTATAAAGTTCAAGGGGCTCAAGGTGACTGATGCAGGGATCGCTCAGCATGGAGAAGGGATTGGGCTCTGACTACTCTGTTTGCCTATGTTTTCAATACCCCGACTGGTAGCTACATGGGGGGTGTTTACCTGCCCCATTTCTGCCTCTGCTTGGGGAGAAGGGGAGGCTGCTGCTGGCCTTGTCCCATGGAGAAGGGAGAAGGGACCCGGGATTTCCCCAGGCCCAGAAGCCTGTTCTTAGGACAGACAGGTGTGACTGGGGGTAAGGCCAGGGTAAGGAGTGTTGAAAGAGCACTCAGTGGCCACGTGGCCCACGCAACTGTGGCCAGGGGTGTTTTTCAGAGCTGCAGCCGCTTCGTTCAATGTGCAGGACGCACCACGCCCCCACGACCACCACCTCTCACTAGGCCCCATGAAGACAGACATCCTCCTTTCCATTAGGGTCCTTACAGGTGTCGGTCAGAAGATAACTGGCAAATCTTCTAGTTCATTCCATGCATTTATTTTACTTTGCTTTTAATTAAACTCAAAACAATACCCCAAAAAAGCAGAACAGTCTTCATCACCATTCTCCTATGCCCCTAAATCACAGCTTTCTCCACTCATCTTTTCAGGTAGCCACTGCTGCCAAGATCTTGAGCATCCTTCTAACCCTTTTTCTATTCATCTGCATGTATATATGTATATGTATATACATACATACGTGTGTGTGTATATATGAATGTGTGTCTATGCACACACACAAGTATACAGGTACATATATGTACAAATACATACCTGTGTGTATTAATTGCATAAAGAGGCTCGTGCCATATGTATTGCTCTGTAAGTTGCCTTTTTCCTTAGCAATGTGTCTGGGACAACTTTACATATTGGTTCACACAGACTACCTTACTGTTTTTAACTGATAGAGCATTCCTCAGACTCAGTCAGTGGATACACCTTAAAAAGATATGACTCTCAGATCAGATCAAGTAAAAAGGACATCCAGAATTCAATGCTCTTCAGTCTCTCATTGCCCACCCCCATTTTTATACAGAAAAACTTTCAAACATACAAAATAATGGAAAGACTTGTGCCACTGACACCCATATACTCTCCACTAGGTTCAATGATTGTTGCAACTTTTGTTGGCTGTCATTTCAATACCTGACAGCATTGTAAGGTTGTAAGATGAGAAGCCTGTGAAAGCAAGCAGAATTCATCAAGTCCCAAGGTCTTAAGAATTAGGAAGAAAAGACATTTAGAAATCGTAAGAGTGAAAGAAAAATAAAATCCACTGGTTATAAAAATAATTGATTAACCTGGGCGGAAGATGCAGATTTCTATGAATAGTGGGAAGAATTAGTAACCTAGGGGTGTGGACTAAAAGGCTACCGATTCTTGAAATTATGGAGTGATTGGGATAAGTGTAAAGAGGTTTAGTGATACATTTTTTGGTAGCTATGCAATATCAAACATACTTTGAAGGCAAACCCCCCAAATGACATGGGATGATATATCTATTTCCTTGGTGAGTGAAACGAAGAAGCACTCTTGTCTACAAATTCTGATCTTGCAATGATCTGACATCTTTTCTCCAAAAAATCACCAAGAAAGTAACTGTCTGCCTAGAAGGCGAACATCTTTTTATTCCAAAGGAAAATTTAGAATCAAATATGGAAATGGAATGTTATAAGGCAGGAAGTTGGATGAAATGCAGCTATACTCAACAAGCCAAATAAATCGTAGAAATATCATTTAAGGTGAAAATTGCCAGTTGCAGAAGATCACATAAATGTAGTTCTCTTTTTATAAAGCTCCAAAACAAGCAAATCCAAGCAATATATTGTTTAGGAAGATGTACATGTTTTAGTAAAGAAAAAATTTAAATGAATGCATTATTTAGGATAGTGATTTCCTTGGAATGGATGGGGGCAGTTAGGTCTTGAAAGCACAGAGAGTCAGGAGTCCTGGGTGGCTCAGTTGGTTAAGTGACTGACTCTTGATTTCGGTTCAGTTCATGATCTCATGGTTCATGAGATTGAGCCTTTCATTAGGCTCTGTGCTGACAGTGTGGAGCCTGCTTAGACTTCTCTCTCTTTCCCTCTCTCTGTCCCTCCTCTGTTCATGCTCTCTCTCTCTCTCTCTCTCTGTCAAAATAAGTAAATAAATAATCTTTAAAAAAATAAGGCACATGGCATCATTAAAAGCATTGGTAATGTTCTACCAGTTAATTGTGTAATGGGTTCGTGTATTCGTTATATGCTCTCAAAGTTATATAGATGTTACTTAAATTATTTCATATGTATCCAATATTACATAATAAAATTGTATAAAGGAAAATAAAGGCTAGACATACAAAATAGAATAATAAAACATGTAGTTATACATTGTTGATGTAGCCATTCTTTTGATGACATTTAATTTTAATTTTGTGCTATTCCAACATACAAGAATAAGCATTTTTTGAGTGTATTTCTTTCAACACTGGTGTTTAGGGGGTAGATACCTAGAAATGGAGTTGCTGGGTCAAAGAGTGAAAACACTGAAGTTAAATGCAGAATTGGGGAGGGGAACACAGGCAGAGGGACTAGGAAGAAGGTGGTCAAAAGGTACGGCTTCAAGNCGAACCCATGAACCGTGTGATCATGACCTGAGCTGAAGTCAGATGCCTAATCGACGGAGCCACCCAGGCGCCCCAAGAAGGTAAATTTTAAAAGTTCTCACTACAGGGAGAACATTTGCTCTTCTTTTTTTCTTTAAAGTTTATTTATTTTGAGCAAGACAGAGAGGGGGTGCAGGGGAGGGACAGAGAGGGGGAGAGACAGAGAATCCCAAGCAGGCAGCACAGAGCTAGAAGTGGAGCTTGAACTCACGTGAGATCATGACCTGAGCCGAAATCAAGAGTCTGTTGCTTAGCTGACTGAGCCATCCAGGTAGGTGCCCCAACGTTTTTTCTTTAAACAAATTTGGGGGGGGTGCTCTGGATGGCTCAGTCAGTTAACTACCCAACTCTTGATTTTGGCTCAGTTCATGATCAGTCCTGGGATGGAGTCTTTCATGGGACTCTGCAAAGCCCACTTAGGATTCTCTCTCTCCCTCTCTCTCTCTGCCCCTCCCCTTCTCATGCTCTCTCTCTCTCAAAATAAATAAACATGTAAAAATTGTTTTTAACTTTTTAAAAAATTTTTAAGTAAATTATGCCACTCATGGGGCTTGAACTCACCCATGTTTCACCAGATAGGCCAGCCAGTCACACTCTTTTTTCTCTCTGTTTTTTTATAAAAATTGTGTCTATATGGGGTGACCTATTGTGGTCATCATTTCACAATAGATGTAAATCAAACTGTCAAGCTGTGCACTTTAAATCTGTAAAGGGATATAAATCAATTATTTCTCAATAAAACTGGACAAAAATGCCAAAGATACAGAGGCAGCAAAATCAAGTTTAGAAACAAAGCTCTTTCTGGAGTTCCACGGCACACCTATCGCCAGTAACGAAAAGACCTGTCTCATCAAGTCAAGTGTCCCACTTTAGACTGTGATTTGACCTCTTCCCCAGCCTGCCCGTCCAGCCCACAGGTGAAGCACAGCATTCATTTCAGAGCCTCAGGACACAGAACACAAGAGCCCCCTGTCTGGAGAGGCAAGAGAATAGGGCTTTGTCTCCCAGAAAGGCAAGATGGCTTCTATGGGACTGCCTTGGGGCCAGAGCAGGGAGGGACCCGCAGCAGAGCTCCAAGTCAGAAGCCAGAGTTCTTGCCCCATTTTTCACGGTACTGCCCCTGGGGACCATGGAGGCGTCTTTTTCCATTTCTCTGAGGTTTTGAAATGGGTAGTCTTCTGAGTGGAAATGTTTGTTAGTTACTGAAAAGGCTGTTTTGCCGATTACAGGAAAACAAAGACAAAGGAATACATACAGCACGTGCCCAGAATGAAAAGAGTGGGTGGGAAAAAACAAGATAATGTCAGTTACCAGCTATGCCAGCCAGAGTCCCTTTCTTCCCCACCTGAACACATTCAAAGAAAATCCAAAATCCAAGTCTTTCAAGTGTTCATTTCAACTCAGACACAGAAGGAAATTAAACAGGTATTTTAGTGTGTGTGTGCGTGTGTGTGTGTATAATAGGTCATCCAAACACATATAGCAGCAACATCACCCCAGTATACTAGATTAAAGCAGCACATGTAATTAATTACATAATTAATAATTAAACGTGTTAAAGAGTTTCCTGAAACTTTTTCTAAGTTAGGGAATATCAAGTTTACCCCCAAAATATCTCATCATTTTTTTAGTGGTTGGTGACTTTGAATCAGGGCTTGAACAAGAAATACACATTGTATTTCATTGATATCACTTAAACCTTTTAATCTATAGGTTTCTTCCCCTCCATTTTTAATGACTAGCTAGTTGTTGAGGAAATTGGATCCTTTGACTTTCTGAGTTTCTGACATTCTAGATTTTTTTGATTGTACCCCATAGTAGTGTTGTTTAACATATTCCTGTCTTCTAGAACTTCTTTTTTTTTTTTAATTTTTAATGTTTTATTTATTTCTGAGAGAGAGAGAGAGAGAGCGAGCAGGGGAGGGCCAGAGAGAGAGGGAGATACAGAATTTGAAACAGGCTCCAGGCTCTGAGCTAGCCGTCAGCACAGAGTACGATGTGGGGCTCGGTCCCACGAACTGTGAGATCATGACCTGAGCCGAAGTCAGATACTTAACCGACTGAGCCACCCAGGCGCCCCTAGACAGTCTTTTAAAGTGGTAGTTGGATCAAAAAGCTTGGTTGGACTCAGGTATGCTCTTTTATGGCAAGAATGTGTCTGATGGTGTTATGTATTTCCATCAGATGGCACATAATGTCTGGTGATCTTTTCTGTGATGTTAGTGGCCATCTAGGACTATTGCCTTAATCCACTATTTTACTAGGGTTTTGGAAAATGCTGCTATTTGTTGCAATTTTCAATCCTTATTTGTTGGCTAGAATAATTTCTTCATCAACTATTTAGTTATCCTGAGATACGATCTGTGCATGTCTCAGCCTGGAGTTCCCAGAAGCAGAGCCTTGAGACAAGCCTGGGCTTTATTGGGGAATGTGATCCTACGGAAAGAAGTAAGGTGTCGGGGAAGCAGAGAGCCAAATGAAGGGAGACTCACCCAGTAGGCTGCTGCTTCAGGCATCTGATTGGTTAATTTGTGTGACTCGATTTCTGAGAAGCAATACCTACTGAGTCTCAGGATAGTTCATCTTGGGGGGAGACAGAGAGGAATATTCATATATCAGCTTCTAGCCCTCGCTGGTCGAAGGTTAGACAATGAAACATGAACTCCCCCACTTTTCAGGGTGATGTTTGCACGGGCACCTGGATAGTTTCCGTGATCCCCGCACTGGCACTGACAAAGAAGCACTGGGGTAGCAGGGAGGAGATGAGGTTATTTTCAGGTTGTTTCTCCATGAAGCTGGATAGAGCCCACCTTGACCTTGCTGCTGCTGCAGTGGCTAGAGTAAGAGACAGGCGAGACAAAGAGGATCTGAAGTAGTAGGTAACTGTGAGATACAGTTCAGAAAAGGCAGGTGGAATGTGTAATTCTTTTACAATTGACCAGCTTTCAAAACAATGAATTAGTTCTATTGCATCTGCAAAGGTAACCAGTTTTTTTGTTCTTGTCTTTTAGTTTCATTATGACTCACAGATATATACGTATTTGATATGTCTCAATGCATTGCAGGTATGTTTCTTATTGATGCTTAAAATGTGTCACACTTTGGCCAGTCGGTGCTTCTACAAGTTGACTCCAGATCCCATTTGATGTCAACCTTGGTTTTTGATAGCTCCCTTGCTTTCTGCATTGACAAGACATTCCAGGCTTCTTTTGGATACTTCTTGCCTCTGATGGAAAATCAACCACTTCTCTCGGTGGACCTAGCTCCTTTTAGGGAAATACGGTATTTAGAGACCAGAGTCTAAAATCTCAGGAGTGCTTAGTCCTACCAGGATGGTCACTGTTTGGTGGTCTTTTGGGTAAAGAGATCTTGGAAGTTTTGTTTTTGTTTTTTAAGAAAAGTATACCATGAGTTCCAAATGATAATTCCCATTCCAATTTAATTCTGCTTGTCTATTTTGATTTTATATTTATTTTTCACACTGAAAAATTCTTGATTCTTAAGGATATTAACATAATTACTTATTACTAACATTATGATTACTGAAAAGCAGTTTACTTATTTATTTTTAAATGTTCTCCATCCTTAGGGTATATATCTAAGGGATATGGAGTTAGATAATTGTTTAATCATTTTTAAATTTTTTAAAATTTACTTTTTCAATATTTTGAGAGAGGGAGCAAGCACACATGCATGAGAGTGGCGGAGGGGCAGAGGGAGAGGGAGAATCTTAAGCAGGCTCCACACCATCTGTGGAGCCTGACGTGGGGCTCAATCTCATGACTGTGAGATCGTGACCTGAGCTGAAGTCGAGTCAGCCACTTAGCTGACTGAGGCGCCCAGACACCCCAGATAATTGTTTTAAATTCATCTGACAGAAGTTTCCTTACATGGTTAGCCACCAACTTGATATCTACATTCATTTGTTGCATTTTGATTTTGTTTTTTAAAATTTTGCTTTAATTTTTTCTTAATTATGAAAAATTGACATCATTTCTAAGTCCAATCTAAAAAACAAGATACAAAGAAGTCTAGCTACTATCTTTGTACTTTTTATCTTGTTCCCTCTCTTCCAAATAGGTAGCCATTTCACTTAATGATTTATCTTTCCATTTGAAAAAGCAAATACATGTATTTCTATTTTCTTAAACAGCAGCATGCTATATACACTGTTATTCATCTTGCCAACACTTTAAGTTTCAAATTACTGACAAATTACAGTAATCTTTTTAAAAACTGCATTGTCCTCTAGGCTCACTCTACCCACTTTTTGAAATAACATGTTGGGGGCTCAGTTGGTTAAGCTTCCAACTTTTGGTTTTGGCTCAGGTCATAATCTCACAGTTCATGGGATCGAGCCCCGTGTCAGGCTCTGCGCTGAAAGTGCAGAGACTGCTTGGGATTCTTTCTCTCACTCTCTCTCTCCGCCTGTCCCTGCTCATTCTCCATCTCTCTCTCTCAAAATAAATAAACATTAAAAAAAAAAACTTAAAAAAAAAAAGAAGTTGTTGCTAGATGATGTGGAAATGTTGAGGTTTCAAACTGAAGGCCAAGAAAGAATTGTTAAGAGTTTCTGGCCCAAAGGGTGGTTTTATTTATTATTTTATTTTTTTAAAGTTTATTTATTTATTTTGAGAGAGAAAGAATCCCAAGCAGGTCCCTCACTATCTGCTCAGAGCCTAAGATGGGGCTCAAACTCATGAGCTATGAGATCATGACTTGAGTCAAGATCAAGTTAGATGCTTAACTGACTGAGTCACACAGGTGTCCCCAAAAGGTGGTTTTATTAATGCACAGGGACAGAACTCATGGGCAGAAAAGGCTGTACTGGGATTGTGCTGGGTGACTGATTATATACTTTCAAATTGGAGGAAGTTAGAGAGAGCGTATGTCCTTAAGGAATTTTGGAAGGTTTCCAGGACATTGAGGGGGCTAGCTATTGTTAGGAAAAGGTCATTTATTATTGTCTATAAAACCTAAGTTATGAGACCCTTCAGATGTATATCCGTGGGTCATATGCTTGGAGGATGATTGTTAACATTTATTTGAAGGGTAGATACAAAGGAAGTCTCCAAAGGAATTTCTATATATTTCAAGTAGACTCACAGGATCCTGGGCTGAGGCCGGGGAGGGTGTGTCAGAATAATGTTAAGCTAAAATTGGAGGCTGTTGAGCTGCTAAAGGAAAGTCACTCTTTGGGGCGCCTGGGTGGCTCAGTCAGTCAAGTGTCCAACTTTGGCTCAGGTCACTATCACGGTTAGTGGGTTCGAGCCCCCTGGGTTCGAGGCCACCCCCCACCCCCACCCGGGTCGGGCTCTGTGCTGACAGCTAGCTCAGGGCCTGGAGTCTGTTTCAGATTCTGTGTTTCCCTCTCTATCTGACCCTGCCCTGCTCATGCTGTCTCTCTCTCTCAGAAATAAATTTAAAAAAAAAAAATTAAAAAATTAGAAAACAAAGTCACTCTTCTTGTCTCAAGGACTTGTCAATGAGCCGTTAAGTTGTAAGGAAATTTATTTTTTTTTCTTTTGCCTTTCTTTCTCATATCAGTAGGCATCCCCAGAAATCTAAACTAAATGAACTTGAATTTTATAAGAAGCGCTGTCATTCATTCCATTACTTCTGGCAGAGGTTTGGGTGGGAAGAGCCCACGAGATTTTTCGTGTGTGTGTGTGTGGTAACATGTACGTAATATAAAATTGGCCATTTTAAGCATACAATTCAGTGGCGTTAAGTACAATTCATACGAGTGTGCAACCAACGCCACGATCCCTCTTCAGAACTTTTTCATCACATCAAACTGAAACTCTGCAACCATTAAACAACTCCCCATTACTTTCCCAGGACTTTCAACGTGACTAAATGCAAGGAGCACCTGCTTGCCACTTGCAGGCACTAGGAAGCTTTCGCCTTCCAGGCGGAGCAGGGATTCATTCTCGCGGTGACTAAGCAGGCTCTCGGGTGAATGCTCCCCACACCTATTGTCCCAGCGGGAGGAACCGGTATTTCCGGATTGGGGCCTCAGACCCTGTGATCCCGGCTAAGGGCGAGGTTCATGGGGGAGGGGAAGGGAAGCTGATCGTAAAAGTTAACTTTCCACCCAAATCACCAACCTGCTTCTCATCCCGCCCCACCCCCAAATAAAAACAAAGACCCCCGCACCACCAAACACCTACAGTAATGGCCCACAGCCACCCTGCTGTGGTTTTTGAAGGGCGCTGTGGCTAACCCCCTCCGAGCCCACACCCCCGGGGAGGATCAGAAGGCCGACCTGAGAAGGAATCAAGACCGCAGCACAGAGAATACCTTTTGCTCTTGGGCCAGAAAAAGGCTCAAGAACAGTTGTGCAGAGAAGGGAGGAGGCAGGGGAGTGGATGCCCAGGCTGGAAGGGCTAGGCGGTCCCTGCAGCCCCCGCCGCAGCCCCCTCCCCACCGCTGGGTGGCGCGCGCGAGCGCCCCCGCAATCGTTGCTTCCACCTCCAAGAAAAGCCGCAATAAGCTGTTTCCTGCCTCTGGCTCGCGCACCTGGAACCCTTAGGGTCACGAGGAAGCAGGTGACAACCGCGGCCCACTCCCCNCTTAGTTGCAAGCAGGTGGGGACTCCCAATGGAGTCTCGGTCGTGCCCTGCAAACCCCGCACAACTGAGCGCTTGACTGCACAGCCCCGGAGGTGCCCGCGGCCCGGAGCTTCCCGCGGAGCCGCGGTCTGTGTGCGCCCCGCGCCGCCGAGCCCTGGAGGGGTCCCTCGCCTGTCGCGTTCACCTGCTGGGCGTCGTCCGTTTTCAAGGCTGCGGGGCTCTTCCATAGGCAGCTCCGTCAAAGCGGAGCTGGAGATCTTTATGTTGGATAAAGGCCACCGGATTCCAGGCATTCTTCTAGCTTGAGAGGGTATTTTTAAGTTCTGAAGGCTGCGCGAAGACTTGCTGTGAAGCTTGCCTCTGTCAACTGCCCTGAATTGTGGATGGCAGATTCCTGGTCCCCGGGGGGGGGGGGGGGGGTACGAGGTGAGGGGAGGTACCCGGGAAGCCCTCTCCGTCAGGCTTTCTGGCCAAGACAACGCAGTGTAACCGATGGTGGGTGGTAGATAATTTCCGTCCTTAATCAATTCACTTGAAAGGTGCTATCAATACTCTGCTCATGTTTTGGTGAGGAGACCGTGGTTCTAGATGATCACACGGATAGGGCGATAGTTTTTTTTAAACTCGGAAGTGCCCTTGGGCCTTGCTGGGTGAAGTGAGGTTCAGGACAGCAGCTGGGTCACCTGGAGGTCTGTTAAAAGTGGAGCCAGACCTGCTGATTCAAGATGCCCAGGGTCGCCTGGGTGGCTCAGTCGGTTAAGCTTCCGACTTCCGCTCAGGTCGTAATCTCAAGGCTCGTGGGTTCGAGCCCCGCTCAGGCCCTGTGCTCACAGCTCAGAGCCTGGAGCCTGCTTTGGATTCTGTGTCTCCCTCTCTCTGAGCCTCCCCTGCTCACTTTGCCTCTCTCTCTCTTTCTCAGAAATAAGTAAAACATTAAAAAAAAAAAAAAAGATGCCCAGAGGGCCATTTCCATAATAATGTTTGAGAAGCACAGCCAAGGGTATCTTGGGGTGAAGTATTCTGTCCAATGTGAAGAAGTGAATTACAGTACACTTCCACACATTTTCATCTAGTCCTACATTTGAATCTTCATTTCACCAAACTAAGACAAACATAATTAAGCTGCATGGGGCATAGAGTCAGGCTCCTCAGGGAGATCTGGACGCGAGGTTAGCATACTAGGCTGTGAATTTTTTGTTTCTGGATACTTTGATTCTTTGATTGTTATTATTATGGTAAAATACGCACAACACGAAATTCACCATTTTAACTGCTTTTACGTGTACAATTCAGCCGCATTAAGTTCGCTGACGGTGTTGTGCAACCATCATTGTTCTCCATTTCCAGAACCTGTTTATGGTCCCAAACAGAAACCCTACCCATTAAACAATACTCCCTTCTCTCCTCTCTCCAGCCCCTGAACTTCTGGATACTTTAAGTGATCTATTTTGTAGGGTAGAGAAAAGGTTGAATAGGAATGTAAAGTTAAATCTTGTCTGCAAAGTATGTGTAAACATTTAGATATTCCTGAATCGCTGTCCTCGTGGACATGGTGCTATCGCTCCAGGTTATTATTGTGATTATTTTCATTTGAAAATTTTTAAATATTTACTTTTGAGAGAGAGAAAAAAAGAAACAGTGTGAGTGGTGTAGGAGCTGAGAGAGGGGGAGAAGCAGGCTCCAGGTTCTGAGCTCTCAGCGCAGAGAGCCTGACACGGGGCTCCAAACCACAAACCCTGAGATCATGACCTGAGCTGAAGTCAGACGCTTACCTGACTGAGCCCCCCACCCCTAGCTCCAGGTTTTTAGAGTGCATGTGCTTTCTTTTAACAGAGACAACTAGAAACCCATGAGGGCTTCCTTTTTGTTTGGGCTGCAGAGGAAGCTGCCTTGATTAGCTAGTGCACATTAAACACTAGATGCCTGGTGACATTTATCTCTATGCTTCCGTTAACTGACTATTTTAGGTATCCTGTTTATATCGGGTTTATTATTTTTTTTCTAACAGTGACTCAAACTCATTGGTGAAAGTAGTTGGAATAAACCCTAAGGAAAAAGTTGTTGCTTGGGAAGGAGGGGAAGAGGTCACAGCAAGAAATAATTTTCGCGAATACCCCCAACTATGTATTTGTCTCTGCTTTCATGTTAAATGAGTCATCTGGTCCCACACATTATTTCTAGTGGTAAAAATGTTTGTGTAATTGAGAAAAGCCGTGTAATAATAGAAGTCATTTGCCTGCATCTGCTTAAGATTGTCCAGCCTATGATTTGAGGACTCGGTTTTCAGTAAGAACACAAATATGAATTGGCAAACTAATACAGTGGTTTCATTCATGAGCCAAGAAAGTCATTGTTATGGATAATGAATGTGGTTTTGGGGGGCACCTGTTTGGCTCAGTAGGTAGAGCATGCGACTCTTGATTTCTGAGTTTTAAGTTTGAGCCATCCGCTGGGTGCAGAGATCAGGAAGAAGGTCTTTAAAAAATGTGACTTCGTATACATAAGTGATCAAGGATATTGGGAAGATTTCATAAATAATTGAGTCATGGGGAATCCTTCAATTCTTCCCAGATTCCTTTTTCCTTTTTTTTTAAGACACTTGATTTTTCCTGTGTTATGACTTTCATCGGAATGAAGCTATTGACTTGTAGGAAGGAACTGACAGCTTCCTTTGACTGAAAAATCCCTTTGAAATGAAAAATGAAAGATAATTCAATGTCTCTCTCTCAAATGTAAACATTAAGATTAAAAAAATAAAAATGGGTAAGATTAGACAAACAATTCTTCTTCTCTAGGAGATTCTTCTATTTACAGAAATTCAGATTTTTGTGAATTTTGTAAGGCAGAAGAGAAGAGGTTTTCCTTCTGCCACTATGTTCTCTTCTGAAATAGGAATTTAGTTCAGAGTTTTATTTGGTGAACAAATACTGTTTTGTAGTCTACAAATGAGAAAAAAACTCCTTAGAACATGTCCAATGAATGTTTTTTTTTTTTTTTCAGTGATGCCAGGGGAATTATATGGGGAGTTTAGTAAAAATGGATGACGTTGGATTCTCCAGATCTGAGTAGTCTGTTTGGAAGAACCCACTGGTCTCCATAGGAGAGATGAAGGTGCTAGACTGTTTGATTTAGATCCATGCCTATTGTGAATCAGGTATTTTCAGAGTCACCTTACAAGAGTATTCCTTTTTTCCCTCATTTTACAAATGAGAAAACTGAAGCCAGTCGTGATCTTCCTACCCTAGACCATGGTTCTTTCCATCGCTCTTCCATGTACAATTGTCCCTACCTATAAATTTCCCTGCATCTCCAAGAAACTGTATTCATTAATATCTCTTGCAACATCAGGTACTAGGATCTTAGGCAAATAAAAAGATGAGCCAAAGTGAAGTAAGTTCCAAGAGAGCAAAGGATTTAAGAGCAAAGGGTTCTTTCCATGAGTTAGACTAAACTGGGCTTGAATGCAGCATTACTGTAGCTGGTATGGCTTCCAGAAAAATCAAGACATGGGCATTCTCCTTATTGCTCGGCTGTGCCATCTCTACATATTGGCCAGCCGATATCTATGTGGAACCCTGAGATACTACAGAGTATAGAAGAAAGGGCACAGGATTTAGGTATGGGACTAACCTCTGCCCTGAACAGCTGACTGAGTGGACTAAACATCTACTCAGAGTGTCCACATCCTGAAATATAAAAGTAGGGGCACACTTCTCTTCCTGTAAGATTATAATAAGGAAGCCAAAGAACCTTATGTGTAAAAATGCTGTAAACTGTAAAGTGACAGCAGAAACCTGTCTCATTTTCTTCTGGGAGAAATTTATAATGCAAAGAAGACAAGACAGAAGAAAGTACGTATTTGAGGTACCTAATAGTTTTTAGTTAACTGAATCTGTTTGTAATTCTCTTCTCACTTTAGGCCATTAAAAAAAACTTTATTGGGATATAATTCACAGGCCATACAATTCACCTATTTATTTATAAATTTATAAATGTTTATCTGTTTGAGAGAGTGCAAGCGGGGGAGGGGCAGAGTGGGGGGGGGGGACGGAGGACAGAAGATTCAAGCCTGACGTGGGGCTCAAACTCACTGACCCGAGATCATGACCTGAGCTGAAGTCAGATGCTCAACCGTCTGAGCCACGCAGGCACCTGTGTAAAAACAATTCACCTATTTAAATCAATGCATTGGTTTTGAGTGTATTCTCAGAGTTGTGCAACCATCACCATAATCAAATTCAGGGCATTTTTATTGCCCTAAAAAGGATACCACCCCTCTGTGAACACTTTCCACCCCTTAGCTGGCACCTCACAATTGCTTACGTCCCCCTAAGCAACCATAATCTACTTCTGTCTCCGGATTTGCCTATTCAGGACCTTTCATATAAATGAAATTACACATTATGTGGTCCTGTGCATTGTCTTCTTTCACTTAGCCTAATGCTTTTGTTGTGCCCGATTCGCGAGTCCCCTGAGACCCCCAAGGAGCCGGCACCGATGCAAGTGCAAAAGGGTCTTTATTACGAGCTCAAGCAGGGGCTCACCCGCCTACCGGTGTCGTGGCAGAAGGTGAAGCCCCGAACAACAGTGAGCAGGGTTTTTAAGGGGTAAGGGATGGGGGTGTTTCAGTGCACACATTGTACGTATAGCATCATCACATAAGCACCAATTACAATTGTACAGCGGCACCCATGGTAACAGCTTTGACCGTTCAGTATCTGTGAGGTGTTCATTACTTTTGGTGGGACCCAATCATGACTTTTGAGAATCCTTTGGAAATGACCAATTATGAGGGGAGTTCAAAGGGCCCACGTGGGGTTCAGGCAAGCAGTGAGAAATTGGCTAGTTTGTACAGAATAACTGTTTACAGTTCCCAGCCTTGACTCAGACCTCAGGAATGTTTTTTTGATGAGCTGACCTGAGGGCGGTCTGAGGATGGCTTTAGCCTTGAGCAATCTGAGGAACTGGGGCTACGCGCAGCCCGAGGTTGCTCTTAATGGAGGCCTAAATTTCAAAATGATGTTACTTAGGCTTTTCACTTTCAGGTTTATCTACAATGTAGTACGTATCAGTGCTTTATTCTCTTTATTGCCAATTAATGTTCTATTGTATGTGTATACCACATTTTGTTTATCCATTCATCTCTTGTTGGACATTTGGGTCGTTTCTACTTTTTGGCTATTAGGACTAAAGCTGCTGTGAACATTCATGTACATATGTTTTAATGGGGACATGTGTTTTCATTTCTTTTGGGTACATGCCTACAAGTGGAAGACATATAATAACTCTCTATTTAACATTTTCAGGAACTGCCAGACTCCTTTCCAAAGTGGCTGCACCACTTTATAGTCCCACCAGCAACGTAGGAGGGTTCCAATTTTCCAACATCCTCGGCAGCACTATTGTTGTTTATTTTTTTAATTTTAGCGATCCTCGTTGGTGTGAAGTGGTTTTGATTCACTTTTTCTGATGACTAATGATGTCGAACATCTTTTCACGTTCTTATTTCTTAGGCCATTTGTTCTTGACTTTTTTGTTTTATTCTTTTTTAAAGGAAAACTAGACGGAGGAAGGAAAATCAGTTTTGAATAGACTCCCCAAATTTCCATGGTTTGTAACCCTGAAAATGTAAATTGAGCTGTTTGCTCTTCTGAAATTAATTTCAGTGTTGGCTCATCTTTTTATTTGCCGTAGGTCCTCGCGGGTAGTACCTGATGTTCCAAAGGATTTGAGTGAAGAATTAATGAATAAGTAGTTTCTTGGAGATGAAGGGGAGTAAGCAGGCAGGGACTTATTATTCTACATGCTGATTTAATGCTCACTGAAAAATCACGCACCTCTCAAATGTTAATTACACACCAAATGTGTGCACACCAAACACATCAAGAAAATGCATTGGTGTCAGTGGTGAATATTTTTTTTTTTGTCTTTTTAAATTCATTTCTGAGAGAGAGAGAGAGATAGCATGAACAGGGGAGGGTCAGAGAGAGAGAGAGGGAGATACAGAATCGGAAACAGGTCCCGGGCTCTGAGCTAGCTGTCAACACAGAGCCCGATGGGGGGCTCGAACCCACGAACTGTGAGATCATGACCTGAGCTGAAGTCGGATGCTTAACCGACTGAGCCACTCAGGCGCCCCCAGTGGTGAATATTTTAACTAAATGACGACTATTTAACTAAAATATCGTTTGACATTGTGTGGACTAATATTTGTCCAGTCTGCTTATTAAAATGTACAGTAATATGCTTTAAAGATCATATTAATAACTTTTTATATATACAATATAGTATTTATATTTTATTGTACTATATATACAATATAGTATTTTTATTTTACTTATATTCATTTCCGTGTACCCCCACATGGAGGGCACACTAATAGACGCTTTTGCATGACTTGGTTCATTTTGTTCCTTCTTTCCCAAGCTGCGTGACAACGCTTTTCTCTGTAGCCATGTGGTTCTCCACATGCTCTCATTCTCTTCATGCTCTACATGTGGCTCTACAGCCACAAATTAATCATGAATGTTAAAAATACCTGTTGTCTTTTGGAGGCCCACCATATGCAACTTGGGTTGTGCTGTTTCGATCTTGTGTTACTGGGAAGTGTGCGTAGCATTAAGAGAAATAGGGAATTCGGCTGGATTTAGAAGCCTTTGAGACTCGTCTGAGCTAGCAGGGGGTGGGCAGGTGGAAGTGTGTACTGCCGGCGTTCGCAACCGTTAGCCTGCGTCTGAATCGCCTGGAGGGTTTGTCAAACACATTCTCTCCAGCTCCGCTCCTGGAGGTTTTTGGCTCTTGCTTCAGTAGGGCCTCGGGTGGGGCTTGAGAATCTGTGTCTCTAACAGTAATCAGGTGATGCTGCCGGTCTGGGGATTGTGTTTTGAGAAGCAGTGGTTTGGAGGCATGTGGAAGTGTCAGCCTGGAGCAAGAGTGAGGCGAGAGACAAAGCTGGGGTTAGCTGGGCACCGTGTGCATACAGGAGCTTGGTGGAGCCAGGGGCGTGGGTACCATCCGAGGGAGGGAGGCAGACACAGGTGCTGGGAACTGAAATGTAGGAATACGGAGGGGGAGGGGTGGTTGGAGGAAGATAAGCTTCTGGGATCCCGAAGACAGGGGCGGAAGGCACTGAGGAGACCAAGGCCAGTTGAGGCCCACACACTCTGTGCAAACAGGGGAGTCGGCATGTGGGTTGTGGAAGGGGGAGGGGCTGTGCTGTCACTCGCTAGTGGGTGCTGTAGCTGTATGGGCGGGGGTGGTGATGGGGCTGACCTTCCCACCCCTTTCCGGAAGTCCAGCATTACCGGGCAGTGGGGTTTGCTGATTGGGACCACAGGGTCAAGTGTGAACTTTCCTCGTAAGATCAGGAGCCCCTTTAGGCAGGCCACAGTCCTGGAGTCACATCTGACCACTCTCCATCTTCTCGCCTGTCATCGCTAATCATCATCAGCTGAGAAGAACCTAGGTGAACTTTGTCATTAAGAAGCAAGAGCCCTGGGCCACCTGAGTGGCTCAGTCGGTTGAGCATCTGACTTCGGCTCAGGTCATGATCTCATAGTTCGTGAATTCGGGCCCCGCGTTGCGCTCTGTGCTGACAGCTCAGAGCCTGCTTGGGATTCTATGTCTCCCTCTCTCTCTCTGCCCCTTCCCCACTTGTGCTCTGTCTCTGTCTCTCTCTCTCAAAAGTAAATAAACATTAAAAAAAAAAAAAAAAGCAAGAGTCTTCTGTGCAGGTAGTGACCTTGAAGTTCACTTTTCTTCCTTTTGTGTATTTGCCGCTCAGCTTAATAGCTTTAGGATCTGGGCTACCACGTGTCTAGTCTCCTTAACATGACTGGGTATAAGCCGATTCAGAGAGTGGGTGCTGACAGTCCGTGTTACGAAGGTCAAGTTTGCTGCAGAAGAGAAATCCAAGAAGGGCGGTGGCAGTCTACCGCAGTTGGGTCTTCTGAAACTTCTGGAACCACCCTTCCTGCTGGTTTCATGCAGCTGAGACAAACATCCCCTCTTTTATTTTACATTTTGTTTTCAAGGAATCTTCATTGTATCTGAGGATGTAGAACATTTCTCTGGGGTTTTGGAAGAAGGCCAAAGCCTGTCCATGTTGTCATTTGGGGACACCTGTTGTTAGCAGGGCTTATGATCGGTGACCTAGCTGCTCAGCTCTGCCTGGTCGGCCAGGAGCTGAGTAAACGCCTGTCTACTGTAGGCTTGTCTGTCTGCCCCCAGGCCCACTCTGCCAGTTGCACACCTTTCCATTCCCGCCTGGCCCCTGTGGGCTCCGGGTATGTGAGTCCTGTCATCCACAGACAGGACTGGACAGGAGGTATGTCACAACTCAGCTCCTGTGCTGAGACAGGACAGCCCCCAGTTTCAGTGATTTGCAGGAGGACTCACAGGACTTAGCACATAGTTGTTGTCACTATGATTAGTATAGTAATGGATACAAAGCACAAGCGGCCAAGGGAAAAGGTGCGCAGAGCAGAGTCTAGGGCTTGCTACATCGGCATCCTCTGCGTAGAGCGTACCAGAAGTTCAGACTCCCAGAAAGAAAGCTTGTATTAGGATAACTTTACATTGTTTATGCAAACAGTTCAGGGAGAGGGAGCCACTCTTATCAGCCCTGGGAAGGGTGGGAGACTTCCCCAAATACAAGTTTCCAGACTCCAGCCAGGGGCCAACCTTGTAAGCAACTTTCAAAGGATGTTGACTCTTTTATGCACTGATGGGGAGGAGGATAGAAGGTGAGGATGTGACAGGAGCCCCTGCGATTGGGGAAGGGGTCTGTCTGTCCGTGCAGCTTCAGAGTTCGGGACTTGCAGGAGCTTTTCTCTGTCTGACCAAAGTGGGAGAGGGCGGAAGTGAAGCTGGGGTTTGCACTCAGATCTTGGTTTCGGGATGATAATACCTGGGATTTCTTCACCACAGGGACAAGAAGGATGGTAGTACACATTGCAAAAGAATTCAAAGCCCTGTTCATTTATGTGCTCACTCATTCTTTTTATTATAACTTTTTTTTTTAGGTGTTATTTAAGTAATCTCTATACCCAACATGGGGCTCCAACTCATGACCCTGAGATCAAGAGTCACGTGCTTTTCCGGCTGAGCCAGCCAGGCACCCTATAACTAATTTTTAAAAGTAATCTCTATCCCTGGGGCGCCTGGGTGGCTCAGTCGTTTAAGTGTCCGACTTCAGCTCAGTTCCTGACCTCGTGGTTCGTGGGTTCAGCCCCATGTTGGGCTCTGTGCTGACAGCTCAGAGCCTGGATCCTGCTTCAGATTCTATGTCTCCCTCTCTCTCTGCCCCTCCCCTGCTTGCACTCTGTTTCTCTCTCGCTGTCTCCAAAATAAACATTAAGGAAAAACGTTAAAAAAATAAAAATTAAAAAAATCTCTACTTCCAACATGGGATTTGAACTCTGAACCCCAAGATCAAGAGTTGCATGCTGTACCAATGGAGCCAGCCAGGCACCCTCCCCCACCCTGCTCATCGGTTTGTTTGTTTTTTAAAGCTTATTTAATTTTGGGAGAGTGCAATTGAGCAGGGGAGGGGCAGAGAGAGAGGGAGACAAGATTCGAAGTGGGCTCTGTGCTGACAGCAGAGAGCCAATGAGGGGCTCACACTCACGAACCTAGAGATCATGACCTGAGCCAAAGTAGATGCTCAACCGATTGAGCCATTCTGGCACCCCCCATTCATACTTAACACATGCTCCTGATGCTTACACTGTACCAGGCAATGCCCCCAGTGCAAGGGGTGCCATGGGGAGCACAGCAGAGTCTCTGTCCTCATGAAACCCACCTTCTAGAGGGAGACAAGTAAGTGGCAATTACATTTCATTATGCTGGTGACACACCACGGGCCCCAGGGTGCCTACCCAGGCTGAGTGGGTGTGAGAAGGCATGAGTTTATCGCACCAGCCTGGATAGGAATCGCACCTCCCTACTTATTACCTGTGTGCCCGTGGGCAGATTGCTTAGTCACTTGGTGCCTGAGCATCCTCATCTGAAAACAGGGAGATTTTATGATCACTTCTTAAAGTGGATGTGAACATCAAACAAGGTAATGTGTGTAGAACAGTTATCCCTGTGGCTGGCACGTGGGTATGCCGGCTACACAATGCTTTGGTGACATCTAGGTAAGGGGGAGACTGAGTTAGCTGGACGGATGGGCATCTGCCTTATCCCTGCTCTGTGTGGAGTCTAATGCCTGCCTCGCTCCAGCCCCAGGCTCAGAGGTGCTTGCTCTGCTTACTGGCCTGAGAACATTCTTTGCTGTTTTGCTTTTCTGGTCCTTGGGGGTGCTTTTCCTTCTGCCTGAGATGCCTCAGATCCTCTTGTCAGCTGAAGAAATATCTGTGCCTATTATTAAGGCCTAACCCAAGTAAGCACCTTCTCTGTGAAGGTTTTCCCAAGCCAAGATGCTCAGACAGAACTGTCCCATCTCTCCGTGGTCCCTCACATCCCTGTTACGGCATGCTCTGGGTGCTTTCTCCATTAGACTGGGTGATTCTTAACAGCAGGGGTGCTTGGGGTGTATGGGGTCCAGTGTCGATCAGTGTTCCTTAGGGGGTGGCTCAGTGGTTGTTCAGGGGGTGAATGAGTGAAGGAGTGTTGGGCTGGACTAGAACACTCAGTAGGAAATAGACACAGTGTCAGCAAAATAGGCCTCTGCCCTCAGAGCAGAGCTTCCAGTCCAGAAGGGGAGGCAGATGATAAACAGCAAATACAAATGCGTAATTAGAGACGGAGAAGTGACACAGGAGAATAGTCTGGCGCAGCGGCAGGGACAAGGGCAGCTGGCAGAGGGAGACAGAGAAGGTCCGAAGGTTGATGCCCGAGCAGTGTGCACTCACCCTCTGGAGCCTGGGTGGTGCTGGGGGCTGGGAGGACTGGTCAGGCGGCGGCCACACCAGGAGAGCCCGGAGCCCTCCAGAGGGGAGTAGAGAGGCATCAGCCGCCGAAGGGCAGGGCCGAGAGGAGATCGGAGTGGACGCTTGGGAAGCGGAAGAGGTCCACTCCAGAGCACTGGGCATGGGTTGAGGAGCCCAGGGCTGATGCAGGAAGTGGCACCCGCTGAGCTGAGAGATCCAGATCTCCAGATCTGGTCAGAGCTGGATCTGAGGCCTTAGTCTGTTCAGGCTTCCATCACAGGATACCACAGCCTGGGCGGCTTTGGCAGACATTGATTTTTCACAGCGGCGGAGGCTGCGCGTGTGCGGTCGGGGTGCCAGCAGGGCGGGGTTCTTGGTGAGGGCCCTCCTCCCGGCTTGCAGAAGCCGCCTTCTCTCTGTGTGCTTCCATGGGCTTTCCTAGGTACACGTGCACGGAGAGAGAGAGCGATCTCACTCTTCATCTTCTGGTGAGGGCACCCACCCAGTCATGAGGAGCCCACCTTCATGACCTCATCTAAACCTGATTTACCTCCCCAACACCCCGCGTCCAAATACCATCATGCTAGGGATTAGAGCTTCAATTTAAGAACTTTAGAGGCATATATTCATACCAGAAAACCTGGGCGAGTAACTATTTGCTGAGTAAATAATAACTGTGGCTAGTACTTAGACAGCACTTTATCTGGTCCAGGCCCTAAGAGTTTTGCCTATGTTCATAAGATTTAATTTTCACCGAACCTTAACAGGTAAGTGCTATTATTATCCCCTATTTACAGATGAGGAGACTGAGGCCCTGAGGAATTTAAAAGACTTACCAAGGTCACTCAGCTAATTAGGTGTAAAGCTGGGATTCAAACACAGGCAGTCTGGTTCTAGAGTGCAGGGACATTATACCTTGCCGCCTGTTAATTAGGAAGCAAAACCCAACATCATTGGGTATCTGTCATGTGCTGGTTCCGGGGCAAGGGGAGGCACTAGAGATACAAAGATGAATGGGACGTGGTAGGGGAGCGGGGGTGGTGGCGCCTGGGTGGCTCAGTCAGTTGAGTATTCAAATTTGGCTCAGGTCACGATCTCATGGTTCGTGGGTTTCAGCCAGCTGTCAGGCTCTGTGCTGACAGCTTAGAGCCTGGAGCCTGCTTCGGATTCTGTGTTTCCCTCTCTCTCTCTATGCCCCCTCCCTCGTGTTCTGTCTCTCTCTCTCTCTCAAAAATAAATAAAAACATTTAACTAATTAAAACAAAGCAAAACCAAACCAAAGATGAATAAGCCATCAAAGAAGGCTTGGGGAGACAGACCTGTAAAACATAAATTTTTTGAAGTCCATTCAAATGTGTTTAATCCAACATGGGACTTTCTCTTACCTTCTGACAGTACATTAGCCATTAGTAGAGGTAAGTGTTTTCCTATTTCAAATGTGTCCCAGGTCTGAAGTGCTGACAAAAAAATCTGTTGTTTAGGGAAGAGTGGGCTGATTCATCAAATTAAAATTTACTATTAATTTTTGGTAATGTGTATAGTATAATAAGAATCACTAAATGATGGTAACAGGTACCCTAAACTTTATAACACTGTCAAGATACAATTTGGAAAAAAACCAGAACCACTTATGTTAACAATTTTTTTTTTTTAAACAAGAATTCTGGATAATTTCAAAATATGTCATAGGGACATTTTAAATGAAATGACTTAGAACCTCGAGGTGTTTCAGGATCCTGAATATTAGGGGCACATGGAAACTTAGTGAACCCAGGAGGTAACTCGCTTCTGTTTTCTGGGTGAGGTGTCTCGGGGAAAACCCAACCCATGAAGGGGAGGATGGGGGGGACAGTGACCTTGGTGGGGAGCCAGCTTGGTGATGGGGGGCTGGGGCTTACTGGAGAAGGAGAGAGAAAAGGATGTTTTATTTCCACTAACTCCACACTGGGATCTCCCGGGAAGAGCAGATTGGCAAAGAGGAAGGAGAAGGAAGAGGAAAGTGTGCAGCCAGGAGGAGGGGCTCTGCGTAGGGAGTGGCACCCTCCTGTCTCAGTGGAAGCAGCACCCAGGGACCCAGGGATCCAAGGACCAGGGAGCAGATGCTCTGTCCCGATCATCAGATGCATGGGGTCCAGTCTAGAAGGCACTAGAACAGAGTAGTGACGGGTCAGACCTGGCCTGGAATATTGACTCTGCCACTTGGGCACTGTGGGAATTAGGGCAGGTTTCTCAACTCTGAGCCTTAGTTTCTTCCTTGTCAAAAGGGGCTGATGGTATTCCCTCCTCTCCGAACTGATGTGGCTCGAGTTTTGTTGTTCTTTTGATTATTCCTTGTGTCAGGTCTGCAGCCGCCCGTCTTGAGCCCTAGAGGTTTTGTCCAGCCCTCCCCCACTCTCCACCAAGGATCATGAGCTCCTTTTTTTAAGGGACAGAATCTGGCTCTAAGAAGAAAGGGTCTTTCCAGCCTTTCAGGGTCTTTGAATCTCTTTCTGTAGAGCTCCAGCTCTTTGTATTCTCTGCTCATTTTGTCATTTGCTTCAGACCTTTCGTCTTCTGGCTCTGCCCCGACAGCCCATAACCCAAGAAGCTCCGTTTCTTTTTCATTTCCTCTCCTGAGGGATTTGGACCACCTTCCAAAGGCAGGAAGGCTTGCTCAGTCTGGCTTCATTAAGATGAATGTGGGTGTGGCTTGATTTTTCTCCCCATCTTGGGTGGTGAGATAACATGCTTGATGTTGGAACATCAGTCAGTTTCCTCCTGGCTCTCCGTGCCCGTTCGTGAACCTAGCCTCCATCTCCCGATTCCATCTTTCCACCCTGTTCCCTTCCGCAAGACAAGCTGCCGTTGAGTGAGTGAGGGTTCCAGCACCTGCTGGAACAGAGCAGACCCTTTCTCTGACCCCCCACTAGGGCGGAGTGCTGTCTGCACACCCCCGGTCTTGGTCAACTGCGCATAATCATTTTAAGTGCGATTTAGCTTCTTGAACTTGTGTTTTTATGGATCCAGCTTCTGCTTCCAGAGACCAGCTCACTGTCTCAGGATTAGTCATTGGTGCCTCTTGAACATGGAGGACTTTTTTCCCTAGCTGGTTTGCTGTGAGGCCACTGCTGGACCAAATCACAGGCTGGACCTGCCCAGGCCATCAGGTATCCTGGGCTTTTGTTTTTTTCCATCACAGGGTGCAAAACTTCATGAGAGCTTTACATTTCTTTTCACTATAGGCAGCGTTTTGAGTTGAACTGTATTCCCCCTCCTGCCCCCAAAATTCATTATGTTGGAGTTCTAACACCTAGTATTTCAGAATGTGACCTTATTTGGAGACAGGTGATCAAGTTAAAATGAGGGCATTAGGGTGGGCCCTAATCCAATACGCCTGGTGTCCTTATAAGATCATGAAGTTTGGACACAGACATGTACAACGAGAAGATTTTATGTAAAGACACAGGGAGAAGACAGACATCTGCAAGCCAAGGAGAGAGCCCTGCCTCACAGTCTTCGGAAGGGACCAGGCCTGGGGTGCCTGGGTGGCTCAGTCAGTTGGGCATCGGCCTTCCATATTTGGCTCAGGTCATGATCTCATGGTTCATGGGTCCGAGCCCTGTGTTTGACTCTCTGCTGTCAGCGTGGAGCCTGCTTTGGATCCTCTGTCTACCCTCCTCTCTCTCTGCTTCTCCCCTGCTCACACTCTCTCTATCTGAAAAATAATAAATGCTTTTTAAAAATGTTTTATTTATTTTTAAGAGAGAGAGAGACAGTACGAGCAGGAGAAGGGCAGACAGAGAGGGAGACAGAGAATCCGAAGGATGCTCCAGGCTCTGAGCTGTCAGTACAGAGCCTGATTCCGGTCACGAACTCATGAACCCTAGCTGAAGTTGGACGCTTAACCAAATGAGCAACGCAGGCACCCCACTTTTTTTTTTTTAAGAAGGAACCAACCCTATGAACACCTTGGTCTTGGGCATCTAGCCTCCAGAATGAGGAGATAATAAATTGTAAGATTTCTGTTGGGTCAGCTCCGTGGTGTGTGGTACTTGGTCACGGGAGCCCTAGCAAACTAATACAGGAAGAATAAGAAATTCTGCCTGAAGCCAAGTGAACTGACGGCTAACACAGCATCTGTCAGGGCACACTCCACCTTCTCCCACTGCTATCCCATGAGAATGAGCCCGGGGCTCACGTTATCAGGTTCACACTCTGTAGCATCTCCCGGATTAGAGCTTCTGGGCTGGACAAAACCCCTCCATGGGGCCCCACTCTGAGGCTCTGCATCCAGTTCAGCCACGGCCCTGACCACTGAGCAGGGCTCTGCATGGAACCAAACCTGTGGCTGACAGCCAGGCAGACCATCCCGGGAGAGGGCCGGGGCAGGTGCGGGTCAGTGTGGAAGTCAATCCCCCTCAACTGCCATGACTCCTTTCTTTTACTTAATCCCCTTCTGTGGCCCAGAGGACTCACCGTATCCTCTGTACTTGCTTAAACACATCGTTTAAACTTATTGTGGTTCCAGTATGACTGAAGATTGAAGCAGAAAGTATTTGAGAGATCGGAGAAAGGAGCATTTACCCCAGTCTGGTGGCGTCAACCAAAGAGAGCTTTCTGGAAGAAATGAAGCTGCAGCTAGTTAGCAAGGAAAAGAAAATTATACACATGTACGTGGCACATACTATAGGCTGCACGTTCCATGTGCTAAATGCTTGATACCTAATGACTGATTTCATTTTTAAAACCACCCTATGAGGTCAGTGCTATTATAACCCCATTTACAGATGAAAAAACTGAGGCAGTGAGACATTAAATGACTTGACTAAGATCACAGAGCTAATTAGAGGTGGAGCTGTACTTCAGTCCGGGGCAGTGTGGCGCCCCCATTCATGCTAGGGAGTGGAGGGGTGTGTCCGTAAGGGACCGTGGGATTGTGTGAACTCCTCTCCCAAACTGCCAGCGTTCTAAATTCTGTGCAATGTCTCCTCCCTCATCTGCTCCCAGGCATGAGAACCGACAGAATTCGACAACTCTAGGATCAGAGTAGAAACGGAACCGAACACAGTTTCTACCAAAAGCAGCAGGGAGCCGATTTCCCTTCCACACGAGGAGTGTGGAGGAGTTTTTTATTTCTTCGGAGTGAGGAATCGATGAATTATTATATATGCACATTATTTGGGAGCAACAGTTCACTAAGAGATTTTAGTGTTGGCTTATAATTATTAAGTAGCAGAGGTTAAAAATCCGGGAACTATTGTAAGGGAGAACTTCCCTAGTTGGTGGGTGCCTCCTGAGCTGAGCCCCAAGACCCTGTGTTCTCGTTTTCAGGATTTCCATCACTTACTCCAGCACCTGGGTTCCTGTTACCCTTCAGCCAGCCTGTTTTTCAGCCCTTGTTTTTTTCCCCCACAAAATCACTCGGCCTTGGGCTTTTCTGGATTTTAACTGTGTGTTGAAGGAAGCTGTAGCACATGGGAGGGTCGGAAGTTTGTAAGTGCACCTTGTTCTTGCCTGTAGAGAAATGAGGATAGAGGAAGGTTTCTTGAAGAGGTCTTTGGGAGTGGAAGAAGGACAGATGTCAAGGGTGAAGGGGAAGGAGGGGGGTACGAGATGATAGGCATTGAATGCACCCCTGTGTCGTGGCTTTATTCCAGTTTTACAGAAGATGAAATAGGTTCAGAAGGGTCAAGTAACTTGGCAGAGATCTCAAGGTGTTAAACAGCAGAGGTGGGATTCAGATCAAGTCTTCCCACCGAAACGCAGCTCTCTGGGGCTGGTATGGGTTCTGGGTCCCGTGCCAGGCGAACCACGAGGGGGATGCAAGAAATAGAAAAAGGCAAAAGGTGGCCACGGGCTGGGCAGGGGGCTATTTCAGATGTTGGTTTGGGTGGAAAGACAGGATGAGAAGGGCAGATTTGGTGGCATCCAGTTGAAGGCGATGCTTTAAATAAACTCCGTAGTGAGTGTATTCTGAAGGTGACTATGAAGAAGACAGGCTGGTTTGGGCAGAGGTGGGTGAATCCAGGGGAACCACAGCTAATTTTGAACTCTTTGGTAATTTTACATCATGTGGCCTATTTTTCCTACAGCATTCTGGTAGGTCACTGAGTAGCAAATATGTAAATATTATTATATATGAAGGTATTAAGGGGGCAGATAATATAGTGACTTGCATAAAGTCATATGGTTTACTTGCAGTAAAGCTTAGAAAAAAAAAAAGAAAAGAAAAATAGCTGTTTCCTCGACTCTTCTACTTTTAGGGAAGGCTTTTTCCAGCTCCCTGAAGAGCAGACCACACCCTATAAAACAACCTATTTGGAGCATCAATTCATTTCCATTTTTATACTTCTAAAGCATAAGAACAGTTAAAATCGCCAGTGAAGAAGGATGTCCACTGTTTTTCCTCTGGCGGAAGGGTC
Source organism: Crocuta crocuta (assembly GCF_008692635.1). NCBI lineage: Eukaryota > Metazoa > Chordata > Mammalia > Carnivora > Hyaenidae > Crocuta > Crocuta crocuta. Next base: position 11,254,042 of record NW_027529428.1, on the reverse strand, counting down.
AAGAGAACACCAGTTCGATCTGTGTATTTTTATGTTCAACTTTAATCATCCAGATTCAAGTATCCTTGAGTATCCTGACTTAAAAGCCCTTTTTGGATCACGTAGACATAGACTCAGTCACTTTTTGAATAGAAAAGTGATTTTTAATCAGATAGCTGTGGTTGTAAAGAATTCCTAGAACTCTAAGGGAATTAACTAAATAAATACATATTTCTAAAGAACTCCTAGCTTTATAAAGAAAATGAGATGAGTACACATCTGGATGGGGTATTTTGGCTAGATTTGTGCTTTCTGTGGTATTGTCCATTATGAAGGTGTTCACACAAAGATGACAATTTTTAATTTTTTTAAATTAATTAATTTTTTTTTTTGTTTATTTCTAGGAGAGAGAGAGAGAGACAGTGTGAGCAGGGGAGGGTCAGAGAGAGAGGGAGATACAGTCTCCGAAATAGACTCCAGGCTCTGAGCGGGCAGTCAGCACAGAGCCCGATGCGGGGCTCGAACCCACGAACCACGAGATCATGACCCAAGCGAAAGTCGGACGCTTAACCGACTAAGCCACTCAGCCTCCCCAAGATGACAATTTTTTAAATGGATGAGTAAATAAGTGATAAAACCGAACAATCTCATTTATGGAAGGAAAGCAAATTCTTTTTTCATTATTTGCTAAGGCACAATTCTTTTCCTCATGAAAGACCCAAGTTTAGTTTTGCATGAGGTCATCATAGATAAGAATCACTTTGTAAGGATTGTTATGCTAAATGCATAAAAAAATTCCTACAGAAAAACGAAGCTTTAAATAAAACGTGTCATGTATGAAGTTTCGCGTCACTTTCACCCAAGTGAAACAGCTTCCAGCGGGTGGCAAGTTTAACTTGATTTTTTGTCGCTGTCATTAAGCTCAGGCTTTGTTTCTTACTTTGAGAGGGCTGTGTAGTAATTTTTATCACGCGTCATTAGAAATACAATTTGTCAGAACAAAGACTGTTGTGTAAGTATAATTACATCTTCCTGTCTGATTAAATGAGGGCTGTATTGTAGCTTTTCTCAGCCGCAGCAGCTGTAGCAAACCACGTTCAGCCCGTAAAAGAATTCCTGTGACTAACTGGTACTAATTGTTTACAGAACCACCAGTGGGAGTTAATATTCACGGACACTATGGAACTGAAATACGCTGGGACCAAGTGGTTTATCCCTTGTTATCACCACTCTGAGGTGGTTAGATGATATTAATTGTATAACTGGGCCAGGTGAGGTGGGGGGCCTTAGTCTTCTGTTGTTGATATGGAAAAGTAACTCTGCATTCAACTGTTGGGGCCTCTTCTCTTGTAAATGGGAAACTGAGGCCTAAGGAGCAGTTGACGGCTTATATAAGTCACTGACCTTGAAACTGTTTTGCTCATATACCCCATCACCTTAAAAAATTGTTTTTAAACTTTTATTTATTTTTGAGAGACAGAAAGAGACAGAGCATGAATGGGGGAGTTGCAGAGAGAGAGGGAGACACACAATGCAAAGCAGGCTCCAGGCTCTGAGCTGTCAGCACAGAGCCCGGCCCGGGGCTCAAACCCACCAACTAAGATCATGACCTGAGCCAAAGTCGGACACTTAACCAACTGAGCCCCTTACCCCTATCATACTTTTAAGGACACCCTACAATATATATGAGTACACAGTAATTTATAAATGGTATATTTAAAAAATTTTTTTTAATGTTTATTTTTTCTTTGAGAGACAGCAAGAGACAGCGCATGAGTGGGGAAGGAGCAGAGACAGAGAGACACAGAATCCAAAGAAGGCTCCAGGCTCTGAGCTAGCTGTCAGCACAGAGCCCAACATGGGGCTTGAACTCACGAACCGTGAGATCATGACCCGAGCCGAAGTCGGACGCTCAACCGACTGAGCTACCCAGGCGCCCCATGACTATTTAAAAATAAACATTCAAATTAAATTTTTAACGGATAAAAGAAAAAAGGAAATAGATGGTCTAATCTTACCAAAGATTTTTTTCTGGTAAGTTTATTCATTTATTTATTATTATTTTTAATGTTTTTATTTATTTTTGAGAGAGAGAGACAGAGCATGAGTAGGGGAAGGGCAGAGAGAGGGAGACACAGAATCCGAAGCAGTCTCCAGGCTCTGAGCTGTCAGCACAGAGCCCAGTGCGGGGCTTGAACTTGTGGACCACAAGATCGTGACTTGAGCCAAAGTCAGACGCTCAACTGACTGAGCCACCCAGGCGCCCCTCTTTATTTATTTTTGAGAGACAGACAGAGAGAAAGTGGGGGAGAGGCAGACAAAGAGGGAGAGAGAGAATCCCAAGCAAGCCCCGTGCTGTCAGCGCAGAGCCCAGCGTGGGGCTTGAACTCATGAACCGTCAGATCATGGCAAGAGTCAGATACTTAACCAATTGAGCCACCCAGGCACCCCTCCACCCCAAAGATTTTTGATGTGTACACCCTGCTTTGGAGACCACTGATTTAGGTCATTCAAGTTAAAAAACAAACAAACACCACAAAAAAAACCAAGACCAACTTGCTGTTGAAGAAAGAGAGAGAATCTGTAGAAGAAAGGTACAGGATTTGGGGGAAGGGGGTAGAATTTGGGACACTTACTGTGGATATCCACGTTTAGCACATAATGCCTTACTCTGTTTTACTTCCCTTTTATATAGGAGTTTGTTTAGACAAGGAACAGCGTAACTACTAGACCATATTCACCGGGGAAAAACACAGTTTGAAGGAGTCAAGGAGGTGGTGGCTAAGTCAGAGCTTCCTGAGTGACAGAAATGCAACTAAAACTAAATTTCACAAAAGTCTGCTTATTAGCTTGGATAAAAGTGTAATTGGGATCTCCCGGGATGACAGTGGCCTTAGACATGGCTGGGTCCAGAAGCTTGGGTGATCTCATCGCAGCTCTGTTGGTACGGCTCTTCCTAACTGCTCCTGACGAGCCCTCCTGCGTGGTGGGGAACACGAGTGTCCACAGTCCTGGGGTCCCGTCTCCCCTGGTCCCCAGCTCCAACAGAAAGGGGGCATTTCTCTCTGAATGTCGTATTTTCATCCCAGGGAAGACTGGCCCATGTGTACCGTGACTGGTTAGGTGGTTATGCTCAGTCCACCTTTGACCCGTGGAAAGAGGGCTAGAAAGGTCCCCAAGCTGAGGGGAGACTTTACATCTGCAGACGGGATGGAGTCTGACCATATCCAGACAATATACTTTCATGCCATGGGAGCTCGCTTGTGTCGCGTTATAGAGATATTTAAAAGGATGTTAAAAAAACCAGCAACGACCTACACAGAATTGTTTCCCTACTAATCTCTGCCATTGACTCAAGCAAGGAGTTTCTCGAACTTGGAAATGCAGAACTCCTTACGTGTCAAAGCACAGCCTTTTTGGATAGTGGTATTTGTAGAAGGAGCAAATCAGCTTCTGATTTTAGTTCATCCAGAGGCATTCAGGCTTTTTGGACCAATTATTTCCAGACCTTGAGATAAATCACCTCCTGTGCCATTAGTACCGCAAGGATTAGCGGCCTCAAAGATTTATGTGCGGATTAATTGGGGAGTGTACGTTAGATTGCTGTGTTTAGAACCACCGTTGTCCTGCGAGTCATTTTCGTTAGTGCTTTTTTCAAAATTCTTTAGCCTTATATAATACTGACGTTGCAGGGAAATCCGAACGAGCCTTTTCTTTTTTTTTATTTATTTGTGGCTTGGCCTCAGCCTTGCCAGCACGCTCACCCGGCACTATAGACTTTTATAGCTCAAGCTAGGGGTACACAGAACATGCAGAAGCGAAGAGGCTTCAGGTAGCGCAAAGATTACTTCGTCTGCTTCAGCTGAGCGATGCCCGAAACTTACATGACCTTGTACTGAGACAAGATGAAGTACAAGAAATACATGGCTATTCTGGAAGCCGCGGTTGGTATCACCCCGCTTAACAAAAGGGAGCTTCTCCCTGAGAGCAGAAGACATGTGAACCTCTGGCAGCACCCCGGGTAAGCAGAAGACAGCAGAAGATGCTTTGTGTGTGTTTGCAGGGGGGGCGGGGTCTGGGTGGAGAAAAGGGTCATCCGTGGCCTGAGGATCATAGACGGTGAATTTGTTATGGAGAACCTGTTCCTTCCTGGCAGACAGGGCCTCGCCAGACTGAATTAAAATAGTTAGTAATAAAATTCATGGTAATAATAAGTTTCAGAAAAATCCTAGGCTAACAGCCAAGAAGATGAAGTCATGGGTGTTTTTACATTCAGATATTTTAATCTTCTGATTTCGACATTTTTAAAAATATGGTCTGTACATGTGGCAGTTATTAAAGATGAAGTAAATGTCCCTTATTTTATTTCCCTACAACACAAGTATTTTTCTGACTAAAGTGTACATGTGGGGGGGCGCCTGAGTGGCTCAGTCGGTTGAGCGTCTGACTTCGGCTCAGGTCATGATCTCACGGTTCGTGGGTTCGAGCCCTGTGTCGGGCTCTGTGCTGACAGCTAGCTCAGAGCCTGGAGGCTGCTTCGGATTCTGTGTCTCCCTCTCTCTCTGACCCTCCCCTGCTCACGCTGCGTCTCTCTCTCTCTCTCTCTCAGAAATAAATAAAACATTAAAAAAATAATAAAGTGTACATGTGGAATGTTTCAGGTAAATACTTTTTATTTTACTTTACATCTCTTTCTAATGCCCCACTGATTTCCCATGCTGAAGAAGGGTTTAGATGTTCTTTTTTGAATAATTAGAGGCCTCAATTCCTGCTTTCTTCTCTAGAGTCCCCTGTTTTTAAATGTCTTTTAGACATTGAAGAGAAATTTAATTTAAGGTGTCTGTATGGCACATGGTGTTTTTAGGGACTAAATTGAAGTTTTAAACTGTATGAACCACACACATTGGCACTTACTCAAGGATCAACTTGATTTATCTGTGGAGCTAATGATATTTCTTTGTTAAAAGTGGGAAGTCACTAGCTTATTTAAAAAAACCTTTTTTTTTAGTTTATGTATTTATTTTTTGAAAGAGCAGCAGAGGGGCAGAGAGAGAAGGAGAGAGAAAATCCCAAGCAGGCTCTGCACTGTTAGTGTGGAGCCCAATGTAGGACTCGAACTCGTGAACCATGAGACCATGACCTGAGCTTAGCCAACTGAGCCACATAGGTGCCCCATCCCTAGCTTATTTTTATCATATAAACTATTCATTCATTAGAGAAGATTTATTAACTATAGGAGAAAAGGGGGCAAAATCATCCATAGTCTCATCTCACTATGAGAATTACTATAATCATTTCGTCAGTAGTTTTCAAGGGAGGGAAAGAGGGGCGTGGGACATTGGGCAATGTTTGGGCACAATTTTGGCTGTTACAACCTAGGGGTTGCTTCTGTTATTTAGTGGATGGAAGCCAGGAATGCTGTCCACCATCCTAAAATGAACAGGACAGCCCCACTTCCCCCCAAAATGAATATCCAGCCCTATGAGGCGCCTGGGTGGCTCTGTTGGTTGAGCATCTGACTTCAGCTCAGGTGATGATCTCAGGGGTCATGAGTTCGAGCCTTGTGTTGGGCTCTCTGCTTTCTGTATGGAGTCTGCTTCGGATCTTCTGTCCTCTCTCTCTGCCCCTCCCCCACTCATGCTCTCTCTCGAAAATATAAACAGTAAAAAAAAAAAAACTTAAAAAAAAAAAGAATCCTCGAGCCCCAAATGTCAGTAGTTGAGACATTTGATTTAGGTAGATTTTCTTCCTGTATGTAAAAGGTAGTTTTTATTAGAAATACATTAGATATTTAAGAAATGTAGGGATGCTTCAGAATGGAACCCTGAGGCGGCGGCGGCATCATCATCATCATCATCATCATTTCACGGTTGTCTCGAGAACGGAAGGAAACGTACAGATGCGCCAAGAGAGCAAGGGGTATACAGTGACTCTGGGAGGGTCCACGTGGGTTGATGTGTAGTGAAACCCATGATGAGCTGCTGTAATGACCAAACTATGACTCTCCAAGTAGCCCCTAGAGGTTGGGCTCTCTGGGGTGGGACCTTTGTCCCGGAGTGGCAGAAATTTAGAGCTGGGAGGACCACTTGTCGGGAATGGCAGACAGGTCTCCCATAGCACGACGAAGCCAGCTGATGTGCGGGCTGCTGGTAGTGTCAGGCTGGGGCGGCCCCCAGGTCACATCTGGGCTTAGCAGAGAAGGGGTATTGTGACTGACGAGAGGTACTTGTTCTGGACAGAATAATAGAGGGAATTGGAGAGGTGCACTGTGTGGTCTGTAGCGTCATCATTCCTTAATTCTAATTTAGTCTTTGGTTTTTACAAGTGTGGAACTGAGCCTCTTTTGAGTCATCACGATCGAGGGCTGGGCCTTCAGACAGCAGCTGGGTGTTCTTAGTTTCTGGCTCAGGGTCATTCATTAAGGGATTTCCCCTGAACAAACCCACGCGATTCAGATGTGTAAATTGATTGCCATATTATTCATTTCTTTTTGGAGATAACCTTTTGTAGCCATTGGAATGACTAACTGCCCCAAGTGGAACCATCTCTGCTTCTCCTCATTTCCCCAAGCTAAGCCAAACAGAAGTCAAACTCTTCACTCCAAATGATTCTTATTTTTTATTTTATTTTATTTTAACATTTATTTATTTATTTTTTCAGAGATAGAGACAAAGCATGAGTGGGAGAGGGGCAGAGAGAGAGGGAGACACAGAACCTGAAGCAGGCTCCAGGCTCTGAGCTGTCAGCACAGAGCCTGCTGTGGGGCTCAAACTCACAAAATGTGAGATCATGACCTGAGCTGAAGTCAGAGGCTTAACCAACTGAGCTCCCAAATGATTCTTTTTTTTTTTTTAACTTAAAAAAAATGTTTATTCTTTGGGAGATAGTGAGAGACAGAGCATGAGCAGGGAACGGGCAGAGACAGGGAGACACAGAGTCCAAAGAAGGCTCTAGCTAGGCTCTAACTGTCAGCACAGAGCCCAACGTGGGGCTCGAACTCACAAACTGCAAGATCATGACCTGAGCCGAAGTTGGACGCTTAACTGACTGAGCCACCCAGGTGCCCCTCCCAAATGATTCTTTTTTTTTTTTAATTGTTTTAAACGTTTTATTTATTTCTTTTAAATTTTTTCAGTGTTTTTTTGTTTGTTTTTGTTTTTTTATTTCTAGGAGAGAGAGACAGCACGAGAAGGCGAGGGTCAGAGAGAGAGGGAGTCACAGACTGAAACAGGCTCCAGGCTCTGAGCCGGCAGTCAGCACAGAGCCCGACGCGGGGCTTGAACCCACGAACCGCGAGATCATGACCTGAGCCGAAGCCGGGTGTTCAACCGACTGAGTCACCTAGGCGCCCCCCAAATGATTCTTAATAAAGGAAGTTGGATGCTCTCTCTCCCTTCTTTCCGTTGCCCTCTCTCTCTCCCTCCTTCTCTCTCTTTTTTAAGAGAACATTCCCTTAAGCCTGATGAAATGGGACTGCATCACAGGACAAGGAGATCTATCTTGTATCTGTATCCAGAACATGGACTGAACATTATTTTGCTGGTTCTCACTCTTGTTTCCTGACTCCCTTTTCACCTAACACAGTCTTCCTTTGGACATCTTCGTATCCCTCACTAAGTACTAAACTCTCTTTTCTGGATATCCTAGGAGGGGTTATCTCCTACTGATGAATTTCACTAATCAGTTCTAAATCTTTCAGGGTCTTGTTGATATCTTATTGTTCCCATTTGTAATGTACATATGAATCGCCGTTAAAATACAGATTCTAATTTTGCAGGTGGGGGTGCGGGGCCCAAGAGTCTGCATTTTAATAGGTTTCCAGGTCCTGTCAACCCAGGTGAGGTCCAGGTGATGCTCAGTCCATGAAGCACACTTTGAAGCAAACGCCTAGTGACTCGCTTTCTGTGAGCATGTTTGCTTTCCTCTTGACCTCAAACTTTTCTGATCTTCCAGAGGGCTGGCCGTCCCAATGCCTCCCTTCTCTCTGCTGTTGTCAGAGATAGACAACAGGTGGCTGGCTGTGCTTCTGGGGAGGGAAATCTGCCCATGAGCATTCTGACCGGAGATCCCCGTTGGGCTGGTTAACTAAACAGTGAGGCTGGTATTTTTTCCAAGAATTCAGGCCCTTTCATTCTTTTTAAGAAATATAATTGAGGCAGCATGTAGTACTGCATAGTATTCAAGAGCTGCTTTTGCATTTTAAAACATAATTGGAAGTCAGGTCATGATTCAGTTTTCAAGACCTCAAAGAATTCATTCACGCCAACGCCCTCCTCCTTTGAGTACTTTGTCTTGCGGTCTGCAAACAGGGCTGTGCCTGGGCTTCTCACTGCAAACTGTCGTCACATGACGGGTCACGACAACCAACTGCCAGCCAATGACCGAGTGTTGCAGGTTCACGGAGGCACAGTTAGGATTACTTTCTCATGTGTGCGTTCACCCCAACACCTGGCACATGCTAGGTGCTCAGCAAATATTTGCCAGTGCTTAACTTGGCTTTGATACAGCCACAAATAAAGGAAAAACTGTGTAGGGGGCACCTGTGTGGCTCAGCTGGTTGAGTGTCTGACTTCTGATTTCAGCTCAGGTCATGGTCTCAAGGTTCTGGGGATTCAGCCTTGTGTCAGGCTTTGCAAAGCCTGTGAAGATTTCTCTCTCACTGTCCCTCCTCTGCTCGTGCTTGTGTTCTCTCTCTCTCTTTCTCTCTCAAAATAAATTTTTAAAAATGTTTAAAGGGATTGACATTCAAACAGAGAAAAAGTACTAAGCCACCTATGGTTTTCCTTTGAAAATTTATCCAGGTTTTCAGTGCTAACTCATGCTACCTGACATTAATTTTACATATCTGCCAATACTATTGGAAACTAAGAATATAATTTATTTATTTCTCAAGCTATTTCTAGATTTAAAAGTTAGCCCTGGTCAACAGTAGTGTATGTTAGAGATGGTTGATTGTTATTGGTGATTCCTGTACTTGTCAAAAACCTGGGGACTATTATAAGCGAAAAGTTAAAACCAGTGTTTTTTGGGGCACCTGGGTGGCTCAGTCGGTTAAGTGTCCGACTTCAGCTCAGGTCATGATCTCACAGTACGTGGGTTCGAGCCCCCCATCGGGCTCTGTGATGACAGCTAGCTCAGAGTCTGGAGCCTGTCTTCGGATTCTGTGTCTCCCTCTCTCTCTGACCCTTCCCTGCTCATGCTGTCTCTACCGCTCTCTCAAAAATAAATAAAACATTTAAAAATTAAAAAAAAAACACCCAAGATGTTTTAGAAATGCAAAGAGCTTCAACACAGTTAAAAAGCAAACTGTTTCAATCCAAGAAACAAGCACTTTTTGGAGCTGATACCTGTAGAAAGATTTCTTATTAAGTCCAAAAGCATAACCAAGCCCATCTTGATTTGCTGGCCACTTATTTATCTTTGGAAGTAATAATAGAAACCAGGCATGGGCTGGGCTCTAATCCTGTGGCTTGCTTTGTAGGCTGTCCAGATGGCCTTGCTTTAGCCAGCGCCTACATTTCCTGCTGATCCTTGGAGGAGAAGGGAAATGTGTCCCCTGCCTGTACAAATAAAATCAACACTATCTTTTATTTCTGTTTCATGGTGTAGGGAGTGTTTTGCCCACATACCACAATATCACTTTGTCTGGCAAACAGACGAGTAGGTCCAGAACTCTCGAGAAGCCACATTCTTCCTCCCACTGGATGTGACTGCCCTGTGTGAGGCTGCCAGGGCCCAGGCCCCGCCCAGGAGTGAGCTTGCCTCCTCGTGTGGTTTGAAAGGCATATGCAGGACTTTTTTTTTTTTTTAAGTTTATTTATTTATTTTGAGAGAGAGAGAGAGAAAGAGAGAGCATGTGCATGTGTGGGGGAGGGGCAGAGAGGGAAGGGAGAGGAGAATCCCAAGCAGGTTCCATGTTGTCAGTGCAGAGCCTGACTTGGGACTTGCTGTGAGATCATGACCTGAGCTGAAATCAGGAGTCGGACGCTTAACCGACTGAGCCACTCAGATGTCCCCATATGCAGGATTAATAAAAATGTGCAGAAGGGATGTTTCTTGGATTTTCTTAGAATGAGAGAGGTCTAATCTTTTTAATGTTTTTTAATTTATTTCTGAGAGAGAGAGAGAGAGAGACAGCATGAGCAGGGGAGGTCAGAGAGAGAGGGAGACACAGAATCTGAAGCAGGCTTCAGGCTCTGAGCTGGCTGTCAGTGCAGAGCCCGACGCGGGGCTCAAACCCACGAACCGTGAGATCATGACCTGAGCTGAAGTCAGATGCCTAACCGACTGAGCCACCCAGGCACCTCTAGAATGAGGGGTTAAAAAAAAAAAAAGTATCTGCAATTTTTTAAAAATAGGTGCATTACAATTTTTTTCTTTTAATTTTAGAGAGAGAGAGAGTGTGTGTGAGATTGAGGAAGAGGGGCAGAGAAGGAGAGAGATACCCAATCAGGCTTCATGCCCAGCATGGAGTCCAATGCAGGGCTTGATCCCACAATCCTGGGATCGTGACTTGAGCTGAAATCAAGAGTTGGACGCTCAACCGACTGAGCCACCCAGGTGCCCGAAGCCATCTTTTCTAATTGTGGGCAATCCATAAATATAAAAATAAAGATAAGCCAGTATTATAAATGCTATGAAAAATGAATTCTTTTAGTTTAAAATGTTTTCTGTGTCGTTTACTTTAAAATGGTAAATTTTGGGATGCATGGGTGGCTCAGTTGGTCGAGTGTCTGGCTCTTGATTTCAGCTTAGGTCATGGTCTCACCAGTTCACGGGCTCGAGCCCATGTCAACCTCAGTGTTAACAGTGTGGAACCTGCTTGGGATTCTCTCTTGCCCCCTCCTGCTCATGTATGTTCTCTCTCTCTCTTGTGCTCTCTCAAAGTAAATAAAGTAAATTATAAAAAAGTAAAATGATAAATTTTGTGTTAAGTGTATTTTACTGTAATTAAAAAAGTTCTCTAGATATTTTCCCACCTGTAGAGTATTTTTTTCATCTGAAAAGTGAATTCTTATAGGACCTTATTCCTCAGGATGACCCTCAGGTGGACTGATGGTGCCAAACTTTAGGTGTGTACTCATTTTCTCATTTTTTTGAAGACTGAAAATGTTAGGAGCAATGAGTCCACTCCTAAATACATACCTGAGAGATATGAAAATCGTGGAACTAAACACTTGTGCATAATAGCTCCAAAGTGGTAACAACTCAAATGTGCATCGGCTGATGAAAATATAAGTAAAGTATATCCATACAATGAAATATTACTTGGCCATAAAAAGGAGTGAAATTCTGACACATGCTACAGCATGGATGGAACTCCAAAACATCATGCTAAGTAGATGAAACCAGTCACAAAAGGTCATGTATTTTTTTTAAGTTTGTTTTTATTTTTTTATTTTTTTTAATATTTTTTAATTTATTTCTAGGAGAGAGAGAGACAGCGTGAGCAGGGGAGGGTCAGAGAGAGAGGGAGACACAGACTCGGAAACAGGCTCCAGGCTCCGAGCTGGCAGTCAGCACAGAGCCCGACGTGGGGCTCGAACCCACGAACCGCGAGATCATGACCTAAGCGAAAGTCGGATGCTTAACCGACTAAGCCACCCAGGCGCCCCTTTAAGTTTGTTTTTAGAGAGAGAGAGTGGGCATGCAAGTAGGGAAGGCATAGAGGGGGTGGGGGAGAGAGAGAATCCCAGGCAGGCTCTGCACTGGGATTGATGTAGGGCTCCAACTCATAAACCACGAGATCATGACCTGAGCCTAAGTTGGATGCTTAACCAGCTGAGCCACCCTCAAAGGTCATGGATTTTGTGCATTTGTTTATGATGTATCCTGTACTGGTAAAACTGTAGGGACACAACTTAAATTGGTGGTTGCTAGTATGGAGTGAGGGAGGGAACCGGGGCAGTGCAGGATAAGGTCCGAGGTGTGCGCGCTTTCCTTCTTGAAGTAATAAGAATGTTCTAAAATGGATTATGGCAATGGTTGCACGACACTGTGCATATATTAAAAGCCATGTTATGAATGGCTGGATTGCACAGTACGTGAATTTCAGTGCATTTCCCAGGATCTCACGGTGCTGGGAGTGACTGCGTTGGATTTCTAACCACACTGTCTTTTTCAGGGTGCGGAGTGCTGCATTACTGTCATCTCCCTGTGAGTGGGACTGGTACCCGGGCCGTACCTCCTGGAGTGAGCACTGCACGAAGTATAGACCTGTGCCGGCCGATAGCCTGCTGTACCAGGTACTTGATTTTTCCTCTCATCAACCTGCCTACTGGCTCTCCTCACCTAAAGTTTTGTAAATTATTTCACATCCTAGATGTAGTCGAGGCCACCATTTTCAGTGTGGCTGATAGAGAAACTGTTCCATATCAGAGAAAACTTAATTGTAATGTCTTATTTACCAGGGAACCAGAAGCATCATACCTGCATTTATGGTCTGAATAAATGGTATAACTTTTGTTGCAGCTGGATGAGAACTAACTGAGGTCTTTCCTGGCTGGTGCATCTAAGTCCAAGTCCAGTGGTTGAGAATAAATGCCTAACAGAGTATGTTAGTGTGTGGGGTGATAGGTCATTCTGATAAATCATGTTTTTTCCACTATCTTTGAGGGAGCAGAATTATGTAAGAGTGGTAAGCACGTTGCTGAAAATATTAAAGAAACTGGTCATAGTGGCTTCCAAAGATTAATTATGTACAAGCTTTTAGCGAAAGAGCTAAGAGTGAGTATTATCTATTTACTGATTCAGTTTTAAGTAGGAATTAAATGAGATTTACGAGGTATTAAATTTTATTTTGACAGATGCTGGGATGTATTTGTTCTTAGTTACACTTTAACCCCTGATTATAGGCCAGTCTGTGGTGGCTGGACTGGGGTTGGAATTTTTTTCATGTGCTTGTTTCGTAATTCCTGCCTGTTTAAGCTTGCGGCCCCTGCCTGGGTGCATTCGAGCTATGTGTCAGGGCTGGGGTTTAATAGACTGTGAAGAGGACACTGCAGGGTGGCAGATGGCTGTTCAAATCCCAGCGCTCCTGCCTTCTATTTGAATAATCTTGGGCACATGTCTTCATTATTTCTGGGTTTCAGATCCTTCATCTGTGAAAAGAGAGTGTCAGTATGAAGCTGAATGAGTTGAAGTATAGCAGGAAAGAGGTGTATGTCCAGGCCTTTGTCGGAATCTAGTTGTCCAAATGGAGACACCTGCATGGGGGAGCCCTTAGTTTCCACTGAACTGTCCGGGTTTTGTTTGGTAAGATGTTCTCTGTGGAGCTCTTAAAGTTTCCAGGCACAGGAAGGCACATGCTCACTGGGACTCCAGTACTTTTCCTGAGACTAGATTTCTGGGTAGGATCTTTTGATTTGACCGAATGATTGCAGGAGCGGCGTGGAGTGTGGCAAAGGAGGACCGTGCAGGCATTGTCTGTAGGAGGAAAGGCTCTTTGTTTTGATTCTCTGTACTAGTGACCACAGGTCCTTTGACGTCCATTTGTTTTCCCAAGTCAGAGCCTTGTTATAGAGCCCTTTCCTGTGTAAAAACTTACGCTTGCCTTTTTGGAATGACTTGGACTCAGGTGAGCTTGGGTGGCGACCATTTTTCCCAGAGCATCTCCTGTCACCTTAGTTTCAGATCCAGCAAACGTTTATGAAGAGCGTTTTATTTGCCTGGCACTCAGCAAGGTGCTTCCGCTCAGATTGTTTAGCCCAGAACAACCCTGAGAGGAAAAGTGTTACGATCACCTCCCTTTTGCAAATAAACACCAAGATTCACAGATTTTAAGTGATTTCCCCAAGGTCGTACAGATCCTGACTCTCAACCTTGGTGAGATTCCTACAGTAACAGCTGACTGTATACACAGAGTTATACTAACTCTACAGAGCTTGGAGACTTAGCTCCTAAACTCAGAATAGTAGCAGATTTTTCTCTAGGGCTAGTGGTCCGCTGATGGTGGGTGCCTGGAGTTGAGGAGTTTTAGGTGCTGTCCAAGTTTGCCGAAGCAAGACTGTTGTGACCCATTAGCATCCAGTGCCTTTGGGTGGAGGAGGGTGCCTGCAGAGCCCACTCTTGACCTTGACTTGAGGTTTCTGATCATCAGCCTTCTGGAAGGATGTGAGTCTGGGCCCAGACTTCTCATTGTTAGGGAATTTAGATACCTCACAATTATCATGGACTCACCCCATTACATGGGTTTAGAAAAGTCAGATGAAGGTGAAAACTTGAAACTTTTCCTTCTGTGCGCCTGGGAGCCCCTCCGCAGTCCCGTCTTCCCTGGGGCTCCTCCATCTATCTGAATGCTTGGGGAGCTCACACTAGCAGCACAGACCCGCCGCAGTAGTGCTCAGACTTTAGGACATCAGAAACTCCCAGAGGGCTTGTTAAAACAGATTCCTGGGTCGTGCCCCCAGTTTCTGCTTCAGTCGGTGTGGGGTGAAGCCCAGGAATATGCATTTCTAACAAGTTCCCGCCAGGCCATTCTCGGTTTCCAGACCACACTTTTGAGAACCATTAACCTAGAAAGCACTTCTAAGAGCTGGTTTAGAGCATGGGCTTGTATTTATAGACGGTCTATGTGGCCAGTTTCCCTCCCTGTGGTGAAGGGATTGATTCCTCAAACTTTTAATGAGCATCTCACACAGCACCTGAGGGAAATTAGGAGGCATATAAAGGCTCATCCCTGAGGGACTTGGGGGACTTGGAATCAGTAATTGCATTGCTGTGTGAAAAGGCTGTACAACACCCCCCTCTGCCCCGCCTTTTGGTTTATGTGAGCAGAAGCCCTGAGGCAGTGACTAAGTGAGGGGGGCTTCTTGGGGGAGGTGATATTTGAGAGGCAACCGGAGGATGAAAAGTTGTTGGCCACATGGGCAAAGGAGGAAAAGGAACTCGGGGAGCAGAGACTGTACACCCCAGGGCCAGGCTAGAAGAAAAGTTGTGTGTGGTGAGAATCTGGCTGCCATTCTGATATGAAGTGAAGTATCAGAGCTGTAGTAAAAACAATGAAAGCTTCATGTTTATTTGAGGGCTCCCCATAGGCGGGACTGTGATAAATGTTTTATTGGCACAGTCTCTTTTACTTCAGTTTTAATTAAAAGTTGTTTTAAATGTTTATTTTTGAGAAACAGAAAATGAGTGGGATAGGGGTAGAGAGAGAGAGGGAGCCACAGAATCTGACGCTGTCAGCACAGAGCCCAACTTGGGGCTTGAACTCACGGACCACGAGATGGTGACCTGATGCTGAAGTCAGATGCTTAACCGACTGAGCCATCCAGGCGCCCCTGCATTGTCTCTTTTGATTTTCATACTAGGTGTAGGGCCTACTATATTCCTGACGTGTACTGGTTTCCTCGAGGTGCCACAAAAAAGGACCTTAAATGAGCTGGCTTCAATAACAGAGATTTACTGTCTCACAGTCCTGGAGGCTGGAAGTGTGAAATCAAGCTGCAGGCAGATGCGTTTCCTCCAGAGGGTTGTCTCTTCTGGGCATCTCTCCTTGACTTCTAGATGCACGTCTTTGCCTCTGTGTGTGCCCATCTTTGCATCCAGATTGCCCCTTTTTGGCCAGACACCATTGCAATGGATTAGGACCCATCCTGAAAACCTCACTTGGACTTGATCACCTCTGTCAAGACCCAGTCTCCGAATACGGTCACATTCTGAGGTGACGAGGGTCAGGACCAACATATGAATGTTGTAGGGATACAGTATAACCCATAACACCATTTTACAGATGAAGAAAGGGAGGCTCAGAGGGCTTAGGTAAGTGCCCAAGTCACATTTGCCATTTCTTTTTTTTTTTTTAATTTTTTATTTTTGAGAGAAAGATAGAGACAGCAGGAACACGGGAGGATCAGAGAGAGAGGCAGACACAGAATCTGAAGACAGGCTCCAGGATATGAGCTGGCTGTCAGCACAGAGCCTGACGTGGGGCTCGAGCCCACAAACCGTGAGATCATGACCTGAGCTGAAGTCGGACGCTTAACCAACTGAGACACCCAGGCGCCCCACATTTGCCATTTTTGTAGGACAGAAACAGTTGACTAGTGGCCATGGATTAAATCTAAGAAGTTAGCAGACCGAGGGCTTGTTGAAACCCAGACCTTGTGACTTCATAGCTGTGTTCTGTCATCTAGTGTTTCACTGGCTTCTAGTGTTTTGTTTCTGCCATGTTTCCGCAAGGTTCCTTAGGAGCCCTTTGGGGTGGAGACCAGGGCGCCAAGCTGCTAGCCTGTTAGTTTCTGGTTCTTGGGTTTCTGGATAAGATATTCTTCCATATCTTACCGGCCTGTCTGTGGGAAGTTATTAAAGCATATGAAACATTTAAAATTCATGAAAGAAAGGGGCTATCTTTTTCAAGATGATGTGCTCTTTCTGCTGTTAAAATGTTAAATATCTATAAATGCACAGTTTATCTGAATATAGCTATTCTATTCTTAATGTCCTTCCTAAACAGCCAAATGTTTGTAAATGATGGTTAATACTGTGTTAGCCCTTAAACTTGTACTCTTAAGTACATTTACTTGGAATTATTTCATCATTCAGGGACTCAAGCACCTTATTTGTCTATCTATAAAGATTCAGACAAATAGTAGTTCTGTTGGTATCCACACAATAATTCCATATTTTCCTCTGTAAGTATTTAAAATGTTCTAAATACTTATCAAAAGACTTTGTTATTTTAGCAATTCAAGCAAACTTTCATGAGAAATTGGTATACCACTGAAGCAGAAGAAAAATAAAAATAAGAAGGGTTTGCTCTTACTTTTGAACGCTTTAGCTATCTACTGACATGTTTTCCCAAACAAAAATTAGAGTGCGTGGTTTACTCATGAAATCAACAAGACAAAGTGGTGGCCATCTGGCCTGTCTCTGGAAATCTGAGATGTCTGGACACTGTTAAGTATACCACATAGATGAGTAATCCTCAAGCTAGGTTCTGAAACAGAAATTTAATGATACTCCTGCATGTTTAAGAGAATCCAGAACCTAAGTATGGGAACACGGCTAGGTGCTCTCCAACCCAGAGCCCGGTCTCTTACTTTTCACAGCCAAATTTCTTTTCTTTTTAAATTTTATTTATTTGTATGTTTATTTATTCATTTATTTATTTAAATTTTGGTTAGTTAACAATCTGTGCAATATTGGTTTTAGGAATAGAATTCAGTGATTTGTCACTTACATACAACATCCAGTGCTCATCACAAGTGCCCTCCTTAGTACCCATCATCCATTTAGCCCATCCCTCCACCCAACACCCCTCCATCAACCCTCAGGTTGTTCTCTATTGTTAAGAGTCTCTTGTGGTTTATTTACCTTTCTTCTCTCCCTGCCCTTCCCATGTTTATCTGTTGTTTGTTAAGTTCCACATATGAGTGAAATCATATACTGTATTTTTCTTTCTCTGATGGACTTATTTCACTTAGCATAATACACTCTAGCTCCATCTATGTCATTGCAAATGACAAGATTTCATTCTTTTTGATGGCTGAGTAATAGTCCATAGAATATATTTACCACATCTTCTTTATCCATTCATCAGTCAATGGACATCTGTCAACAGCGAAATTTCTTAAAAGGATTTGCTGTACTTATCTCTTTTCCTCACCGCCACCTGCCGTTCTTTCTAACACTTTCTCCTCCATCTATTCCAGCCACTGAGTGGTCCAGTAATGGTTCCAGGGTCCTTATGAACTAGGCACCGCACTGCCTGAGGGAGTGTATATGGGCAAGGCTCTTCCCTGGCTGGGAGTTCCAGTTCAGTCTTATTTGTGATCAGCAGTTATGCTGCCATGTGTGCTGCCTGATTCGGGCCCCTGGTGCTGTGGCTGTGTGGGGAGTCCTAGAGGAAACCCAATTCCCATTAACCTGCTAAAACTGAGATAAATAATTTGCAACGAGCTTCTGCTTGGAAGGGGTATCATCATTGGATCCCTGTTATTGGTACTTTGTCACGTTTTTGAACAGAGTGGTTGGTGACAGCAGTTTTTAGTTCAGGCAGAGTTTGGTTCTCATTTGGAAGTAATCTGCTTGCGTAGCATGATTAGACAGGACACCCTGGGCAGAATGTCCCCCACTTAATAATAATTATATTGATATTTAAAAATCGTTGACTTTAATAATATACATAGTTATTTGATTATAGTTATTTTTTTTAATGTTTGCTTATTTTTGAGTCAGAGAGCACAAGCGGGGAAAGGGCGGGGATTGGGGGCAGAGGATCCAAAGGGGGCTCTGTGCTGACAGCAGAGAGTCCGATGTGAGGCTTGAACTTGCGAACCGTGAGATCATGACCTGAGATGAGAGAGTGGATGGTTCACTGATTGAGCCACCAGGCGCCCTGATTATAGTTAGTCTTAATAATTGATATTGATATTTGTAATACTATTGTTGATATTCAAAAAATCAGCTTCGCATCTTAAGTCTAGTTAACTAAAATAATTAACTCTGTCAACATGCTTTGAAAGAGTCTTTAAAGTTAAATTTGTCTCTTCTGATGGCTTCACCTCAGCATAATAAATGTGACAAGAAAGAGGGATTCTAACCCAAGACTTAGAACAACAATCAGAATCCTTTAGCACCTGGAGGATGAAAACTAGATGAGGGAGAGAAACCGAGAATGGCCTGGTGGGAACCTGTTTAGAAATGCATGTTCCTGGGCCTCACCCCACACCGACTGAAGCAGAAACTCCGGGGGCACGACCCAGGAATCTGTTTTAACAAGCCCTCTGGGAGTTTCTGATGTCCTAAAGTCTGAGCACTACTGCGGCGGGTCTGTGCTGCTAGTGTGAGCTCCCCAAGCATTCAGATAGATGGAGGAGCCCCAGGGAAGACAGGACTGCGGAGCGGCTCCCAATCCCACAGAAGTAAAAGTTCCAAGTTTTCACCTTCAGCTGGCTTTTCTAAGCCCATGTAATGGGGTGAGTCCATGATATCTCTGAGGAGCCAGAATTGCACATAAGGAATGTCGCCAATAGGTGGTCAATTTAAGGATGACATAATTGTCAATCTGGACATAACACGAACTGGGGTTTATTATATAGTATCAGTATTTTGTTAAATAAGAAATCTTTTTAAAAATAAATTATGGGTTATAAAATATATTATTGTATTTTATATCTAAATAAATACAATTATAAGTTAGTTATTTATTGAACTTACCAGTGTTTTATTAAATATTATTACTATGTAAGATTTATTTTGTCCTTCTCTAAGTAACACTGATATTTGTTTATGTTTTTTTTTAAGTTTTTTAATTTATTTCTGAGAGAGAGAACACAACTAGGGCAGGGGCAGAGAGAGAGGGAGATACAGAATGCAAAGCAGGCTCTAGGCTCTGAGCTGTCAGCACAGAGCCCTATGCGGGGCTCGAACCCACGAACCATGAGATCATGACATGAGCTAAAGTTGGATGCTTAACCGACTGAGCCAGCCAGGCGCCCCAACACTATAATTTGTTTAAGTCTTTTGATTTATATTTAATATACAAATGCTCCATTTATTCTGTTTAACACATCTTATAGCTTACTAACCTAGTATGTACCCTCTCTCTACCTGTCTTATAAATTCTGCTTGAGTTTTATAAGCATCTTACTTCCTCATTATATATGAAATAAATCTTAGGAATTTCATTCATCTGATTTTTTTCCTTGTCCTCTATACCAGTTTTTAAAAAAGAACTTCAAATAAAAGTATTTATTGAGCATATGATAGTACATTCGTACAAATGGACTCTTATACAGATAGACACATGATATAAATCTGTATTGCCACGAAAAAATAGTCAAGCAACATTTTTATGTATGTTCTTATAAAGGTAGCAAAAGCACATACCTAGTATGGCCCCAGATGTACAAAGTTGTGCATGGTACCTACATACAGGTACCCGGAAGAATATTCATACAGTTATAACAGTGGTTTGCTCTCTGGATGGTGACAATTTAGTTATATTTTGCTACTTTTTAAATGATCTACAGTATGGTTTGGGTAAATAAACAAGTACCATGTATAGAAAGACAATTGAAATACAAACGAGAGGTGTATATGCAAATATATATGTAAAGAAATATACTGAAAAGAATGATAGGACCAGATCCTTTCCTTTGCAAACCAAAGACAACAGTTTGCAAACAGAGATGATGATTTTCTTGCCTTTTCGAATGTTTTATCTGCCTTCAAAATTGTGATCTTTCTGTCTTGTGTCCGAGCATTGAAACAAGTTTCTTTGCAGAATTTCCCAGACCTCCCTGATAATGAGACTGGGAGGGGGGGTACATGGTCAAAACATCCACTCCCCCGCCCCATCTCAGACACTCCCCCCTCCCCCCAGCATTTCAGGGAGGGACCTGGGATGCCTCAGGTAATTCTTGTCAACAGGGAAATTTAGCAGAAGTCCCATAGGAGCGTAATTTGTTAGCCTGGTCTTCAAGTGTGATTGAACGCTTCCTTGGAAGTCCTTTCCCAGGCCCTGCTTCCTTTGTTCCAGAGACTGAGCTCTCTTCCTGACTGCCCTGGAAAAACGTCTGCTCCCCGTGCTTTTCTAAAGGCCCCTTTCAGATCTGAGAAGTCTTTGAAAATCTAGGAGACTCTTCAGCTACTTTAATCTGGGCTGATAGGGGATCCTGAATTCTTGGGGCTGGAGGGTTCTGGTGATAATTTTTTAAAGCAATTCACGAGTTGCCAGAGGCCCCTCTGGTTCCCGGGAGGACCTGTGTCTCATGCGACGGTCCCTGGGGCCTCTCTCACCTCAGATTCCCTCCCTAACCTGTGAGATGAGAGCCTTTTTACCTGGCCCGTTTTTAACCTATTGAAGTTTTTTGTTTTTCTCAAAGCACTTGTTTAGGGAGTGAGTGGGTGCTCCGAAGTTCAGTTAGATGCCAGATCACATTTGCATCAAGGATTCTCACTAAACTAGCTCGAGGCTGGAGTCAGATGACATTTACCTTTTTTTTTTTTTTTAAAGAGAACGTTTTATTACTTTTTTTTTTTCAGAGAATTTAACAGCGTGCTCGGAGTCCAGATTGGTGGCTGGCTCTTTGGTTTTTGCCTGTTCCAGCTGGGTAAGAACTATGAGCCACCCGACCCAGGAAGTTGCCTTCCCGGTGGCAGCAGATCTCATCATTTCTGTCATTGTAGTTGGACCTAATGGCTTCCACTAGATCAGCCCCGAGCACCTTGGTCTTCTGAGTTAACCTGTGTGGAGGTGACAGCGATGCGGGTCTTCCCGTGGACCAGACGCCACAGCCTGGCCTTCTCCTTGATGATGCAGTGGGGAGCCCCCATGTTAGGACAGCGGGCATGCAGGGAGGAGGCCTGCTCAGTGGCATCCACAGCACACACAGTGGGATCCACAGTGCAGTCACTATCAGCTGAGCCTGTTTTCCACTAAGGTGGGCACAGGTGGCCTCTTAGTGGGGACATCCCCTTTGCTGGCAGCTTTCTCCTTAATCCAGATCAACAGTCTCTGCTGCTTCCCTTGCTTGGTCTCTGGTCTGCATCTGGAGGCAGCCTAAGCAGCTGAGCAGCTGTTTGGTGGTACAAGGTTAATCTCGGGGCAGGGGGGCAGATTACACATTTAGAGAGAAGAGCCGGATGTCACGGGGCCATTTGACAAAGCAGGTGAGGTCCCTTTTGGGCTGGGTGTCTTGTCCGATGCCAAAATTCTTGGGCCTTTTCTCAAACAGGGATTGGCCACCTTCTTGGCCTCCTGCTTCCTTGCAAGAGCGGTGCTCTCATGGCCACCTTCTTCCCTTCACCTTCTTTCCTTTCTGCATCTTGAATGGGTGGAGAACAGAGCTGTGGAATTTACCTTTGAAAACTGTGCAGCAGGAGTTTAACAAACATGATCCTTCAACCCTTGTTCCGCAGAAACCCTCCTGCGTTCTGTTCAGGAAAGAAAACCACAGTACCAATGGCAAAGGCCCTGACCTGACCTGACCTGGTGCATTGTTTGTAGTGGAGACAGTGAACGTGGCTGGGGGCCGGAGAGCAGTCATGATGATGAGCTTCAGTCCCACAGGCCTGTGTCTGGGGCCTCCCCCGCTTCTGCTGGATGACAACCTTGGGCAACAGCTGCTTTCCCCCCTTGGAAGTGCAGTTTCCTTGTTGCTGAAGCACAGCAGTAATACCAAACATACCAAAGATATGCGGGCCCTGTGCGGCTTTGCGTGAAATGAGTTACAACAGTGTTTGAGAGAGTTTTGGCACGTGATATGCTTTTAATCAATCTTTGTTTATCACGCTTTATTTGTTGTCGTTGTATTAAGATTTTATTTTTGAGTAATCTCTATATCCCCGCCCCCCAGCCTGGGGCTGGAACTCACAGACCCAAGATCAAGAGCTGCTCAGCTCTACTGACCGAGCCAGCCTGGCACATCTTGTTGTTGCTGGTTGTGTGTGTGTGTGTGTGTGTGTGTGTGTTTTGAGAGAGAGAGACACAGAGCATGAGCAGGAGGGGCAGAGACGGAGGGAGACAGAATCCGAAGCAGGCTCCAGGCTCTGAGCTGTCAGCACAGAGCCTGACGCAGGGCTTGTACTCAAGAACCGTTGAGATCATGACCTGAGCTGAAGTCAGATGCTCAGCCCACTGAGCCCCCCAGGCATCCTGTTGCTGGTTTTCAATTGAGGGTTAATAAGTGGCATCTGTCCCTGAAAAGAGTGTGGATTTTGTATACTGTGCAGTGTAAGCAGGACACCCCTGGACACCCCGCCAGGGGAGGACCCTCTGCAGCATGGAGCACGCTCCCCAGAAGGGCCTGTCTAGACCAAACTGTGCTTCAGAAGGTGCTCCTAGGATCTCCAGGCCTGCAGCTCTGTCTCAGTCCCGTCGGTCAGGGTGAGGACACTTTGACCTTGCTTGTTGGCCAGAGCATGCTCGAACCGTCCCCTTATGAGTGTCCTGGGAGCCCGCACGTGGGCAGCCTGGCACCACGATGCCCCCCAGCACTCTCCCAGCACCAGACCCGGGCCCCCCTGGACACCTAACCCATCCAGTCGCAGCTGACTCTGAGGTGCACAGTGAATTCTTCCGTCAGTTCTGTGGCCAGCTGACCTCAGCATGCTCAGGATCATGGCCGGGTTTGGATTTTGTGCCAATGGCGGAAAGAGAAGAGAGTGAACTGAAAGCCACCATGCGCTGAGAACCGAGAGTACTTTCCTTCCAGTACGACTATTGTTTTTGTCACTTTTGTGCTCACTCTGACATCTTTTCGTTGTGGTAATAACAACATCCCTACCGATGTGTTACCAAGAGTAATAATAATAATAAAGTTAAGAAGGGAGAGCTGTGGATACTAGGGTCCTTTGCTGTCTTGGGCTCCCCTCCCTCCCTGCTGTGGTGCCTCCCTCAGCTTCCCTTAGCGCCCTGAGACCACCGCCCGCCCCTGCCTTTTTATACCCCTGCACTCTGCTCTCTGAAACGCTCGCTTCACTCACTTTGCCGCCAGAAGCAAAGCACTCAGCTGGCCTCCATGTCCTGCTTTAACTTAAACTTGACTCTCTCCTGAGGCCATCACTTCCTGGTTGCCACCTCAAGGGATGCTTCCTGCTTTAGAAAGAAAGAGAAATCTAAGCAGAAGCTGGCACTGTGGTCCAGGCAGGGAAGCTCAAACAAAGGCTCTGGGGCAGAAATGCGCTTGGCCAGGATCTCAAGAGCCACAAAGAAAGGCCAGCGTGGCTCCGGGACCTGAGCTTGGGAGAGAGCAGGATGAGCTGGGTTGGGCGGAGGCAGCAGGCTTGGAGGCTGTCTTAGCCAGCTTGGGCTCTAGAACAAATAATAGCTGGGTGGTTTAAACAACGGACATTTACTTCTCACAGTTCTGGGGACTACGAAGTCCAAGACCAAGGTGCTGACAGATCTGGTTCTTGGTGGGGGCCCTCCTCCTGGCTGGTAGACAGCTGCCTTCTCTGTGGGTCCTCACATGGTCTTTCCTAGGAGCTTGAGCCTGGAGAGAGATCTCTCTCTTCCTCTTATGAGACCACAAATCCCATCTCGTGAGGCTCCTACTCTCATGACCTAATCTAAACCAAATTAATTCGCTCCCAAAGGCCCATAGCCAGATACCACCACATTGGGGGTTAAGGCTTCAAGCCCTTTGTGGGGGGGGGGGTGCTGAGGGAGACCCACACATTCAGCCTGTAATGAGGCCATGGCAGGAAGCCTGGGTTGGTGCCCTTTTGAGGGTTTAAAGGCACAGAGTTATGAGATCTGATTTGATTCATTAAAAGATCATTCTGGCTGCCGGGAAGGCTGGATGGGAGGATTGGATACAGGGAGACAGCAAAGAGGCAAGTCCTGGAGGAAGAGGAACTTTCAAAAATTAAAACGTGATTTTTCATAAATAAAACACTAATCTCTTCATGTTTTAGAAGTGTCTTTGGAAACTCACTACTGAAGATTTTTTTCGGGAGGGGAGTTGATCTTTTCTCTTTAGATGATCTTTTGTGGATAAATATCATGTTGAAGAAACATTTACTTGTGTTCATGAGGGTTGGGTTGTTTTATTCAATTTTCTTTTTTTTCTGTCAATATCAAATAGAATTTTATTTACTATTTTTAAATTAAAACAGGCCTGTAGTAAAACTTGTTTTTGTTTAAATTTTTCTGGTCTCTGGAGTAGTCTCCTAATTAGCCTTTTATCTGTATCTGTGCATATGTCTGGAATGGCCACCTAATTTTGAAGCTGACTAGGATATTAGATGATTTTTACATTTATTTGTGTTTTTCTGAACTGTTTCGAATGCTTTATAATTGGCATCTTATTATTAATTTTTTTTGAAAGAAACTCAGTGGTCTAAAAAAAAATGAACAAAACTGAAAACAGTTTTCTTAACTATGGAACAAGGTAAATAGTGTTACACTGCACTTACCATTTCCTGGACAGAAGAATGTCTATGTAAAAATTGGCAGTGACCTTTGAGACACTAACACGTAGACGTCTGGATGGTCAGGAAAGTGGCAAAGTAGAGGCAGCTTTCTGCTCTTCCTACATAATATTAAGCTATGGGAACGATCCTGAAGACGGGATTTGTAGTACTTGGCGGGAAACTAGAAACACAGTGCTTCCAAAGGTAAAGCAGGAATCTTGAGTTGCCCCAAAGGCTGAGGTGAACCTGGGGATTCTTCTAGTGGATTATAATGCACTCATCTGTTTGTAGGATTCTAAGTGCTAAAGGCTAGCTTGAATATAATTTGCTCTCTGCACTGTGTGTAAACCTATGACCGTTACACTTAGAGTCAAGTTTGTTTTGTTGTATCATATTTATAGAACCATCATAGATTGCAGTGAGGAGAGTCTCAATCAGAAGGCTGTCTATGGGGCTTGGTGGGTCATGCAGGACTATATGGTACTAGAAGCAGTTCCATATATAGGTATCAGTGCTTTAACTAGGCATTTAGGTAGCTAGTCACCCTGACCCTTCCTCCCCCCTTCCGGCAAAAAGAGTACTTTAACAAACTTTGGGAATAACATTAAACAAGTAAAAGTGAAGGAATGAGGGGCAGAGCAGGACTTTTGATGCCTCTCTCCTAAATGCTGTTTTAGGGCCTGTGGTGGGTGCTTAGGGGAGTCCTTCATGTGAACATGTGAGGTTACTGGGAAGGCTGTTTGGACTGAGAAGGGTGGGAGACGGTGGCAGAGATGAGGCCACAACAGGTGAGGTGGGGAAAGGCCAGGTCTGTTCTCCCAAAAGGTGCCCCTCCCTGGGGCAGAGTTTTAACTGCTACCTCCGCGTGTTAGTCATTCCTGTACTTGAGCAACTCTCCCACCTTGTCATCATTTGTTTACTTGGTTTTGTCTTCATCACACTTTGAGCAACCCCCCCAGTATGTGTCATCTTTATCTTTTCTGTATCTACCCCAGGGCCAGGAGTGGGGGGCGGGGGCAGGGAGAGGGGGAGGACTTCTGGAAATGTTTGTTGCGAGAAAGTGTCTCTGTGATTCCAGTCTGCCATTCTGCATACAAGTCAATTAAACTGCTCAGTTAACCTGTAAACTTTTCAAATGTTTATTTTTGAGAGAGGGAGCCTGCAAGCAGGGGGAAGTGGAGAGAGAAGTGGGAGGAGACAGAGAATCTAAAGCAGACTCTGCGCTGTCAGCACAGAGCCCAATAGGTACTCAAACTCAAACCATGAGATCATGACCTGAATATATATATACATGTATATGTCTATGTCTTTATGTATGTGTGTATATGTACATACGTGTGTGTGTATATATATCTAAATTGTGACGTTATTTTCTTTTAAATGTTTATTTATTTTTGAGAGTCAGAGAGAGACAGCGCTAGCAGGGGAGGGTCAGAGAGAGGGAGACACAGAATCTGAAACAGGCTCCAGGCCTGTCAGCTATCAGCACAGAGCCTGATGCGGGGCTCAAACCCACAAACAGTGAGATCATGACCTGCGCCGAAGTCAGACGCTTAATCAACTGAGCCACCCAGGCGCCCCCAAATTGTGACATTCTTGAACAAATCTATTAAAAGTGTGTATCATATTGATTTGAGATCTTCTGACCAACTTAGTACAAAGATTTTATACGTAGTAATGCATCCTAAAAATACTGAAAAATTGTCCAACCCACAAAAAGCATGGCACAGACAATAACTAGTTTAAAAAGAGAAATACACACAGTCCTATTCTGTCATCAGTCAGGTTCCCATTTGCTTTCCAATTCGTTTATATGTTTTTCATAATTTCTTCATTGTCATCATAGGATAGATAAGATCTGTGTTCTTTTTCATTGGTGATTATAACATTATTCTCCTTGTTGCTGGATACACTTGCTGTAATTTTAAATGATAGCTTGCTGTGCCAATTCAGTTGACTGGCTGTAATTTAACAGCCCTCTATGGTTGGACGTTGATGTTATGATGAACTGGCCTACCATGAAGTGCCTCACCTCCCAGTCGGCCACTGGAATCCACCCTCCAGTCTCATCTTCCCATTGAAGCAGCTCTGGTCAGGCTGAGGGCTGGTCCTCCGCTTGGTGAGCATCTCCTGTTCTGATCTTAATGGACCTCCACATGGGTGAATGTTGTCGGCTATATTCCCTTTCTTGAAAATCATTCTTCCTTTGACCTTGTGGACAGTGTTCGAGAGAGGTTTTTCTTCCCTTTCTGACAGTTCCTCTTTAGTCTCTGCTTTCGGGACTTGAGCTTTCCCCCTAAATATTGGCATTCCCAGATATGGGTCCTATTTTTTTTTTTTTTTGCCTGTCACAATAAAGATTATTATGAAAACAGGCTGGATGGGTGCTCTCTTTAATCCTCTGTTGCTTCAATCCATAGTGTGTCTGAATATTCAGTCTCACTTCCTCCGCTGACTTCAGCTTTCTTGATACATTGACATTTTCAAATCTCTTCCTCCATCCCAGAGCTCTCTACCCAAATACTCCATGACTAGTGCATAGTAGATACTTGAACATCTCCACCTTGATGACCCATAGCCCATGAGGCTCTGTCAGTCCTTAACTAAACTCACTGTGGTTCTTCGAGCCCCTCCCAAGATATGCTCCCACTCCTGCATTCTCTGTTTTGGTGGAGATATCGTCAGGTACTTAGTTAAGCCAGAAACCTGAGAGTCACCTTAGACTCACTTCCCTCTTTCTTACATCATATCTAATCAGTCCACCAGCCTGCGGATTGCATTCCCTTAATTTCTCTAGAATTGGCTCTGTGTTGTCGAACACTGCCTAACCCGAACACTGCCTAACCCGATAGCCATGTCGTCTCTCACCTGCGTTCCCACAAAAATGCATTTTTGGCTGGTCTTCTCATTCTTACTGACTCCCCTCCCATCCAATCCCACCTGCCAGATTCATCTTTCTCCAGAAGCTGACAGAACTATCTTTACAAAATGCCAATGCTAATCCCACTCCCACTGTGTTCACAGCAGGATACAGACCCTGCTTGCCTGGGCAACCTCACCTTCTGGCACTGCAGGGCAAGTCTGGTCTCTTCATTCCTTGTTTCTCCACTTGTATCTATTCCCTTCACCTGGAAAGCTTTTCTCCTCTTTTCCTCTCACAAGTCCATTCCTGTCAGTGTCTCCATGTATGTAAAGCCTTCCCTAAACCCCATCCCCCCAGTCTGGGTGAAGAACCCCTCCCCGAAGTCCCCAGAATGCCCCAGGCGTTTCAGCGCCTTTGCGGTCTCTTATTATTTACTGATCATCTGCTGTAAGGGACTGAGCTCCCCGAGGTGAGAGCTTAAGAGGTGAGAGCTTAATCTTTTATCAGGGGATCTGGCTTGATAGAAGTTGTTCGGTAATTGATAGAAGTTCTTTGGAGAAACACATTCTAGGAGTGGGGTTCAAATGTGCAACCCACATATGAAAAATATGTCCTACTGTCTTTCCAAAAAGTTCTATTTATAACTGCCAGCAGCAATACTAGCATGCTCACTGAACATGCCTTTCAGCAACTATTTATTGTTACTCTATGTCAGTCATTGTGTCAGAAGAATAGTATTTCTACTATAAGACTATTTCATTATTTGGAGCAGCGTAGACCAATAGAACTTTCGGCAATGGTAGAAATATTCTATATCTGCACTGTCCAATATGGAAGCCATTAGCTGCATGTGGCTATTCAGCACTGGAAATGTGACTCATGTGACACATTAGTCTGAAATTTTCATTTCCTTTAAATTTATTAAAATTTTTTTTAATGTTTACTTATTTATTTTGAGAGGGTGAGAGTGTGAGCAGGAGAGAGGCAGAGAGAGAGAGAGAGGGAGACAAAGACTCTGAACCAACCTCCAGCTGTCAGCACAAAGCCCACTGTGGGGCTCGAACTCCTGAACCGTGAGATCATGACCTGAGCCGGTCTGATGCTCAACCAACTGAGCCACCCAGGCGCCCCTGGAAGCTTTTAAATTTTGAATCCCTAATTTTAGTTAATTTAAAATAAAATGTATTGAATACCCATATGTGAGAAGTGGTTATATTGAGCAGCGCCTCTCTAGAGAGAAAAAGGAAATCGTTCTGCAGATGTTAAGTACTACTCTGTGGATTCCTTTCTTCCTTTTTAAATGCTAATGAATCAGCTCACATTACTAAGGTGTGACCAGTTCACAAACGCTATCATTGTCATTGTTTGTTGGCACTACCTAATTTGGGAAATATTTTTTAAATCGGAGCTTAGGTCAGGGGAGTAACCCCTTACACCAGGAATACCACTCAAACGTCTGAGTCTGGAGGCTTGAAGGCAAGTGGGAAACGTCACTCACAATGTTTTCTTATCCAGAAGCATGCACTTAGCTACCCCAAAGGAGGCCAGAAGCCTCACACTTTTAGAGAGGCATCTGCTGGGCTTGTTTTTCCACATAAACTGCCAAACTTGTTTTGATTAGGCAGGAAGTGAAGCAACTTTTCGGGGAGAGCGCCTAGCATCTGCATCTCGTCAGCGGGTCAGACCGGACATTTTACCTTTCACCTCCTCCTTGTGAGCCTCGGCCGAGTTTTGCCTTAAGGGAAAGCAGTTTCAAGGGAGGGGCTAGGTGGTCCACACTTTTTTTTTCTTTTACAGCGCGGTTCCCTTAAATTTTAAACCCAAAGTTATACTTTTAATCAGGATACCTGTTTCGAGTCTCCCAATAATTTACATGCCTCTAAAATAAGGAAGCTCTTGCGCGGTTCTTCGTACGGAGAAGACTCTAAAACGAGTAAATGTCCTGATGAATCCTGCGTGGATAAGCATCTGTGAGCTCCTGGTAACCTTTTAAAAGCTGAGGATGGGAGAGGCGTTCCAATGTTCTTACTGGAGGTATTGGAAATGGGATAAAGAGATAAACCTGGGGTGTATTTTCCTCAAAAGTCATCTTTTCTGTAGCACCAACATGCCAGTAGCCTCGGAATTCCGGTAATCCGTTGTGGAGCTGAGAAACGTGGGCTGCAGTGCCGTGTGCGTGCTGGCTGGCTGGGCAGGCCTCCCGCCAGGACACACAATTTTGGGGCTTCCCCTCTTCTTCCTTTCGGAAGGCGCTAAAGGGGCGCAGCAAACCTCTCCAAAACGGGTTCGTCCTGGAGGCGCACGCGACCGCAAAGGAAGCGCCCCGGGACAGACTGGCCGGCGGCCCCCCGCGCTTCTCCGGCTCNGGGGCTGGGCTCCGGCGGGGGGCGGGCGGCGGGAGGAGGGACAAAGGGGTGGGCCCCGCGGGCCGGCCCTCCCGCAGCCCGGGTTTCGGGTCCGAGGACTGGTCGGCCGCGCGGACAACGAGGAGGAGCGGAGCCCCGGCGGGATTTGCGCCGGAGATGCCGGTGCGAGGGGATCGCGGGTTTCCACCCCGGCGGGAGCTGTCAGGTTGGCTCCGTGTAAGTGCCCG
>NW_027529428.1:11150045-11223720 GCF_008692635.1 Crocuta crocuta | reverse complement strand
CGCGGCGGGCAGCTGCTCCTGTCCCACCTGAGAGTGGGGCCGGGGCCACGGGGAGATTTCACCCGAGCGGGTGGTGGCTCATGGCCTCCAGGGCTCCTTGACCCTCTTCTCTCGTCTCTGAAGTCACTTGGGTTCCAGATTAAGTGATCAGGGCGGGTGGGGGACAGGGTCCTGAACTCAGCCCTGGATCTCTGCTACCTTGAAGGCATCTCGTCCTGCCTGTCGTGTAGCCTGCCTTCTGCCTTTGTGTCTTCCTCCTCTGTTTCCTACCACACCTACTTGATGCAAACTTACAGGCTTGTGCGCGTGAGACCAACTTGACAACTCTTTGGAGACCAGAAGCCTCGTTTTCCTTTTTAAACAGCCGCCGCGGTAATACAAGTAAAAGTTGTTTTCAGTAGGGAATGGCGATGGTGTTTTGGAGGAAGCCACAACAAGGGGCTGATGAATGCTTTCTAGTCTGGTGTTATCTTACCTGTCACCATTCCTTTGCTTTATGTCTTCATTTGTCAGGTGTCCGCTTCTACACAGTAGTTTAGGTTATAAATAATCAGGGTTTTGACTGCAGGGTTTTAACATTCTTGAATTGTGGACGAACTTGGGAGCGAATACTCCAGGGCTTAGTAATGGAATACAGCCTCCCACCTCTATTTTAGTTGAAGTTCTTAGGCAGCGCTGCTTCCCTGGCAGCTGTCTGGCCTGAGTAATTATGGTTGTGGTTTCCCTGCAGTTCCCAGCGGAGATTCTCCCCGTCGTAGAAACTGCCCTGCGACTCCACACTCCTTCCCTCGGCTTGGGGGATCCTAGCAGAGGGGGCGAGAGGCCCTCTGCCTCCCATCTTCTCGTGGTCTGTGCTGGGTGTGCTGATAATCCTTGCGAGGGAACCAGTCCTGATTTGGCNTGGGGAAGGGGTTGCTTTAAGTGAGGAGTTAGTAGAAGTAGCTGCATATGTAGCTTTTCATATCCTGCCTGAGAATGAAACTTGACTCTTCAGTAAATTTTCATGAACAACTTCACCTCAGCGTGGGGACTACAAGTGGTAAGAGCGGCCTGGCCTCTCTTGCACTGTCCTGTGGCGAAGCTTGCAGATAATGAAGAACAATTACAAACAGTCCAGTCAGATATATGCACGGGCCGCTGTAGCTTCCTCTCTCTGGGAGATGAGAGAGAAGGGGTGCTTGACTCAGGCAGCAGTGGCTTTGGAGGTGTTTCTTGAGCTCTTTCAGAGCTGCTTCCAGAGGTAGACGCAGGAGGACTTCTTTCCTTGCAGTGGCTGCTGCAACCTTTTTATGACCACGCAGCTAATAACGAGCACCTACCTGGGGCGGTCTCTGCAAGGGGTGCAAGATGAGCAAGACTCGGTTTCTGTCCCCAAGAGTCCGTTACATCTGAAAATTGCAGACTGTTGTGGACTCCGCACTCTGCTGGGATACCTGCATAGAGGTGTGCACTCTGAGCACAGAAATACACGGAGGGTGGGACTGCCGTACACGCCCTCCCAGGGTGGGTTCTATTTGGGAAGAAAGGGCCGCATTCGAACAGATACTCCCCAGTGTAAGCCAGTAAGGAGGAGGGGGCTAATAACACACCCACCTCTAGGGTTGAGTGAGGACTCCATGAAATGATATAAGGTTCCGGGCATGCGGTGGGTGGCAGGTAAGCAGTAGCTAGAAATATGAACCAAGACAAGTGCTGAAAACTCCAAGTGCGGCATCCTGGGAGGTAGGATCTAGAAGTACAGTTAGGAGGTACCACCTAGGTGTCTAAGCAGGAGCTGAGGGAAAGGAGAAAGAGCTGCTCACACTCTGGAAAGGCCTTGAATGCCAGTAAGAGACCTTGGGGGGGGAAAAAAGTCCTAGAAATCCTTAAGGTATTAGTGACTTGATTTTCCCTACAAGGAAGTGAATCAGTTTCCCAGTAAACACCACCCCACCCCCTACATAGGGCATATTACGCATTTTGAGGCTCTCAAAGGCTTAAGCCCAATACATTTTAACATCGCCCCCCTGGGGAATTCCATTTGCAAGGACTTCTGTCTTCATTTGTTTAACTTTTGATCTAATTCTTTGTACATCCACAAAAGGTTGCAGCCAGCCATTTATCCTTTGCAGAAGTGCCTGGGAATGCAAGGGAGATGAAAAAAAAATCTTTGGTTTAGAAAGGGTGTTTCTTCTGAAGGTATTCTTTTTAAGAGACAGGTAAAATTCTTGAAACTAGGCAGGCCCACTTTCCTCCTGTGGGCTGGAGTAAGTTCTGTAGTTTACAAAGTCATGCAGATTTGGTCCAGGAGTGGCCAGAGGTGTGGGTAGCAGGGGTGGAGTTTAAGAGGAAGGGTTAGTAATCAGTCCCTGCTGAAACTTTCAGCATACTTCCACCAAGAACATGAGCCATCGGGGAATTCCTTACCTAATCCCTAAAGCAAATCCCATTTAGGAGATGTGTCTTCAGATTAATTTATCTAGGTTGAGCGCCGACTCCCTGTAAAATGCCTCATTGATTAGATTCTGAGTAGTAATCAAGGGCCCAACAATTGCTGGCCAGATGGCCTCGGACTAGCCAGCCTTGCTGTTGAAAAAGGCATTTTCCATTGAAGTTGATTTGGGGTGTGGTATTGTGTGGGGGCGTGGGGGAGGGGATAGAGATGGGGAAGTAGAATGATTATCTCAGGTATTTTACTGAGTTAGTTTCTTGATACTAAATCCAAGCGTCGGGGTCAGAAACAGACCCAGAGATCAGATTTTAACACCTATTTAAGTGGGTTAAAAACTTCAAAGTTTATGTGAGCTTTTTGAGGGTAAAAAAGAAATCTTCTCTAAAACTATTTTAGGGCCTGCTTCACCCCCATGGGAATTTTTACCATGACCCTTGTTAGCAGAAGCCCATATAGCTACCAAATCTATGAGGGGCTAAGATGGTGTTATCATTAAAAAAAAAATTTTTTTTTTTAATATTCCTCTTTATTTCTAGGAGAGAGAGAGAGAGAGAGAGACAGCGTGAGCAGGGGAGGGTCAGAGAGAGAGGGAGTCACAGACTGAAACAGGCTCCAGGCTCTGAGCTGGCAGTTAGCACAGAGCCCGATGCGGGGCTTGAACCCATGAACCGCGAGATCATGACCCAAGTGAAAGTCGGATGCTTAACTGACTAAGCCACCCAGGGGCCCCTAAAAAAAATTTTTTTTTAAAGACCATGTATCAGCAGTGGAAAAAAGTTTTCAGGCACTCAGTTCTAACATGAAGTAGGAGCAATAGCTAGATCCAGGTTTGAAGGGTGCCTGGGAAATACAGTTGGCTAAGCATGTACACCACCTACATTATTGCTCAAGACTCTGGAATTAGAAAGTGTCTGCGCTCCCTTTTGCAGCTTGATTAGGAAATGCACTTGGCTTCTTACTTCTAGAGCCCAGGCAGCCCTGCTTAGGCCTTCACATGATGGTGACAGTTTAATTCTGTTTTTAAGGGGTTTAGAGCCTTTCTCATCTAGCCGGCCACTGCACTGAAAGCTTTATCAGCCTCGGTTACTGGGAGCTCAGAAGAGAGACTAGACTGTTGTAGTGAAAAAATACCTGATTATGTTGGGGCACCTGGGTGGCTCAGTCGGTTGAGCCTACGACTTCAGCTCAGGTCATGATCTCATGGTTTGTGGGTTCGAGCCCTGCGTCGGGCTTTGTGCTGACAGCTAGGTCAGAGCCTGGAGCTGGTTTCGGATTCTGTGTCTCCCTCTCTGACCCTCCCCTGCTCATGCTGTCTCTCTTTCAGAAATAAATGAAAAACATTAAAAAAACAAAAACAAAAACACCCTGATATTGTTACTTAAGCATTCTTTTTCTGTCCTGTTTTGCTCTTCCCCGAACAGCGTTTTCTAAAGTGTGCTACACAGACAGACTTATAGGCGGCACATTATTTTTCAGTGACTTTGCATGGATATTGTACTTCAAGATAAAAACTCTAAAGCCAGTTACCAAACTCACTTATTTCATGGACAGATTGTTTATTTAGAATGAGGCAAAGCAGTGGTGCAGTCAGTTAAGCGTCTGACTCTTGGTTTCGGCTCAGATCATGGTCTCACAGTTTCATGAATTAAGCCCCACATCGGGCTCCACGCTGGCAGTGCAGAGCCTGTTTGGAATTCTCTGTCTCCCTCTCTCTCTGCCCCTCCCTCACTCATGCTGTCTCTGACTCTCTCAAATAAATAAACTTAAGAAAAATTATAAAAAAAAGAACGAGGCAAAAATAAATGTTAAGTAAAGCAACAAGTTTGATGTAAGAAAAATAAATTCTTGGGATGAGTGGTATGAGAATAAGGCAGAAATTGTGAACATAGCCCTTGAAATCTGGACCTTGGGAAATACTGCTTAAAATATGAGTATGACATTTAGTTATGAAGTGCTGAGTACACCCTGACCACACTTTCAGGAATGTCCGACACAGAATGACCCAGAAAAGCCAGGAAAGTTGAATTTGACAGATTTTTAGGTCTTAACGTGTGCATCTTGCTCTTGTCTACCCGGCTCTTATCTTTTATTGCGGACAGTGCATTTGTGAAGCGATTTGATGTCTTGCTTAATTCTCATTCCTCTCTCTGCTTCCCACAAATCACTCTGCAGATTTAAAAGTCTGTGGTGTGACTTTTATGACAGGATGGACTGAAAATGTAGGAAACTTAGGTACTACAGGGGGTACCATCTGCTATGCAGTGCATTTTGCTCTCTTGCTCTAGCAGTGCTGAAGAAGGTAGAGAATCAAATAGCCTCACATGTAAATGCATTTAGTGTTTTTTTTTTTTTTAAGATTTTATCTTTTAAAATAATCTCTATACCCGACATCGGGCTCAAACTCACAACCCCCGAGATTAAGAGTTGCACGCTTTAGCAACTGAGCCAACCCAGTGCTCCTAAATGCAGTTAATTTTTTAAAGATGTAGTTTATGTTGGTCTGTAAAATATCCTTTAACAAGGATTGTAGTAGAAATTAGAAGTCTTGAGGTTAAAAAGAAAAATAAAAAAAGTAACCCTGCCTTGGTCTAGAGAAAGGAGCAGTTAAAGTTTATAGTCATAGTAGGTAAATAAAACCAGAATAGAAAACACTTTGTTTCAGTCACCAAAATCCTTAGTTGTGTGTGTGCATGCACACCTTTCATGTGAAATTCTAAGCCTTCAATTAGTAACTTGTACTTCAGTCATTTTAAATCCATGCAGATTATTTGTTTAATGTCTCTGCCAGATGGTTACAGTTAAATCAGGTCTTTAACCTTAAAAATATAATGCAGCCTTTCTTAATCATTTATACACCGTGTACATTTTTAAGTAAACTCTACCCAGTCCTCTACAATGTGGGGCTTGAACTCCTGACCCCAAGATCAGGAGTCATATGCTCTACTGACTGAGCCAGCCAGGCATCCCCACCTGCACCTTATATATTTTAGACCATAGGAGTATACGTTTTTATAATAATGAATGTTTATTTTAACTTTCAGACTAATATTTAGCCTAATTAGAATAGTCAAAGATTATAGTCTTTCTGTTTATGTTTCCCTAACATTGCATGTGTGGGGGAGAAATTTGGGGGTGGCAGGAATACTAGTGGTGAAAGCATACACTTCACAGATCTTTTGTGAATAAAATGTATGTGTTTTAAAGTTTATTTATTTGGGGGTGGGGGTGGAGAGAAAGAGACAGAATGAATGGAGTCCAGCACGGGGCTTGAACTCCTGAACTGCAACATCATGACCTGAGCCAAAACCAAGAGTCAGACACTCAACTGACTGAGCCACGCAAGTGCTCAAAGTATTTGTGTTTTAGGAAGCTGAACGGACAAATTTCAAATTACACCATTAATCATGGCAAAGATCTCATGTCACATCCTTGAGTGCAAATGTTTTCTAAATTTTACCTTTATGCATATGTAAAGTCAGACTCTAAAATTAATTAATAGGGCAATTGTTATTTTCTATTGTAGACTTTAATCAGTCATATGAAATATATAATGTTCACAAGAAAAAGATGGCATCATTTTCTGAAACCTTAATTATTTTCTATTGTAGACTTTAATCAGTCATATGAAATATATACATTATGTTCACAAGAAAAAGATGGCATCATCTTCTGAAACCTTAATTATAGTATGCCTCATCTGATAGACACCCTATATGAGACTAAATATATAGTTATATATTTATAATTAGTGACAAGTCAAAGGCATTTGGAGAAAAATATATATGGGGATAGTTCCTGGTAGGTAACAGTTACTAGGCTGTAATTAACAGATAATGATTAAAGGCCGGCTATATCTTTGCCATTGTATTAAAGAAAACCTTTGGTAGAGATGAGAGAACACTGCAGATACTCTAGATTTTGCTGCTATTTGAGTTGAAGCTGAACAGGGGAGGAAATACTGTTTTCTAATAAAAGAACTTTTCTAGGACTTGTAACTATTTTTTTAAAAAAGTTTATTAATTTATTTATTGGGGGTGGGGGTAGGAGCAGAGAGGGAGAGAGAGAATCCCAGGCAGGCTCCTGGCTATCATCGTGGAGCCTGATGCTAGGCTCGATCTCATGACCTGAGCTGAAATCAAGAGACACTCAACTGCCTGAGCCGCCCAGGTGCCCCAGGACTTGTAGCTTCTAAGACCTCTGTTCCTCAGAGGAGGAAATAATGTTCCGAATATGGCTTTGTGAGAACCATTTGTTCAGAGCCATTTATTATCACAGAAGTAAAGGAAGTATTCCAAGTTCTAGGTTGTGGAGTTTCTTTTGTGCCTTAGGTAGTGGAGCACACCTAAGACCCAGGGGCTGTGTTGGGAAGGAGGGTAGTGTATGCTGTGAGAGGCAACCAGCCCACTATTCACAAATATATCTGGCAAAAGCAGAATGAGATTATTTGAGGGAATTAGCAAAAGTAACCATTTCTGTTTTTGAAAAGAATGACTCGTTTAGATGGAACTTCCCTGTGAGCTCATTTTTAGAAGCCTGGTTCCTCCCTTACCCTTCTTCCCGCAGGCTGAATCAACTTCCTTCTCGCTTGTGATTGGTTGGTATGCACATGTCAGTATTTATTAGAGCCCTTATCACGTCTGCTACATGCCGGTCACTTCCCGTCTGCCATGAACCCCTCCTTGGTCTGAGTCATCTGGGTAACCCCAGAAGCTGACGGGGCACCAGACATATCCACTAAGTTAGCACATCCAACTGACTGGATCTGGGGAAGGCTTCTGTTGGTACACCAGTAAGAATTGAAGACTCACTGGGAACCCAGAGAGTGGATTACTGACGTTTATATAGCGAATGGATGATAGTTCGTAGTCTGAAAAAGACCTGTCGAGTTATATACTGACCTCTTCTGTAGTGGTGTTTAAGCTGTACTGCTAACTAGCTGGGTGACTTCAGCTAAGGCTCATAAATTTAGTTTCTCTACAGGGAAATGAGCAGTTAGATTTGAAGGTCTCTTAAGTCTTCCCAGTGGTTGGATATAAAGCGTAGAGAACATTCTAAGTAACTTCTATTGGTTCTTGTCATCTTAAAGTGCTTCCAGGCTCTTTAAAATCCTTGTGTGTTTGTGTGTGTTTTCTTGTAAGAAAAGATCCAGTGGATCTTCTCTGAAAGATATTTTTCTAAAAGACAAACTGAGAACTCAAGAGTGACAATAGTTGTTCTGCTCAAGAAGTGCTGCAAAGATCTATTATTCAGTTGCAGCTTTAAATAATGCACCACCACAGTGTGCTGTTTCTCTTCCTTGCTCTGCAGCCCCAGCCTATATCTGCAGTCATCTTGGGTCACTTCTTAAGAATCATTCTTTCTCTTTCCTCTTCCCCTCCATTCTTCCCAGTAAGTGCTATGTACATGGAGTCTCCCACACCCCCTTCTTTTCCTGTGGACTTCTCTTACAGGGGCCACATCACCTGCAGTAGGAGGGTGGAAAGGAAGGCGGGCCTGCAGCTGGGAGCCCGTTCTTGTTTGTTCTTCATAAACTGCTGAAGATGAGCCTCCTGGTTACTGTTGCAGGACCTCACTGATCACTTAACTTATGTTAGTAAAATGAATGTTAGTCATTTTACTAACTTAAAGTCACTCACTGTCACTCAACTTTGAGAATCACTTCAGGGAGAGCACTTTGCCTGCTTTGGGCTGGTCTGTTTAGTGTCTAGGTGAGTTTTAAGAGGTGAGAGAGATTTGTGGCATCTCAGACACCCATTGAGATTTTCCAGAAATGGAACTGGAAACATTTGTGCTCTTCCTTCTGGTGTTATTGTTAAGAGTCTAAAAACAGGCAAGCGGCGACACCCTGAAATGAAGAGGCACCGAGTTCATCTTGAATACCGGTGGCCTTCTTTCTAGCAGACCCAAATCTGAATTTTAGACAAAGATCTGGGAGAAATATTTAGTCTATTTATACTGCTTAAGTGGACAGTTTGCAGATGTCTTTACCTGAGTCCGGAAGAGGCAGGAAAGGTGGACTCAGTTTACCAAAGAATTGAGGTTAAAATCTTGTGCCTGAAACTGAGAAAAATTTTCCCAGAGAAACTGGCATCCAGGGTCTGTCCTCACAAGCTTGTTTCCTCATAATGAAGTTTCTTTTATATTGTTATTTTTCTGTCGTTTTATTGAAGCATAACTTACACACAGCAGATCTCCAAGTGGTCAGCTTGATAAATTTGTTTGTGTTTGTGTTGTGCATGTAACACAAGACCCACCATTTTATTTTATTTTTAAAAATTTTTTTTATGTTTTTTATTTATTTCTAGGAGAGAGAGACAGCGTGAGCAGGGGAGGGTCAGAGAGAGAGAGGGAGTCACAGACTGAAACAGGCTCCAGGCTCCGAGCTGGCAGTCAGCACAGAGCCCGACACAGGGCTCGAACCCACGAACCGCGAGATCATGACCTAAGTGAAAGTCAGACGCTTAACTGACTAAGCCACCCAGGCGCCCCTAGACCCACCATTTTAAACAGTTTTTAAAGTGTACAGTTCAGTGGCATTTAGTACTTCCACAGTACTGTACATCTATCACTCTGGTTCCAGAGCTGGACGGACTCTTACATGAATGTGTGATTACCACCTAGATCAAAAAACAAGACTTTCCATCACTCTAGAAGGTTCTCTCTTGCTACTTCTTCCTATGGTTACCACCCCCAAGGGAACCTCTCTTCTGACTTCTCTCACTCTGCTTGACCTTGCGAGGATCTATATAAATGAAGTCAACATTTTGTGTCTGACTTCTTTTTTTCCAATATAACTTCCATGAGATTCATCTGTGTTATGTGATTCAGTAGTTCTTGTTTGCTGCTGAGTTGTATTCCATTTATATGAATTCACCATTTTATCCATTCCTCTGTGGATGGATATTTAGGCTGTTGTCTCTTTTGTCTTTATTATGAATGAAGCCGCTATGGAAATCACCTACACACTGCTTTGTGGCCTTCTGCACTGATTGCTCTTGTGTAAATTTCTAGGAGTAGAATTGCTAGGTCATGCTTTGGGATATGTTTGACCTTTGTTCGGTAACTCTGAAGTTGGGCAGACTTAGTTCGTTTGAATTCCTTTGTCCTGCTGCTTGCTTGCTCTACCTCAGGCAGTTTACTTTTTCCTTGTTCGGTTTTCTCAGCTGTACAGTGGGCACAGTGTGCCTGCTCAGTCTGGGTTCCACGAAGAAAACACACATCATTTTGGCTATTTAACAGAGAAAGGAATTTAATAGACAGAATTAAGTGCCTACACGATAAGAGACTGAAGGGGTGAAAATCAAGGGCTCCCGCTGGCTTTCATATTTGTGTCTCCCATGCCCTGAAAGTTAGAAAGCTGCTGCGGCACAGAGCCAGGACCTTGGAAACACCCTTCCGCCTTCTCTGCCTCTGCAGCCCACAGGTGGCTGAAACGGTAGGGAACTTAACGATAGTTGCAGAGCTCAGATCTGGGAAGTGTAGTTTTGCCTGCCACTTCTGGGTATCTGCTTTCCTTCTTCCTTTCCAGACCTTAAACAAGTGCACCCTGTTGGCAAGGGGGTTGGGGGTTTCTGGCCTCTGGGAGTCCGGGAAGATGAGTGCCAGGCAATGAGAAATGGGATAGATGCCTCCTGGGGTTGCACTGGAAGCCTAAATGGCAGTGGTTATAACTTCTTAGTATCCTCATTATTACAGAAGAACAGGATGCCCAGGCAGTCATAAGACTTCTCTCTGTAATGCACGTTCTGAATCCGTCCTTTGACTTTATAGTCACCTGCTGGAGCATGGATGCTGCTGCAATTTACACTCACCTGTTGCATAAGTGTTTCTCTGAAGGGCCTCATCTTCTTTAGCTCTTAATCTGTGACTCTAGGTACTTCTCTATATGAGTAAGCTTGAGAAATTATAATTTGCAAGCCTACCAATTAATGCAGAAACTGAA
The DNA here is from genome assembly GCF_008692635.1 of Crocuta crocuta. Taxonomy (NCBI): domain Eukaryota; kingdom Metazoa; phylum Chordata; class Mammalia; order Carnivora; family Hyaenidae; genus Crocuta; species Crocuta crocuta. The sequence continues at coordinate 11,213,347 of NW_027529428.1, read as the reverse complement.
GGGTGATTTAATTCTATGAACAGCTGCTTTGATGTATCCTTTATGAAGCTTAATGACTGCTTTCTTTTTGAAGTCCTTCTGATTTGTTAGTTTTTAATAAAGTAAGAGGTGATGTGTAAATCTTATTGACAGGTGGATTGAAAAGGACGTTCCCTTTTTCTGTCTTTAACATTATCTTCTGACAAATGAAATGGAAAGAGACTAGATTTTAGAGATTAGATTCGATGTGGTGCCTCGAATCGCAAGGCAGACAGCACATGGCAATGGTGCTTGTCCTTTATGTAGCTTATATTATGAAATGTGAGCTATAGTGTATTGCTCTTAATACACTTAAACATCTTGAATCAACTGAATCAATTTTTTACCTTACTTTTATTGCTTTGAGGTGAGCTGGCCCAGTGATTTATTGATTAACATTTTATTTTGGGCTTATATCTATAGTGCTACTTCTGAAGGCTCCTTGCAGAGAAATTTGAAGCGACAGGAATGCAAATATTCTAAGTGCCAAGATAAGCGTGAGCGGTAACTTCATTTCAGGCCCTGCCGTAGCAGTTAGAGTGAGCTGGCTCTTTGCAAAGCTTGCTTAAATTTGATTGTGTTAGAAATATATTGACAGAATCCCATTTTCTCTCTTTTAGCCAGACTTACCCAGTTGGCCAGGGCTAACAATGGATGTCCAAACAGTTTACAGTGGTTAATACAATGGACAAAGGGTTTCACTGTTGGGAGAGTGGGAAAGAGAGCTGATGGGGAGCTTCTTAAGGGCACTGACCTAATTCACTCCTTCAACAAAAATGATAAGTTTTCAATATATATGTATTCTGATCCAGGTGTCTATAAATATTTAAGCTAGTAGTGTTACAGCCTCAGGAAGGGATGTGTGGTGTTGCTTTGTGCATTTTGGAAAGTACAGCCTTTATTTTTATTTGACAATGGCCCTTAGATTTTTTTTTTTTTTAAATAAGTCAAGTTCTGGCACAAACTAATTTTCCACAAAAGTTAGGGAGCTAAGAAAGGCAGCTGAAATCACACATCATTCTCCTCCATTCTGAAACCTCTTCACATTCAGGAATTTTAGTCATCCACTTTTTAAAGATAAACTTCTCTGTGAGCCTTTCTTCTGTAAAATGTGGAGAAACAGGACTGGATTAAAAATAAAATTAGTTCAGGCATTGCTAAATAGTATAGTGTTTATGATTTACTTTGTCCAGGAGACATAAATATGCCAATGCTTTTGCTATTTATTACCACAAAATATTTGCAGTCAGTATGCGCTGCCTCAAAGAATATCTCTTACCTATTAATAGAACAGAAGCAAAGGAGAGTGCACACGTCACTGTGGGGTAAAAAAGCTCACTGGGCTTAGTTGTAAGCTCCAAGTAACAACTGCAGTGTTGTTCTAAGTGGTCTTTAAGTATGATTGGATGATTAAATATAAGTGTTGACCTGACTGGATTATATCCCAGCCACGAACTGTCCTGAAAAAACAGCAGTAACCTATCACTCCTGACAATTACCAGACTTGTTCTTTTGGCTTTGTATTTGGGATAATGATTTATGCAGTGAAGTATCACAGAAACTGGGGTGCTGTCTGTCTCTTTCATCTGCTTCAACCTGGAGATACTGGCTCTCTTTGTGTAGTCTGCTGCATGGATAGTCCATTATCTTCATAAGAAGCAACATAAGCTTTTTGATTGGGATGAGCTTGATCAAAATGAATGCTTGGAAACAATGAATTGCAAAAAAAGCCCTCAGTTAGGTCTAAACTTCAGTGTGTGTATTTATTTTTGCAGAACAGCATGCTGTTTTCTGGGGGGGCCTGTGTTCTGCCTACTGTTGGGAGGGGTATCGGTCTCGGTGCTGGGGGCTGATTACGGGTTCTTGAGGGAGTTTGCTTTCCTGGTCCAGACATTGTCGCATTGTTGCTCAGTCAGTGAAGGAAAGCAGAAGGAAGTAATGGAGCAGCTAAGTCCTAGAGGACTGAAGTGTGATCCACATGGGTGTGTATTCTCTCCCTCTTCTTAACCATATTCCCAGCCCTGCAAAAAAGCACCTTACGGTGGCTTGGAGACTGTTTGAAATTGCAACTTTCCATTATTGGACTAACAAATCTAAAAAACAAAACACAAAAAACCCCCCATCAAATCTAAAATATGCATTAGTAGAGCTTGCAGAACAGCTCTGAGCCGGTGTCCTTCATTTCTTCAACTATGGGTGTATTGGGGCAGGCTCACTGTGCTCAGTTCCTAAGTGTTCAGAAAACTGATGTTGGTGAAAAATGCCTAATCATGAGGGGGGCCAGGTTTTGCTCTGTGTTGTAGGACTTCTAACTTTCCTCTAGTGAAGTAAGGGAAGGAAGCATGTGACTGACACGGTGTCAGACCTTCGGTGGAGATTTCACTGATTCCACCCAATTGGAGGTAGGTGTTAAAACCTGATTTGATAGATGAGGAAAATGAGGTTCAGAAGTGTTAAGTACTTTGCCCCATGTCACATCGCTCAGTGTGATAGTCAGGGAATTTGAGCCAAGGTCCACTTGACTAACTCAAAACTAGTAGGTTCTTCCAACCCCACCAGCCTCTGTTTTTCAGAATTAGATGGGCAGGGACATAGCTGGAGAAGCTAAAGGTTCTCTGTTGATTTCTAGGAGTTTAAACATTATCATTGAAAGTGTACAGAAGTTTTTCCCTCCAGGGAATCATGAGTGATGATAATATATATCAGTGTTTTTAAGAGATGTTTTTATTCTTCAGTGACTTGTTTGTGTTCATTACTGTAAAGGGCCCTAAAGACTCTAAGATGAGTAATACACAGCCTGATGAGGAAGTAGGTCATATAAACAACTATCTAAAACCACAATTTATTACAGAAATATTAAGAATATGTCTTGTCCGCGAGAGTCCTTCAAGTCCACAGCCTCTAGTTAGAAATGACTGTGTTAGGGGCGCCTGGCTGGCTTAGTCGGTTAAGCGTCATGATCTCACTTAGGTCATGATCTCGCTGTTCATAGGTTCAAGCCCCGCGTCGGGCTCTGTGCTGACTGCCAGCTCAGAGCCTGGAGCCTGTTTCAGTCTGTGACTCCTTCTCTCTGACCCTCCCCTGCTCACACTGTCTCTCTCTCTCTCTCTCTCCTAGGAAAAAAAAAGAAAATGACCGTGTTATCAACCCCCCGTCCCCTGAAAAACCCCCACAATTGTTGTTAATGTCAAAAAAAACTTGTGGCTACAAAGCACATGGGTTGTGGAATTAGGACATCTTAACATGCTGTGTTTGGGAACTTGGCTGTTAAGGGTCAGAATTCCATCACAAGTTGCCTCAGGATCAAAGTACATCTTTTAAAACTTCACATATTTCCAAGAAGTTTAGGCTACCAGATACACTACCATGTGCAGCAGAACAGTAAGCTTTTTTTCATACGTAGCCAAGGCCATATGCATTGATATAGTGAAAGTTTTGACTGAGGATAAAGACAGAGTGGGAGTACTGGAGTTAGAAGGTGGTGGAGCTGACATCATGGAGTGCCATGTGTTCACCTTTGGACAGGTGAGGGTAGGAGGACGTGGAACACCGGGGCAAATAGCCCAAGGGGTAGAAAGAGTTGGGAAGGCTCAGAATACAGATGTTGTTTCTTTCTAATTTCCTAGCAAGGGTGCTTTTTTTCTTCCTTACTGCCTTACCACAGAGCTGTCTTCGCCCAGCACCCAGAACTGATAAGTTAGATGAACTTCCATGGACAGTCTATTAAAGCTGACACTATTTGAAATGTTGATTCTTGGTCCTGAGCTCAGCCACAACAAATACTGGCTGTAGCATTCTGACCAGATTCTAAGTTGGACTTCAGGGTAGAAAATGGAAACTTCTAGTGTTTATACCCTCTCTTTAAAATTTAAAAAATTTCTTGGGAGTGCTAGGGTGGCACAGTCAGTTAAGTGTCCGACTTTGGCTCAGGTCATGATCTCAGGGTTCGTGAGCTCGAGCCTGGCATTGGGCTTTCTGCTGTAGCACAGAGCCTGCTTCAGATCCTCTGTCTTCCTGCTCTCTCTCTCTCAAAAATTAATAAACATTAAAAAAAATTCTTCTAGAGCAGCATTTGCCTTGGGTTGTGAGTGACACATCTTCATTCTCTTTTTGTGAGGGTGCACAGACAGCATTCCAGCTTGCAATCGGGAACCAAGGTGTTTACTTCTTTTTGTCGAACTCATTTCTTCACACAATGTTGATATTACTAACACATGCAGTTAATGATCTACTTTGAGGATTATCTGAAGCCAGATTTTGCTCTCAGGCTAGCTTCCTCTGCAGTATGTGATTGGAAACAGTGAACAATTTAATTTAGCTTAGGTTAATACAACCAGAGAAGTTCTGTTGCTAACAAAACCCAAGTGTAGTTCACTGTAAAATGATCTAACTTCGGATTATGTACCCACTCTGAACTTGCCCCTTACTAATTAAAAAAAAAAAAAGTTAAGAAATAAACAGGGAAACAAAACCGGATTATCCCCAAATAGAGACTGGATGCTAAGGACAGTCCTAAGGTTTACTGAGGATAAAAGTGAAAACCAAGGTGAAGGAGAGCAGTGGTCAAGAAGTGTGTGCACCTCCCTCAATACCAGTGTGAGCACCTTGTAGGTATAGATCGTGTCTTGGTGAACAGATACCTGCACATCAGTAGGCCGTTACTAAATCTTGCATGAGTTTAGACTAGGGGTTTGCAAACTACAGCCAACTGCCTGTTTGGTTGGTTGGTTTTTGTTTTTTCCTGCTAGGATTATTAGCAAAGAATTATTCTCAACTTTTTATTATTATTATTTTTAATGTTTATTTATTTTTGAGACAGAGAGCAATAGAACATGAGCAGGGGAGGGCAGAGAGAGAGGCAGACGCAGAATCCAAAACAGGCTCCAGGCTCAGAGCTGTCAGCACAGAGCTCGAGGCGGGGCTTGAACTCAACAACCACAAGATTGTGACCTGAACTGAAGTTGATGGCTCAACTGACTGAGCCACACAGGCACCCCGTATTTTATTATTTTTTAATTTTTTAAATATTTATTTTTGAGAGAGAGGGTGAGTGGGAGAGGGGCAGAGAGAGAGAGAGAATCCAAAGTGGGCTCTGCTCTGACAGCAGAGAGTCTGATGTGGGGGCTCGATCCCACAAACTGCCAGATCACGACCTGGGCTGAATCAGACGCTTAACCGACTGAGCCACCCAGGTGCCCCGTTCTTACTTTTTTAAATGGGCACGCTTAAAATTGGTTATGTATGTATTTCTGTAATATCTTTTGCCTCCAAAGCCTAAGATATATGCTACGTGACCCTTTAAGAAATTATGTGCTGGGCCCTGGTTTAGAACTCTCAGAAGCAGCATGCTTAGTTTCTTGCGCATTCGGCTATCTGGAAATAGGCATGTCAGGATGCTGACTTGTGAAAGATTCTGGCTTCATGAGGACACTCTTGTCTGAAGTCCTTGGCTGTGGGAAAGAGAGAAAGGGGTGGGCCTGAGCACTGAAGGGCTGGTGACATAAGCCCAAAAAAACTGGAAACCAGTATACTTCAAAGCACATTTTCTTTTTAGAATGCAGAAAGGCCACAAAACTGAAATGTCCCTCTATGATGAAATACTTCTGTCTGGGTTTTGGATGTTCTCATTTCCGTGGATTCCAGTTTTGGGACAATTACTGTTTATTGTGTTTCTGTGTTGTTGACCATTTTAGTTTCAAGCAATTCATTCTTTCCTGTCAGGGAAAATTTCAAGATTATAATAAGAGCCTGGGTGGCTCAGGTGGTTAAGCGTCCGACTTTGGCTCAGGTCATGATTTCACAGTGAGTGGGTTTGAGCCCCGTGTCAGGCTCTGGCTGACAGCTAGCTCAGAGCCTGTCTCCAGATTCTGTGTCTCCCTCTCTCTCTGACCCTCCCCTGTTCACGCACGCTCTGTCTGTCTCTCTCTCTCTCAGAAATAAATATAATAAGTTGCCATCATATTCAAAGTCTTGAAGAAATGTAGTGCAGAAAAGGAATCAGTGGTGTTCCTCTGGCTTAGGAGACTTGGAAAGGCTTTGGGCTCCTGTCAGAGACTGATACCCCAGCTCATAAGCATCCACTGTTATTGTTCTCTGTACTATTCCAGGCCCTCCTACATCCTACAAACAAGCATCCCTTGAGGGTGGGGACTATGTCCTATGTTGCTTAGGTCTTTGTTTTCAAGCCTGGTACACAGATACTTAAATGTTCAATGCAATCTATCTTTTAAATCTTTTATTAAACTAGTACCACAATGCCCTTTTTAGGGTGGGGCTTACTTAATAGAGGAAACACCCCTCCCATGTGGTACTTTCGAGTTTATAAAAACTCCCACATATAATTCTCCTCCAGTCTTCACAAAAACACTGGGAGATGGGTATTATCACCCAAGATGCTCAGAGAACTTGGGGTCATATGGGGTTAACTTGGGGTTAGTGACAAACTAGGTACTTGAACCAACTTACAAAGTAGAATAGCTAGAGACAACTTAGTGTGTTGTGTTACTGTCTGTTCCCCAGACCCCCTTTTCTTGCCCACTCCTCAGTAACAATACTGCAAAAGTGTCTTTGGAAACTGGCTTAGAAAGTATAGCTTGCTTTAGTCGTTTCTCCCAGTAGAAAGGGGATCTTGCCTGGGGCTTAAACCCTTGGATGGACCCCTCAGCTGATTAGAAGCCATCACTGCATGCAAAGTCAGTGCCAGGCCCCTCTGTGTCCCTCCTGTCCTACCTCCTCTGTCCAGTAACCTGCTGGGGCTGTCAGCCTAGGCTTACATGTTTTCTCTCTCAGTAAAGTAAGGAATTTGGAATCAGATATATACAAATACAAATCTACCTGTACCATGGACCTGTCTCAGACTTTCACTTACTCATACATGAGACCAAAATCCTTCCTGAGTCCCAGTCTCCCCCACCTGCCTGCCTCTCTGTGCCGACGTGTGGTCCCTTGTCTGTCCTTCCTCGGTGAGCTGCATACCCTATTTCCACATGGTCACTGAGAAGGAAAGCCTTCCTTGAGTCCCAGAAGAGGCCAGTTCTTTCTATTCTAGACCTTTGTGTGCTTTCCTGTCCTAGCACACGTCAGCTTTAGTTCTGCAGTTGCTAACTGACTCCTTCGTTTACACTGACTCTCAGCCTCTGAGCTCCATGAAGGTAGGGCCTTGTTTGTTACCCTCATTGTTTAATCTCAGGTGCTCAGTACAAAGCCTGGCACTGAAGAGGTGCTTGATAAATTATGTGTTGAATGAACCAATGAATGGATTCCACCTTCTGCATTGAAACTTTAACTCCTGTACATCTGTCTTCTGGAAATTATGTTCCTCTATACCAGTTAGGTCCAGTGACGAACAGCTTTCCAGACAGCTTAATTTTCTTTGAATATCCCAAAGCACCCAGAACCTGATTAGCAACTTTGTAGCATCAAGGTGTATTATAATATGCTTTTGTTTTTGTGTTTTTATAATGTTAATGAATGACTGTTATGTTCTACCTTTAGTATCCTCCATTTGCAAATTTATCTTGCCTCTTATAAAAGCTATAATGGTGGGGTTTTATTGTAATTATTAAGGTTCATTTCTAATTTCCTCTAAATGACATTTATTTTGAAATTTTAAATTTGAAGGGAAACACCATTCTTTTTTATTTCTGCATCACTGCACCATCTAGTGGATAATATCTGTTACTGTGCAGTAGCCTTTTCTGGTATCCTGACAACCTCCAGTTCCACAAAAGGGAAGTGTTGGGTGCCTTTTCATGCTTTAAGATAGCACATAATTTCTACCAATAATTTACGTTACTAGACAAAGATGGATTCTTTTTGAGAGGAGCTCAACATTGCTGAAATTCAGAATTAAAAAAAAATTGTTGACCCTTATCTAAAATTTCCCAGGTCACTAATAATGGAATAGTGTAGATTTGGGGAGGAGGTGTTTACACACTATTTTATGGACTGAGATGGGCTCAGTTTATATAGTAACTAACGGTATGTAAGGTATTAGACCACCGAATGAGAGCTTTTTCCAAGTTTAGGAACAAAACTATTTCAAATATCTTAACATTTTCTTTAAACAATTTTGTCACAAGAAGAAAACATTAGAAGCCTAACTATTTTTGTTTAACTCACTCAGTTACATCTACTGTTTTACTATTAAGTCAAAGGTGTTAGTAAGGCTTGCTGATTTGCATTTCAGTATCTTTAATAGCTTGGCTAGGTCTCCCACTTTGCATCAGTGTGGGAGGTGGATACAGGAAACCTCACCTTTCCCCTTCCTGTCTCTGGTCTTTGCTGCCCCCTCCCCTTAATGGAGTGTTTTCTAGTGCAACTGATAGTTCTTTGTTTTTCTTTGTTGATTCCATGAGATGAAATGGACACACACTGTGCTAAATGTTCCACTCAAGTACACTTTCAGTTACCAAGTTTCATATTTTAAATATATAATAAATATATATTAGGTTGAAGCCATAAACTGTAAGCTTCTAATTCTTATCCATACATTAATAGTTTAGTGTCTCATACTGACAGCTGGTTAAATTAGTGTTTTCAAAGTGTCCAAAAATGTGTCTTTTAAAGAAAGGAAGTTTAAATAAATCTCCATTAAAGATACACAAACATAAACCCCTCAAAGTATCATTACCAACTTTTACCAGCATGCCAACATAAGGAACTCAAAATCTCTTTTTCCCACATTATTTTTTTCTTGAAGGAAAAATTTTAAAAGATTATCAAAAGGATCCTGAAAGTATGAAAGCAAGTAACTATTTCTGTAAATAAGTAGTATTTTTTTTCCTCCTCAAAGTGGCATTTAAAAAACAGGGCATTTGACTTATCTTGATACAGCAGTGTGAATTGCTAGAACTTCTTTTGAAAGTAAGGGTCAATACATACGAAGACACTTAGAAATGTTTCTGGTCTTCGATTCAGATACTACAAAATTTGGAGAGGGTTCCATGCACTACAATTTTGCCACAGTATTAAAGTAGTAAACAAACCATGGAAACATTAGATTGCTAGGGATATGATTAATAAATTATATGCTAAATGTGGCTATTTATCAATGTAAGTTAAACATTTAGTTTTTTAACTGCAGTCACCACTACTAAGTGAGCTAAGTGGCCACAGGTAGCTGGTGGTTACCATACTGGACAATATTGTTACGGTTCAACGTTCGGTTGGAGTCACTGCTAAACCAGTGCTTCTCCAACTTCAGTGTGTGCCTTAATCACATGGGGGCTCTTGGTAAAATGCATATTCTTTTCAACAGGTCCAAGGTAGGGCTTGATTTGGCATTCCTAATAAGCTCCTAGGTGTTGGCAATAGAGTATCTAATGTGAGGTCTTTTTTAAGTTCCTGCATTTATTTCCCAATTCTTATAGAAAAGGCATGTCTTTGAAGCTTCAGACGCTGCAGGCTCCCTGACTTTCTGGGAATTAACCAGGGATACTGATACCTGGTGGAAGCACTGATTTTATTTTTGGTGTGAGCCATCCTCTGATGGTGCCTTGGGACTGGACGCAGAGTTGAGTCTGGGTTTCATTAGGGCCAACCCTGCTGGCAGGATTTAGCTGAGCACTCTATTAGTTGGTTTTCTAATCTACGTTTTGACAAAGCAGTTTATAATTTTCTTTATCTTGGCACCTGTCATGAGGTGGTGGTTTATATGTATTTTATATTTTTTTAAGTGAAGCTATGTTTTAATGTAGTATAGTCAGAATCAAAGTCATAGTGTCCCTGTTGCCAAATTAGCACCTTCCTTTTTGGCTTATTAATGGTTTCTTTGTAATTACAAATAAGAATGGTCTGTTTAAATGACAGTTATACTTCATACCTCAGTGTACCAGAATTATGAACATAGAGGTTTTAAATGTAATTACGTGCTGATACTCCTCTCCCCCCGCATATCTTATTAAAATTGGACTCATGCAGATCTAGGTTCAGATTGTAACCAATCACCTACTTAGCTGTGGAACCAAGTGCAAGTTCTTTAGTCTCTCAGGTCGTGTGTGTGTGTGTGTGTGTGTGTACAGGATATATATATATATCTTTTAATTAAGACTTAATTTTTTGGAGCAATTCAAGATTCATAGCAAAATTGAGGAGAAGGTACAGAGATTTCCCAAATACCCCTGCCCCCACACAGGATCAAGCCTTATGTTATCAGCATTCTCCACCAGTGTTATGTTTGTTACAGCTGATGAGCCTACACTGACACATCATTATCACCAAAAGGCCATAGTTTACAGTAGAGTTGACTTTTGGTGGTGTACATTCTGTGGATTTGGACAAATGTATAATGACATGTACCTATTATTATATGATATCATACAGAGTATTTTTACTGCCCTAAAAATCTTTGTGCTTTGCCTGTTTTCTCTCCTTCCCTCTAACCCTGGCAATCACTGATCATTTTATGGTTTCTGCAGTTTTGCCTTTTCCAGAATGCCATATAGTTAGGATCATACAGTATATAGCCTTGTTAGTTGGCTTTTTCCACTTTGGGTTTTTGTTTTTTTTTTAAATTTCTAGGGGAGGGGGAGAGAGAGAGAGAGAGAGAGAGTGGGAGCAGGGGAGGGTCAGAGAGAGAGGGAGATACAGACTCTGAAATAGGCTCCAGGCTCTGAGCTGGCAGTCAGCACAGAGCCCAACATGGGGCTCGAACCCACGAACCGCGAGATCATGACCTAAGCGAAAGTCGGACGCTTAACCAACTAAGCCACCCGGGCGCCCCTGGCTTTTTCCACTTTGTAATATGCATTACATTTCTTTCATGTCCTTGTATGGCTTGACTGCTCATTTCTCTTTCATGCTGAATAATATCCCATTGCCTAAATGCATCACATATTTATTCATCCTTTTAGCTACTGAAAGATATTGTGGTGGCTTCCAAGTTTTGTCAATTCTCACAGAAGATGCTAAAGACATCTGTTTTTGTGTGGACATAAGTTTACAACTCCTTTGGGTAGATACCAAGGACCACGGTTACTGGATTGTATGATAAGAGTATGTTTGGTTTTTAAGGAAACTGTCAAACTGTCTTCCATAATGGCTGTATCATTCTGCATTCTTGCCAGTTCCTATAGCTCCACATCCTCACTGCATTTGAGTTGTCATTATTCCACATTTTGGCCCTTCTAATATGTGTAGTGGTATCTCATTGTTCTAATTTGCATTTTCCTGATGACATATGATATTACACATCTTTTCATATGCTTATTTGCCATCTGTAGATCTTCTTTAGTGAGGTGTCTGTTAAGGTCTTTGGCCTTTTTTTTTTTTAATGTTTTGTTTTATTTCTGAGAGAGAGAGAGAGACAGAGAGAGGGAGAGAGAGAGAGCGTGAGCAGGGGAGGGTCAGAGAGAGAGGGAGTCACAGACTGAAACAGGCTCCAGGCTCTGAGCTGGCAGTCAGCACAGAGCCCGACCCGGGGCTCGAACCCACGAATGGTGAGATCATGACCTGAGCCGAAGTCGGACACTTAACCAACTGAGCCACCCAGGTGACCCTCTTTGGCCTTTTTTTTTTTTTTTAAATGTTTTATTTATTTCTAGGAGAGAGAGAGAGAGACAGCGTGAGCAGGGGAGGGTCAGAGAGAGAGGGAGTCACAGACTGAAACAGGCTCCAGGCTCTGAGCTGGCAGTCAGCACAGAGCCCGACGCGGGGCTCGAACCCACAAACCGCGAGATCATGACCTAAGCGCAAGTCGGACACTTAACCGACTAAGCCACCCAGGCGCCCCTCTTTGGCCTTTTTTAATCAGGTAGTTTTCTTGTTGAGTGTTCAGAGGGTTTTTTGTGTTTTTTTTTTTTGTATATTTTGGATGATCGTTCTTTATCAGCTATCTTTACAAGTATTTTCTCCTAGTCTTTGGTTAGTCTTTTCAATTCTTTTGACATTGCATTTCACAGAGAAATTTGTCATTAAAACTTTTTTAATGTTTAATTTTGAGAGAGAGAGAATGAGAATGAGCAGGGGAGGGGTAGAGAGACGGGGAGACACAGAATCCAAAGCAGGCTCCAGGCTCTGAGCTGTCAGCACAGAGCCCAACACAGGGCTTGAACTCACGGACGGCAAGATCATAACATGAGCCAAAGTCGGACACTTAACCGACTGAGCCACCCAGTCGCCGCTCTTAAAATGTTTTCAAGGTTCACCCACGTTGTGGCATGTATTGGTATTTCATTCCTTATGATGGCCTAATAATAGTCCATTTGTGGGGATATACTACATTTTACTTACACATTTATCAGTTGATGGTCATTTGGATTGTTTCTACTTTTTTGCTATTATAAATAATGGTGCTGTGAATATCTGTGTACACGTTTCTGTGTGGACATATACTTTGAATTCTTTTGGATTCCAAGATACGTTCTTAACTATTATACTATGCTCTTCCAGAAGACAGAAAACAGGCAGTTCGTACTTGGGAGTGATCTCGTTATATTGTTGCTGCAGTGCCTTTGGTGGGTGCCTTTACTGGGAGTGCTAATTCTGTGATAATGTGGAGGAAGGCTTTTACAAATATTGCTTTGTTCAGTCCTCACAACATTTAAAACAGGGTAGACATAGTGAGCCTTGTTTTACAGATGAGGCAACTGAGCCTTGCCACGTGAACTGCTCAAGGTCACAGAACTTGTTGAATGTGTGGGGAGCTAGCGTGGACCCAAGTGTGTGTGATGGCCCACTGACGTCTTACTTCAACATTATATGGCTGCCATTTTCAGGATTATTTATGAATAAACCTCCACTGGAAAGTTTGCTGGCCTGGATTTTATAGAGTCCTTTCCATGGGAGTTTTCTCCATTTTACTGTATGAAGTAGAGAGTGATATTCTTGTTTGTACCAAGTGGCAGTGGAATTGACTGTGTGCCCAAGGTCATGGGTAGGTTGGAGGGTCAGAGTCTTGGCTGGAGGTGTCTTAGAGTTTAAGTCCATTGCGTTTTGCATTTTAGCACAACTGCTTTCTAAACAACTGTTGCACCCTTAGACATAACTGTCATTGTCTCCCAGTTCTTTTATGTACACTGAAGTTTTGAGATGGGGTTAAAAAAACTTTAGTAACTCTGATACCTTTCAGCATTGGGCCTGAAATGTAATCATGCCAATTCTGATGGCCTGTCAGAAATCCCTCTTGTAACTTGTGTGTGTCACTTTCTTAACTGCACATTGTAAGGTGTGCTGTGAGTACACTGTGTCCCCAGTTTTAGTTATTGGCCGTGAGCACTCACCTTCCACAGCTGTGAAGGGAGGGTAAGGAGCTGGTGATAGCCTTGTTTTCGCATTGGAAAATGAAATACTTGTGGAATAAACTAGGATTGATTTTTATTGGTAAACCAAAAATCTTATAAAGACTTGTTTATTAATTCACTGCTGAGTAGTTAGTAATAAACTATTCTATACTATAAGGAAGGGTTTACTTTGAAGAGAGTACAGGCAAGTGCCCCAGAGCCAAGGACTTGGTTTATAATTTTAAAAATTACTCATTTTAGGAAGAGAGAGTAGAACTCATTTTCTGCCTTTGCTGGGAAAAAGTGGTCCCCGCTTCTTTCTTTGATAGGTGTCTTGAAATTGTGCCCAGTGATTGAACTTTTAAGGAAATTTTACTACTAAATCCTTCACGACAGTTAAAATAAGACCCAGTTTCGTGGGGGAAGAGAGAGGTATGCTCTTTGTAATTGCCATTACCTCATCACTCACTGTGCTCTGGCCCCACATGACCTTTTTTTCTTCCTTGAACATAACAAGCTTCTTTCTCACCTCAGGGCATTTGTACTTACTGTCCCCTCTCCTTGGAGAGTGGTTCAGATTTTCTTAAGATGAGTTCTTTACAGTGTCCTAGCCCATGGCACTTACTGCTGTCTGAGATTATAATATAGGTTTACTTGTTTATTATTGTGTCTTTTTTCCATTAAAATCCTTCCTGTGAGGGAAAGACTTGGCTTGTACTTCCTCCCCGCCCCAGCACCGTCATTGAGCCTTTATCTTCATCTTTTGTGGCAGTAGCAGAGTTGTTATTGCTTATGTATCTACTTCGCACTGGACTATGGTGGTCTTGGGTGGTAACTCCGGATAATTTGTCTTTCAATCCGTAGGCTGTTGCTCAGTCAAGTTTTCTTAAATATATGAATATAGAGGTTAGGAATCTTTGGGAAGGTAAATTCTTAAACTTGAGATCTTCCCTTGGAGGCCACTGTCCCGCCACAAAATGTCCTTTTGATGTCCATGGTAGAACAGCTGGCAGGGAAAGGCTGTAGTGGTTCTGAAGGCCATTCCCTAGGAACTCCCCCACTTCATTTTCAAGATCTTTGCTATTCTTTGCATCATGCACAGCCCTACCTCACCCCCAATCCCATTCATTCTTAAGACCTCATCTCAGTGTGATTTGCTCCTGGGAAACACACTTCTCTCCACACCCCCACAAGATTGGGTGCTGGCTCATGCTAGGCTTCCTGAGGGCAGTGCCAAATCTGTGTCATTCATTCATTCATTCATTTGTTCGTTCATTCATTCATTCATCTGTATGCCCAGTGTGGGGCTTGAACTCATGTTCCTCCAGATCGAGAGTTGCATGTTCTTCCAACTGAGCCAGCTAGGTGCCCCCCAGTGCCATATCCATTTTAACCTTCATTTGATCCTCAGAGTCCAGCAGGTTGCACTTAGTAAACATATGCTGAATGAATGAGTAAAGAATTAGTGATAGCGTATTTGCATATCCATGTTCCACAGTAGCACTCTTCAGCATAGCCAAGAGATGAGAGTGACCCACGTGTTTGTTCATCAGTGGATGACTGGATAAACAGAATGTGGCATACACATACAATGGAATATTATTCATTCTTTAAAAACGAAAGAAATTCTGATGCACGCTACAGGAATGAACAATGAGAACATTAAGTATGTCCCAAACAAAAAGACAAATGCTGTAAGACTTCACTTAGATGCTGTACCTAGAGTAATCAAATTCACGGAAACAGGAAGTAGGGTGGTAGTTATCAGGGGCTGTGAGGAGGGGGCAATGGAAGGTGGTTTAATGGTGTAGAGTTTCAGTTTTGCAAGATGAGTCTTGGAGATTGGATGCACAACAGTGTGAAATATTTAACACCATTGAACCGTACACTTAGAAATGATTAAGATGGTAATTTTGTTATGTATTTTTTTAAACCACAATGAAAAGAATTAGTGACAGAAACAGAAATCACTGTAGAAGAATCTGGAATTCTTAAGTGGTACGATGCCTGTGACTTCTGGGCAATAAGCATAAATTAAGGAAAGAAGTATTTATTTCCTCATCAGGGAAGCTCAAGTACTTTCTAAAGAATTGTCAGAGTTCAGGAGGGAGCTGCTTTGTGTCTTCCCTCCCTGCCTAGGTTCTTGTGCTTCTCTGTTCCTGAGACCCAGTGAGCCCTGGGGTGAGCCTGGCTGCTGTGTAGTAAGCCTACTTTCATCTGCACAGCCCAGGAGTGCTGTACTTCCTGCCCTTTGTGGTGTGAGTTATGAAGCAAACTTTTATTCACTTCCTACCCTATTTGCTGTTTTTTTTTAAGTTTATTTATTTATTTTGAGGCAGAGTGAGGCAGAGAGAGAGGGAAAGACAGAATCCCAAGGAACTTCCATGTGCTGTCAGTGCAGAGCCCAATGTGAGGCTCGAACTCATGAACCGTGAGATCATGACCTAATTTGAAATTAAGAGTTGGATGCTAACCAACCAAGCCACCCAGGCACCCCTCCTATTTTGCTGTTCTAATGCTTATGAAGAACTTATTGTTGTAGAGTCCAGGGGAATGACCTGAACATTGTGAAGTGCCTCTTTAGCAAGTGCCCTTTGTAGAGGTTGCCTCATTTCAGGCTGACAGTGGCCTTCTGAGGTGTAGGTGCTATTATCCTCATTTTCTTTTTATTTATTTGTTTATTTACTTACTATTTACTTATGAGAGAAAGAGAGTACGTGTAGGGGAGGGGCAGAGGGAGGAGAGGGAGAATCCCAAGCAGGCGCCACACCTACCTTAGAACCTAACACAAGGCTGGATCCCATGTCTGTGAAATCTGGACCCAAGCTGAAATCAAGAGTCTGCTGCTGAACCGACTGAATCACACGGGCATCCCTCCCCATTTTCTAAAGGTGGAGACAGATTATCCAAGGTCCCGCAGTTGAGTGATGGAACAAACACTGCACCCCAGATCGTGTGCCTTTATATTTCACATTCTTGCCTCTGCTTCAAGTTGCTTCCTCTATGGTCTTCTCATGGTCAAATTTGTTACACACCTTAACTTCAGACGGTTCAGATAGTGTACTCTTCACGTTTGCAAATAGTTTGGTCTGGTCCCTTGGTGTAACATGCATTACAGGAGCAAGAATGATGACTGGAACCCCAAGACCATGCTTCTGAAATCCCAAACCCAACTCTGAAACCCTAGGCATTCCATAAAGTCTTTGCCAGATGCTGAAAAACCTAAAATGTACTCTTCCACCCTCCCCTACCACTGGTAAAAACAAAGAAAGAAACAAATAATATGGTTCTTTGTTATTCTTTTATCTGCTAACCTTACAGAAAGATTAGGGAGAAGAGAAAACTGCTGAGTGAGCACTCTGTCCCCCAACTGGTTCCCAGCTTCCTCTCGCCTCCAAGGATGTGAAAAATCTTATCTTCAAGCCTTTAATTTCTATGTAACATTAGCAATTCCATTCACCTGAAACATTACTAGTTCATTTCCAGCCAGTTTATGCCTTTTGTGTATGCGTGTATGGGAGGGTCTGTATAAACACTTCTCTTAATGTTCATTTCCATGTCCTTTTTGCTTAATAATTTCTGCATGTCCTTTTTGCTTAATAATTTCTGCTTCGATCCTGAGTCACTCTATATGTCTAACAAGGATATTTGCTGATTCTCTTGTTCCCTTGCATGGGATAGAGGAGGGAAAGAAAGCCCTTCAAGTGGTATAAATCCAGATTGATATTTTTCCTCACAAGTGGTGCTTTTCAAAGCGTTCCGGCGTCCCTGCTGTATGGATGTGTCACTGTGCTAGATGACAACAGGATTTGCTGGGAATGTGGGCCACTATTGTATCCGCCTTACATAACCACGTGGAGTAGTGGCAATGGGTGAGCGCCTGGGGTGTAGGCAGTGGCCTGGATGACTAATCTCCAGAGGCCATGAAGACTGCTCAGGTCCTCCAGAGGATGTGGATCCAGGCTGTTAAAAAGTTTGGGAGATTGAAAGGCCACGTGAGTCCCTTTGCAAGTTCTCCCTCTTTTCTTTCCCAGCCTTTCTTTGTGGGAAGTGGTTGGGGAGCAAAAGCTTTCTCACAGTGACTCCTTTCTCTTCAGATTTATTTGCACTTCTGGCAGCTTTCAGTAATAAATTGTGACATGCAGCCTGTAAACAATGGTGGGTTTTAAAAATACTTGCCTTATTTTTAGCAGACATATGAAACTGATAGCCTCTTATGGGATTTATGAATCAAATACCGCTGTTTTCCAGGTTTGGGGAGTCTGCAAGCATGTTGCTGCTTCCTGGGAATGACTTAATATACTGCCTCGTTGAAGTTGTTTGTGTTTGGGAATTTGTTTGAGGGTGAAACTTTTTGCTTCCTTACTCTGCAGAAATCTTTATTATATCTAGGTTCCTAAATTATGGGAAATCTAGGTTCTTAAATTATAGAAAAGTTTTTCGCATGTTCTTTTCTTCCTCTTAGAGTTTTGAATGGCAAGTACTACTGTAGCATGTATGAATGTTTACTCCTGTGGCTTGGGGTTTTTATCATACAGCTCTCATAATTATGGGCTGAGTTTGAATAATTTGGGGTGTTGACTTGAGGTAGATAGGCGACGCGGGAGCCCTGCACCCCACTGTTTACCCAGGGCTTGCTGATCTCTCCTTCACCTTCCTTCCATACCCTCTCAAATTATTGCCACCACCCTGTCTTTCCCTCCTCCGCTATAAATGGTCACGTTTTCTTCTCTTTTCTTCTGCAAAGTCTGGGCTTAAAAAATGTTTGGTATAAGGTCCCTGTCCAGGAATCGGGTACACCTTGATGTTCACTCATGCATCTCCCCCTATTTTTTATTTTATTATTTTTTTAATGTTTATTTATTTTTGAGGGAGATCGACATGAGGAGGGGAGGGGAGAGAGAGAGGGAGACAGTAGCAGACTCTGTCTGGACAAGAGACAGCCTGATGTGGGGCTTTAACTCCTAAACTGTGAGATCATGACCTGAGCTGACGTCAGACACTTAACCGACTGAGCCACCCAGGGGGTGTTCCTGCCCCGTTTTTGAACTTATGAAATTTTTGGTGCACATGCAGGAATTACACATCTAAATCATAAAGCCTGTTAATAGAACAAATACCCGGGAGCCCATCATGCACACCCATGGAGTCTCATGGAGATGAACACAAAGTCCTTTCTCGCTCTGCCACATCCCTGACTCACTTCATCCTGTAGTTTGTGGTTTTCATTCCTTTGCTTTTTTTTTCTTTATAGTTTTACCACACACATACACATATGCATCCCTAAACAAGGCATCCCTAAGGAAAAAATTAGTTTTGCTTGCTCTTTATTGTGGCAGAAAACCATAGAACATGAAACTTAGCATTTTAATTATTCTTAAGTGCACAGTACAGTAATAATGAATATATTCACATTGTTGTGAAACACTGCTTTTTGAATTATATCAAAGTGATATCAGGCTCTGCACATTCTTCTAGGATGAGTTTCACTTACTGTTTTATCTGAGTTGCATCGGTGTTGTGGTATGTGTGTCTCTAGTTTGTTTTCATTACTGTAGAATATCGCATTTTACTAATATATTATGATTTATTTGTCCATTCTGCTCTTGATATTAATTTGGGTTGTTTCTAGGTATTGGCTGTTGAGAATGTTGTTATGAATACCCTTTGTGTGTATCCTTGTCACATGTATTCATACATTTCTCTCGGGCCTCTGCCCAGGAGAGAAATCACTGCATCATCAAATGTGTGTCTCTTTGGCTCTGATACATGTATGTAAGGCTCCTCAAAGCTAAGCAACAGCCCGCTGAATATTGATAGCAATTCTCAAATCTGTGCACAGCCCAGCATAGCCCAAGCCCAGTGGCCCAGTTTGAAATACATGAGCTGAAGCCCTCAACTAAGCTGCTGTACATTGGCAGCCTGTCCCCTAGGAGATGTACCCAGAGATGATATTCTGAGGAATGTGTGACTGGGCGGGGTGGTCTTTGTTTCCCAAAAGGTATTCATATAGATGAGGCAGGAAGACACTCAGGGATTTTCTTTTTGGCCACATCTGTAGTTGGTAAACACTCCATGGGCTTTGGTGGTTTTTATTCACCAGTGTATCCCAAGTGCCACAAATCACATGCTTGGCCCATACTGGGTACTTAATTTGAGTGAATGAATAAATGAGAGAGTGAATTGAGAGAGTGAATGAATGAAGGTTTTTCTCTGAGACCTTCGTATAAAGTCCTAGTTCTGTGGGCTAAATACACAGTTATGGTATACTTTAATAGCTTTCAAAAGAGCTATTAAAATGTATTTTTACTTCAGTTTCATCATCTTTAAAAAATAAGATTTTAAATTCATCACTTAGTGTAACAGAACATATATTCTTTTAAGTACTGTGTTTAAATAGTTAATAGTTTATGTCACAATGTAGGTAAAGAAGCCACTTATCTGATCAGTTCATACAAGGTGGTGAGATCTTTGGGCACCTGGCAAGGTCTGACTGATTAAAAATTTAATTCAGTCCTGGGGTGCCTGGGTGTCTCAGTTGGTTAAGCATTCGATTTCAGCTCAGGTCATGATCTCATGGTCCGTGGGTTTGAGCCCCATGTTGGCTCTGTGCTAAAAGCTCAGAACCTGGAGTCTGCTTCGGATTCTGTGTCTCCATCTCTTTTTGCCCCTCCCCTACTTGCATTCTGTCTCTTTCTCTCAAATATAAACATTAAATTTTTTTAAACTTAATTTTTAAAAACTTTAATTCTCTTTCTGATAAATCTAATTTAAATTAGCCCTGTGGGCAGCACAGGAATACTTAGATAGTATAATCTCATTATGGAATAGTGAATTTCAAAAGCCAGGTTCATTCTATCTTGGGTAATACTTAAAGTTTTGTGGCAACTCACTTATTTGGCTAAATGATAAAACATGTTAAATCCAAAACTTTTATTTTTTATTTTATTTTTAAAAAAATTTTTTAACATTTATTTTTGAGAGAAAGAGCCATAGCATGAGAAGGAGATAGGCAGAAAGAGAGAGAGACACAGAATCAGAAGCAGGTTTCAGGCTCTGAGCTGTCAGCACAGAGCCCAACACAGGGCTCGAATCCAGGAATGGATAAGATCATGACCTGAGCTGAAGTCAGCTGCTTAACTGACTGAGCCAACCCAGGCGCCCCTAAATCCAAAACTTTTAAAAGAGAATTTGCTATTTTTAAAATAAAAATGTATTCTAAAAGTAAGGTGCTCATAT
This sequence comes from Crocuta crocuta, assembly GCF_008692635.1. NCBI lineage: Eukaryota > Metazoa > Chordata > Mammalia > Carnivora > Hyaenidae > Crocuta > Crocuta crocuta. The sequence goes on along the minus strand of NW_027529428.1, from coordinate 11,192,870 downwards.
AAAAATTCTCTGCCATACCACAGCTCCTGGGGAAATTTTATTTTTTGATATTTATTCTTCCCATCTCTTCTATGTATGGTTATATAAATATATATATTTATGACAATAAGAATGGAACAGTGATGTTTTCTATGTTGATTTCCCCCATAGACATCTGAGTATGATCTATGTATGTAACCAATCTCCTGTTGTTGGACATTTTATTAATTTCCTATTAAAAATTATACTCCTCTATAAATAAATTCATATGTTTACCTTAGTGCACTTGTGCAGATATTTCTCTAAAGTAAATTGCTAGAAGTGGAACTGAATGATCAAGAGGTATTCAGATTTTACATTTTGATACTTATTAGTTATTTGCCCCCTGAAAATTTATACCAATTTATATTCCCATCCTTCCCACAAAGAGTGGACAGACCTGAAAATATAAAGCCAATTAGTTCTTTCTCTCTTTAATTCAAAAGGTAGTAATCATGATAAAGAAACTTTTTAAAAATTGATGGAAGTTAAATAATTATTTTGAATGCCTATGCATTTCATTGTGTTGATTCATTTAACCCAAATATCACTCCATTTTTGGACATTTGTGCTCTCTCCCACCCCATAGCAATGCCCAGTCCTAGGGGTGATTGTCCTGGTTAGTTCTTTCCTGATGATTTTTAGGATGAGTATTTTGGAGAAGGTGCTGTGTGATGTTTATTTCTTTCTTTCAATTTAAATTTTAGTTAACATACAGTGCGATATTGCTTTCAGAAGTAGAATTCAGTGGTTCGTCACTTACATTCAACACCTAGTACTCATCACAAGTGCCCTCCTTAGTACCCATCATCTAGCCCCTCTCCCACCCACCGCCCTCTATCAACCCATAGGTGCTCAGTATCTATTGTTAAGAGTCTCTTGTGGTTTGTTTTTTCTCTTCTTTCCACCCTCTTCCCATATGTTCATCTGTTTTGCTTCTTAAATTCCACATCTGAGTGAAATATGGTATTTGTCTTTCTCTGATTGACTTATTTTGCTTAGCAAAATACATTCTAGCTCCATCCACATCCTTGCAAGTGGCAAGATTTCATTCTTTTTGAAGGCTGAGTAATTTTCCATTTTATATGTCTATATCTAATACATACCTATATATAGAAAAGAGATATATTGCATCTTCTTTATCCATTCATCAGCTGATGGACATTTTGGGCTCTCTCCATAGTTTGACTATTGTTGATAATGCCTGCTATAAACTTTGGGGTGCATGTACTACTTCACATCTGTATTTTTATATCCTTTGGGTAAATACTTAATAGTGCAACTGCGATTGTAGGGAAGTTCTATTTTTAGTTTCCTGAGGAACCACCATACTCTTCTCCAGAGTGGCCACACCAGTTTGCATTCCTACCAACAGTGATGTTTTTCTTAACATAGGGATATAGCTATATTGAAAGAGGAATTGGCATCTGTATTTATTTTACCACAACTTCCAGATTAATTCACCCTGTTGAAATTTGCCAGCTTTATGGTAGAGTCAAGTGTAAGAAGATGAACATGAGGAACATGCATGCTAGTAAAGGTCATTTCTACTTGGCAGGTGATTGGTTAAGGCCACAATGAAACCTGAAGGTGCCAGGGAGTTAGTAGGTGTTCTGTGGAAATGGAAAGAGAGGATCAAGATCATTTCTAATCCACCAGGTTTCTGCTTACTATTTCTTTTTAAGAAATCTTTTTTTTTAATAGAAAACGTTAATAAAATCTTGGAAAACTTGTGCTGTACTGGCACACGTTGTAAAATGCTGTTTTAAACACAGACTGCAACATTCCAGAGAGAAATGGTGGTGAAAAAGCACACCTAGCACATGAGACCTTACAGGCACTTGAGTTCCCAGCATGACCACCTCAAGGGTGTTGTTGAAGAAGCAGAGAGCCACTGACTGTAATAGAAAATTTCCATTAAGAAAACCTGTAAGTAGTAAAAATCAGTACTTTAATCACGTTAACAAGCGATGGATGGACAGTGTATCCACTTCTTGGTTTATTGAAAAGAAAACCTTTTTGAGTGCCTACTCTGTGCACCAGCCACTGTTTTAGGAGATGAGGGATGAAATGGAGTGAGTGAGATATAAACATTTTACTGAAAATCTACTTCCATTTTCTTTCAATTGAAAAACAGTGGTCGGGGTGCCTGGGTGGCTCATTCGGTTAAGTTTCTGACTTCGGTTCGGGTCATGATCTCTTTGCTCATGAGTTCGAGTCCCATGTTGGGCTCTATGCTGACAACTTGGAGCCTGCTTCGGCTTCTGTCTCTGTCTTTCTGTCCCTCCCCCACTCATAATCCGTGTCTCTCTCTCTCAAAAATAAGTAAAATATTTTAATTAAAAAAAATTGGTCATGGTGAACAAACTTAAATAATTGGAGCAATTAACATAATTTAGATACTGATCTTTTTGAATGTATACCTGTTTCACTGTGTTGATGTGGCTTCATTTAACCTAAACATAACCCCATTTTGGATGCTGATTCTCATCCTTCCCCTGGCCCAACACCATAGCACCTGGTCACACGTGTGCTGTTAGCATGAATCCTAGTTCTTGCCTGTTCCAGGGACCATTTGTATTTTCTTTTTAACCCTAGAGGTGATTTTTTTAATTCTAGTTTTTAATCTAATAATTCTGATCTCTTGGAGCCAGATGGTATTAGCCATGGGAATGACCTTTTAAAAGTGAGTACATAGCAGGAGGGTGAGCTAAAGGATTAGGACTTCCTCTCAATTTGAGCAATCCGTTATTGCTACTCAAGAGTAGGCTGGTTTACCTTCCATACAAACAAAATTGCCTTTTCCCAAGCCTCTCTGCCATGATGATCTGCTCCAATAGATCAGTTGATAGACTTGCCTTTAATGTTAAGCTGTGTTCTTCTCCCCAGTGAAGAGACTTTGTTAACTGGGAAAAAAGGAAGCACATCATCTGGACATTTTTCAGTTCTTTTCTCTCTCAACAAGAGAGTACCAGTGCAGGGACGATAAATTTGACTTGAAAACATTTTAATGTAAAGCAACTAGATAGTTTTTCTTAAAATTATTTTAATTTGCATATAGATACAGTAAGGCCTTTTATGTATGTGTTTCTTTGTGTCATTAGGTTTTAGATATTCTCTTATTGAAAGATAAATAGCTAGATGGATCTTCTTGGTTTAAAAAAAATTTTTTTTTAACTTTGAGAAAGAGGCAAACAGGGGAGGTAAACAGGTAAAAGGGCGGGGCAGAGAGAGAGAGAGAGAGGGAGGGAGAGAGGGAGAGAGGGAGGGAGGGAGAGAGAGAGAATCCCAAGCAGGCTGTCAGCTTGGAGCCTGATACCGGGCTTCAACTTACGAACTGTGAGATCACAACCGAGCCAACACCAAGAGTCGGACGCTTAACTGACTGAGCCACCCAGGTACCCCTGGACCTTGTTTGCCTATATTTATTGTGATTACTCTTCTATATTCTTTCTGTACTCTAGTTTGCATTTTACATTTGTGTTTTTTCTAAATTTCACATTTTGTCTCCTTTGCCTTGTTTTGGATTGACTTTTTTTTTTTTTTTTTTGGTTTATTTTTACTTCTACTGTGTTGGAAGTTATGTACTGTAGGTATTCCTGTCGTGGTTACCCCCAAAAATTTAACATGTAGATAAAACTCAGTGAAGTTCAGATATAATCAGCAGTTTAGCTCTGCTCCTGAATAAAACATTTAGAGTAATCTGATTATGTTAAAGTCTTCTGGATTTACATATGATGTTGCCTGTGCTTTGGTTCTGTTCTATTTAAGTCTAACAAATTATACATTATTATAGTTGCATATGTGCTCAGGCTTACTCATGTTCCTTTTGTCTTGGGTCTTCCTTTTGCGATTATTTTCCTTCTTAAATATCCTTTCAAAATTGTTTTATTGCTGGTTAGGTTAATAATTTCTCCCAGTTCTTATTTTTTTTTTAAAATGTCTTTTCTGCCATCAAAATCAACATGTATCGTGTTAAAAATATTCTCTTAACTTCAGGTTTCCATCATTGCTGTTTAGAAGTCAGCTGTTATTCTGATTGTTCTTTTGTAGGTAATCTCTCAGGTCTAGACTCTTCTCAAGTCTTGATATATTTTTTTCTGCCTTGAAATTACCATGTATTTAAAAGTGTTTTTTTTCCCATCTCTCCCCAAAGCCCCCATTTACTATGCTTTTGATCTATTGGGCTTCCTGAACCTGAAAAATCTTCAATTCTAGAAGAGCCATTATCTCTGAGTACCCTCTCAGCATCTTGTTCAGGAAATCTAACTAGATATATTGTAAATAAGACTTCCTTGGTCTTAAGTCTCACTTCTTAAATGCTTTTTGCTGTGTTCTTGATAATTTCTTCACAACTGTCTTCCAATTAATTACTCTTTTCAGTTGTGTACAGTATGGTTCACTCCATTGTTTATCTCATCTCAATTACTATTTTTGTTTCTAAAATTATTGGTTGCTTTTTTTCAGATTTGCTTGGTCATTTTTGATGTTCCCTTTTTCTTTCATTATATTTCCAATTTCCCCTTTTACTTTCTTATGATAAACATACATATTATACCTACTTCTTTGAGTCTGTGACTGATAGTTCCATTATTTATAGTCTTTGGTCCTGCAGTTTTCTCTTTTAACTATCATTCATGGTGACTTGCTTTGTGTGTGTGCAAATTGTGAACTCCTGTTCCTCAGATACTCACCTGTNGCAGTTTTCTCTTTTAACTATCATTCATGGTGACTTGCTTTGTGTGTGTGCATTCAAATTGTGAACTCCTGTTCCTCAGATACTCACCTGCGGGATTCTCTGAAATTTGTGTTTGGTATGTTCCTTGGAGGGAATCTGCATTTGTCTGTGTACACCGGGGTGGTGCTACCTTGCCTAACCACTTTGAACATGTTTTGAGGAAAGGTAGTACTGTCTGTAATAAGAATTTTAGTCTGAAACCTGTGTGAGTACAGGTCTGTTGAGAGAAACTCTCCAGGGAGATATTTTTAGTTATTTCCACTCTACTCTAGCCAAGGATGAGCAAGGAGCATGCCCCTGCCATCGTCCTCTGCCCAATGGTGTTTTTCCCCTACCACATCCATTCCTATCTAATCTCTCCTGTTTGGATCCTACAGTTTCTCTCTCTGCCCAGCCTCCTGTTTGAATACCTGCTTCAATACTGGTTTATCTCTCTGGCTTTGAGGTTTCTTGGTATTTCTAGCCTTTAAGGATTTCTCCTCAAAGGCAGCCTGCACTTAATAGATTTATTATTAGTATTTTAAAACTGATAACCACTATTTTCAGGCTTTTCTGGAGATTTATTTTGGAATATTGTCAGAAATGAAGCCCCATCTATTTACGCAGGCATTTTCATCTTTCACACTCAGCAGTACTCATGGAGAAAAGGCACTCTCTGACAAGGTCAGGGGTTCCTTTACACATAAAAAATGCATAAAATTTGCCTAAGAGGTCATCTTTGACAGGAGGAGCAGGGAGTGACTTAAAAAAAAAGGGAATTAAAAAAATACCTGTTTGAAACTCTAGCTTTCTTTTTAAGGGATTTTGTAATGATAATGACGGTTTTGGAGTGGTGATAATAAAACTAATTCATTTCATTTTTTTTAGGGTATATCTCTTACTATGTATTTCACTACTTTTCATTTGTTAAGACTGCCATTTGACTGAAGGAGTGTTTGAAAATAGGTAACATAATGTTCCTAAAAACATATCAACACTTTGGGGCGCCTGGGTGGCTTAGTCGGTTAAGTGTCCGACTTTCGCTTAGGTCATGATCTCGCGATTTGTGGTTTTGGGCCCCGCATCGGGCTCTGTGCTGACTGCCAGCTCAGAGCCTGGAGCCTGTTTCAGAGTCTGTGACTCCCTCTTTCTCTGACCCTCCCCTGCTCACGCTGTCTCTCTCTAGAAATAAATAAAACATTAAAAAAATATGTCAAAACTTTTTGGTGTGTAGAATGTGTAAGCGGACTTCATATTAAGACATTTTGACTTACAGCTTTATTTCTAGCATTGAAATGTTTCTGGTTTAAATAAATTGGTTTTGCTGTTTTAAAACAGGCCCCAGGCATGGAAGAACTGATCTGGGAACAGTACACTGTGACCCTACAAAAGGTGAGTGCTGCACAGTTTATATTTGCTACAATCGTGTTCTTGAGTTTACAGGTCATGGATCTTCTCATTTTTGGCCAAACACAGTTTTTCCGCCTTAAGGTGGATAATGCATTACAGCTGGCAATAATTACTACATTATCAAAGATTTGCATGCTATTGTATTTTTTGGTTAAGGCCTATATAATAGCAAAGAGTATTCACCTATCTCACAGAATAGGTTATGCAGAAAGAGAAAGGGAGGGGAGAAGTGGAAATAGCCTGTACTATTTAAGGATGTCAAGATAGCTTCTACAACTTCTATAATTTTTACTATGACATATTAAGTCCAAACTCAATTTTGAAACACTGGGTTAGCAGTCAGAAGACATGGGTTGTGTTTCTTATCCCAGTCATGACTAAAGGAGTTTTTTGTTGTTTTTTTTTTTAAGTTTGTTTACTTTGAGACTGAGACAGCGTGTGTGGGAGAAGGGCAGAGAGAGAGAGAGAGGGGGAGAGAGAATCCCAAGCAAGCTCCATGCTGCCAGTACAGAGCCCAATGTAGAGCTTGAACCCACAAAACTATGAGACCATGACCTGAGCTGAAACCGAGAAACATTTTAAGTCTGGGCCCCAAAGTGGCAAAGATGAGAGACATTTTAAGTCTAGTGTAGAGGACAGAGCTACCTCTGCATAAACCAGTTACCAAGTGATGATGCTGCCCAGTCCAAAGCCATGTAATTAAGGCACAATCGCCTAGCCTGTTTTGTGTTGGTAATTGTCATCAGTTAGCATGGTGGGTTCTATGCAGGAAATTTTCCATGGGTGGGGGAAGACTTTCTTGTATTCGTGGAATACATTTTTATATATTATGACCCTGATTTACTGTTACAGTCACATACCCATATCATCTTGATGAAACTTTGGGAGCTGAGCTTTTTTAAACACTGAATTAGGGTTATGTATTATCTGGGTTCACTGTTCTACATTTCTAGACTAAGTGTGAATGTAATTAGTCTGTATTTTCTGTCTTATATGTACATAGGATGGAGTTTAATGCTTTGCCCTCTCATAAGATCTTAAAACTAAGTTTCTCTTCAAATTTTATCTTTAAAATCCATTTACTTCTATTTTTCATTCTATTAAAATGAAACCACCAGTTCACCTACTTGGAAGTTAAAGCATACTTTAAAAATGGGATTTTCAGCACAGATTCAGTTGTGACTGAAGCTGTCTCAGGTCAGGCCAGGATATGAGAACAGGTATGATGGCTGATTTGAATAGCATATCCCTGTTTGTACAGAAGATGTTATTTCCTATGCCAGCCCCTAGTGATAACTCCAGTCTGTTATCAATCTTTTCCAGCTTTCACAAGACTGTTTCTTTTAGATAAGGATTTCCCTTTATAAACTTGTCAGCTAACCATGATGGTGCCTTATTTTGTTTCTCATTTGTTTCTGTAAGCCCTCTGCTCCTGAGCTGTCTCTGGTTATTGGTTTGACCTTTATTTTACTGAATGCTTATAATAAATCCTAAAAGCCACTTACGGAAGGATTTTTATTATATGAATTCTTCTCTTAACTCCAATGAACAGGATTCCAAAAGAGGATTTGGAATTGCAGTGTCTGGAGGCCGAGACAACCCCCACTTTGAAAATGGAGAAACATCAATTGTCATTTCTGACGTGCTCCCCGGGGGCCCCGCTGATGGGCTGCTTCAGTGAGTGTCCTTGCACCCCACCCCCGTTGGTCCTAGACAGGGTATGCACTTAAAAAAAAACCAAACACACACACACACACACACACACGCGCGCGCGTGCAAGAATTGAGACCATAACACATTATGCTTTAACAATCCCCCAACCTTTAAAGGGAGGAGAGCAGTCATTTCCACAGGAAAATAGTAATAACTATCACAACTATCATTCCTGGGCTTAGGAATCATTTCTGAATATGGAGCACAAAATCAGCATGCTTTCCTCCCGGCTCCCAGCACCCAACCAACACTTTATATTATTTTACCTTCTATTCATTAAGGATTTAATGAAGATACTTTGGATTAATGATGATCTGATTAGTGTTGTTTTTTTGTTTTGTTTTGTTTTTTGAGAGAGCACACACAACAGGAGGGGAGTGGAGAGAGGGAGACAGAGTGAGAAAGAGAGAGAGAGAGAGAGAGAGAGAGAGAGAGAGGGAGGATCTTATGCAGGCTCCATGCTTAGCATGGAGCTCAATATGGGGCTTGAACTCACGACTTTGAGATTGAGGCCTGAGCTGAAATCGAGTTGGCCACTTAACTGACTGAGCCACCCAGGTGCCCCAATGATGATCTGATTATAAGAAGGATATGGAAATTGGGAAAACTTAACTATTTGAAAACACAGGTTTTTCAAGTGCCAGCCTTCTGTTCTGAAGAGATCATGCCATTTTAAAAGAAACGTATCTGCGTTCCTCAGGAGAATTTCTTAGGTCAGAATCTAAAATTGATTATATGACTGCCTTGGCCAGAGATCTCAAAAGTTTAGGATTTCTTGGCATATCAAGTCTGTATATTCATATCTAAGTTAGTAGTCTTTCATACAGAGAGCAGTGCAGAATTTAAAAAAGTAGTTTTGGGGATGAGAGAAGAAGGTTCTAATGACCTCAGTATTTCCTTTATAATCTGAGGCAAACTCCTGATCCCTCTACCCATAAAAACACAGATGGATGTAAACCTGCTTTGGGGGCTGTGTGTAGACTTCCTGAAGCCCACCATGTATCTCAGGTAGGGAGGGCCTAATGCAGAAGTTCCTTTTGTGCTTAGACCTTGCCACTGCCCAGTGCCTCCTGGAGGAACCCTTTGGTATTGGTCCCCCGCTGGTTTCCCATAGACCATGTCATAACTGGGTTTAGCGGCTTGTGGGTTCCTTCCTGGGAAGGGTTCAGACTGAGTTGACTGATTCAGCCTCAGGATTCATCAGACACTCAGCCTTATAGTAAGCATTTTGGGTCAATTTATTGCTTTTATGTGTTCCTAAATAAATGATTTACAGTGAATAGATAGGAGTTTTTCACACCTTGTTTTTATTTTTTGTTTGCAGAGAAAATGACAGGGTGGTCATGGTTAACGGCACCTCCATGGAGGATGTGCTCCATTCATTTGCTGTCCAGCAGCTGAGAAAGAGTGGGAAGATTGCCGCCATTGTAAGCTCTGGGTTTGCTTTCAGCTGGTCTCAGTAGTATCTTGTTAGTATGCTCGGAAGAAAATTACCACTTGCTTTTAAACACTTGACAGAATTTAGGGGTTGCTACTTCTTGTTGCCCCTGCTTTGGGGTGACGTTATGGGTGATGTAAACCTGTACCTAATCTCTCCCCTGCCTTTTCCTCATGCTGCTAATTTCCAATGTTCTCGTATCTGAGTGAGTTTGCCTTAGGAACTAGGCTAGACAGTCCTAAGAGAATTAACTAGATTGAGAACACTGGTAAAACAGTATTTTGGAGGGGCGCCTGGGTGGCTTAGTCGGTTAAGCGTCCAACTTTTGCTAAGGTCATGATCTCGCGGTTCGTGGGTTCGAGCCCCACGTCGGGCTCTGTGCTGACTGCCAGCTCAGAGCCTGGAGCCTGTTTCAGAGTCTGTGACTCCCTTTCTCTCTGACCCACCCCTGCTCACGCTGTCTCTCTCTCTCTCTCTTCTAGAAATAAATAAAACATTAAAAAAAAACAGTATTTTGGAAAATAAATTTCTGCTCAAAAACTCACTTGTAAAGGCCCAAACAAAATCTGTTATATCTTAATAAACTAGAGTTTCTTAGGAGATAGTGGTAGTATTGTAGCATTCATTCACTTGTTCACTCATTCATCAGCAAACACTGCTTGAGAAGCAGCTATAAGCGAGATGCCACTTGAGTCTGGAGCAGGCCTGTGCTTCAGGGAGTGCCTGCTCGAGCCGAGCAAGTGGACACATGAAGCCAGAATTGATATATAGTGTGTTTAAAGGCAGTGCAAGGGAGATGTACTGGGTATGTGGTATTTAATTTTTTTTCAACTTTATATTATGAAATTTTCAAATAAAAAGAAAAGTTCTAAGATTAGTATAATAAACACTTCTATATCTTCTACAGTGGTTTTTGTTTTTAATGTTTATTTTGAGAGAGTGCAACACGCATGTGAGCAGGGGAGAGGTAGGGAGAATCCCAGACGGGCTTCACCTGTCACAGAGCTGCTCTCAGCCCAGAGCCAGGAGAGGGGCTGGATCTCACAAACTGTGAGATTATAACCTGAGTTGAAATCAAGAGTCAGACACTTAACTGCTTAACCAACTGAGCCATCCAGGCACCCCTCTTCTACAGTGTTAATATTCTGCTGTTTTCACTTGATTTTTTTTTCTTTTTAAAATGTTTATTTATTTATTTTGAGAGAAAGGGAGCACACACATGTGAATGGGGGAGGGGCAGAGAGAATCCCAAGCAGGCTCCAGGCTCAGCATGGAGCCTGATGTGGGGCTTGATCTTATGACCACGAGATCATGACCTGAGCCACCCGGGTGCCCCACTTGATTTTTCTCTTTCTTTTTTTAAAAAGTTTATTTATTTTGAGAAAGAGATGGAGTGCAAGTTGGGGAGGGGCAGAAAGAGAGGGGGACAGAGGACCTGAAGCAGGCTCTGTGCTGACACCAGACAGCCTGACCTGGGGCTCAAACTTCATGACCTGAGTTGAAGTCAGACACTTAACCGACTGAGCCACCCAGGTGTCCCTCCACTTGATTTTTTTAATGCATATAAACATTACTTTTAGTGAACCATTTGAAGGAAAGTTGCAGATATGACAGTGTCAAGCCTACTTACTTCAGCATGCATCTCCTAAATAAGGACATTCTTTTACAAAACTATAACACTATTATTCTAAGGAAATTAATGACTTCAAAGTATCATCTAATATCCCAAAATGTTTTCAGTAGATAGATTTTTCTTCCCCATCTAGGAGCCAGTCAGAGCTCAGTCACTGCATTTTGTCCTTAATCTCTTCAGTGCCTTTTAATCTATAAGGTTCCTTCTTTCTCTCTGCTCTCCTACTGCCATTCCCGTCTCTCCCCCCACCTATTAATGACACTGACTTTTGGATGTATTAGGCAGTTGTATCCAGAATGTCTCAATTTCTGGATTTTCATTTTCATAACCTAGTGATTTTAAAGTCCCTTGATGCTGTTCATAACACTGAGTAGCAGCAGATTTTGGAGGCACGGTGTTCAGAGTTAAACTCACGGTCTTAAACTCAAGGTTTAGTGAGTTGGCAGGGACAGTTTTACTGAAAGGAGAATCAGGGCTGGGATCTTAACCCTGCATTCTCTATAACTGAGCTTGTCCTGCATTCCCACTGTTTTGCTTGGGTGACAGGTGGTTAAGAGGCCCCGGAAAGTCCAGCTGGCCCCACCCCACGGCAGCCCATCCGTCGGTGAGGACGACCGCGCTTTTGACGTGATGGACGAGTTTGACAGCAGAAGTGCCCGCAGCGGGTACAGCGAGAGGAGCCGGCGCAGCAGCCACGGTGCGCGCAGCCGTAGCTGGGAGGACAGCCCAGAGAGGGGACGTCCCCATGAGCGGGCCCGGAGCCCGGAGCGCGAGCGCGGCCGCGGCCGCAGCCGCAGCCTGGAGCGGGGTTTGGACCACGATGACTATGCGCGGGCCCGGGAGCACAGCCGCGGCCGCAGCCTGGAGCGGGGCCTGGACCAGGACGACTATGGGCGCGCCCGAGAACGCAGCCGCGGCCGGAGCACCGACCGGGACTATGACCCGGCCTACGACCGGGCTTATGACCGAGGCTACAGCCCGGAGGAGTACGGGCGCAGGGCCCAGCCCAGTGCCCGTTACTCGGCATCCCAGAGCCGCAGCCGCGAGCACTTGCACTCCCGCAGCCCCAGCCCTAAACTGAGGGGGCGGCCGGACCACGCAGACCAGCCGGATTCGGACAGGCCCATCGCGGTTCTTCTGGTGAAAAGCAAAGCAAATGAAGGTAGGCACGTTTGGTGAAGAGAAGCACTGTTACGGCAGCTAACTCTAAAGCGGCACTTACTGTGTGCCGGGCACTGACCTAAATGCTTTGTGCCAACTGACTGGTTTCTTTCCTTATAACCACCTCACCTAGGAGTTACTTACATCTTCATGATATAGACAAGGAGACTGAGGCAAGGAAAAGTTCATTAACTTGCACAAAGCTGTGTCACCAGTGGCAGAGCCACGCTGCAGAAATGTGGCTTTAAACTCCTAGGCCAAGGGGTTTTCAAAGTAGCAGAAGCACTACCTGGACACTTCTGTAAATGCAGAGTCTCAGGCCCCGGCTCAGTCCCACCGAATTCAAACACTGAGGACGGTCCCTGGAGTCTGCGTGTTAATACGCTCTCCTGTGGAATCTGGTACAGCTTAAGTGGTGGAACCATGAGAGTGGATCAGACTCCAGCTGGTCTTGAGTGTCTGTTCCGTGCCAGGCCTGGGCTGAGTAAATTATTCCTCATCCTCCCCAGAGCCCTGTGGGGCAGCTAGACCTCACTCCTGTTGTACAGTGGGGAGCACCGTGGTGCACAGAGGTTTTGGTGTGCCCACAAATGGGTACAGTTCTGGCCCAGGCTGCCCGTCCCACACCGCATTCCTTGGAGCACTTGCACATGGTTCATCTCATCCAAAATTCACTGGAGCCCCACGTGGCAGAGAAGCCAGCAGTCCTTAGCTTCGGTGAGGATTTGAAACTTCAAGAAGGGAAGCGACTTGCCCCTATCTTGAAGCCAGTCAGTAAGTGGTGAGCCAGAACTCAAACTGCATTCCTGCAAGTAGATGGTCAGATACAAGTAGGTGGATGAACAAGGCTTTAGAGATACTGCGGAGATGTTCCTTGCATCAAGTTCTTGGTTCTAACTTTTTAAATTACTTGTCACATATCTTTCATCTCCGTTTGTTCTTTAATTCTCCTTCTAAGAGGAAGAATGATGAAGAGCATCCAAATAATGCAAAGTGAACTTCTTGCCCTTTAGGTTGGGAACTGACATTTCAAATAGGCTGTCTGATGAGACTGTTTTGTTTTTACTTTTAGTGGAGCACAAAGTTGAGTCTAGAACTAGGTGCCCATCGAAGTACCTAAAGAATAACACAAGGATGTGATAACAGGCTGTGCAGAGTCCAGTCCCAGAAAACAGAGGAAAGAGTCGAGACTGCACTATCTCTAAGGAATGAGCATCTTAGGAAGTTTAAGGGTTCTGTAGAATCTTTACAACCATTGATAATGACATATTAATTCATCAACCTATAAAACTTCTAGAGTAAAAATCCTTCTGCTCCCAGACTAAAAGATGGACTGGAGGAATTTTGAGAAAGATGACTTGACATGAGACCTCCCTCAGAGAGGCCTGATGCACATTCTATAGGACTTGTACCCCAGCTTCCTGAGTTACCCAAGGCAGGACTTTTCATTTTCAGACTTTTCCTTCTGTTTCTCTTCCTCACCTCTTCCCCTTTCCTTCTCTTTCCCCTCCTTCTCTTCTTTCACGACAGAAAGAACATCTTGCAAACAATCATGGATGCATTTTCGTATCAAAATACTTGAACAAACCTTCCATGGGACACTACTTATTCTGTGTGATCCATTCTGAGAGGTTCCGTTACGTTACATTTTAAAATGCTGTTCATAACTTACTAAATTGATTTCAAGACTCACTAATGAGTCTTGAAAAGTTCTTGTCTGTAAGAGACGCCTAGTCATGCCTGGTTTTAGTAATAGTATCAAGGATAGAAGGGGCTGTGTCCCTTTGCTGAGATAGCATTTTACTCCTCTTGGGCCATTTTGTTACTTAAATTTGGAATTCACTGGGTAAAAGAATTCCACTTTTTAAAAGATATTTTGCCATTTGTTAGGATTACAAAATAATTTGTCTATTACTGGCAAGAACTGCATAAAAATTAATTTTTAAAGAAACCTAACAGTAGGAAAGACCTATATTTGACTAAGAAAAATACCCATTTTTAATTGCCCACTCTTGCATTTCATGGCACCACATCTTTGCTGGTACATGTCGTAGAAGCTGGTCAACTTATTTTTTCTCCATTTAAGAGAAGCCCATAATAAACCAATAACAGCATATTTGCAACTGTACAGTAAGTCTTCAGTTTTTAAGAGGATAGAAGAATTGTTGATATATGAGAAAGAAGCCATCACTCAAGCTGTCACAGCCTTCTGTGCTGGGCTGTGAGGCTGCTTAACTAGTAAGGAACTGTCATCTATGAAAGAATATACTGTCTTACCCTAATTCTTTCTTGACTATCAGCTCCCTAAAGGGGTGGGGATGGACCTCAACATTTTCCACTACTGTGTCAAGATCTGATGCTAACTTACTTGTAAAGCACTTGAGAGAACAAACTGGTGATTGCCAGAGGGGAGGTGGGTGGGAGGGATGGGTGACACAGGTGAAGGAGATCGCTTCTCATTTTGGGCACTGAGTAATGTAAAAAATTATTGAATTATTATACTGTACACCTGAAACTAATAGAACACTGTATGTTAATTATACTTGAATAAAGAAACTTCTCTTTAAATCTACTTCAAAACTTTTTTAAATGGTAGGACGTTACTTTGTTTTGAAATTAGCAGATTTTGAGTCCAGAATAATAAAATTTGAATGTGCCTGTTTTTAAAGCCTGTTTGTGGTTCCTAAAACAGTCAAAATTTATCCTTTAATTAGGTATTTTTATAAGTTTAATAAGTAAAATCAGAAGAGTCTGAATAGCATTTAAAATACTTTTCACTATGCATATTTAGTAAATACACTGTTTTTTCTTTTGAGAGCAATCCAAAGTTCACAAACCCCCTGAGTATAGTGGTTTTACTTAAATACTTTATCGCTTTGCCTGGTTTACTGACCTGTTTTCTTCACACACTGAAATTTTTTCAATGCCAAACACACACATGTAAGTTGTTACCATAAAGGGTATACTACTTGCCTTCCTGTAGGCAGCTGCACTGTCAGCAGAACATCTTTTTTGAGATGTACTGAATTGGTTTTTTTGTCCCCATTTTGAAAAGTGTTAATTTTACAGCAAATACTCAGATAGCATTCACCTAGTTTTAATATTTGTTAACATTATGCCACATTTGTTTTCTTGCCCCTTCTTTTTTTCCCTTTCTTCCTTCTCTCTTCCTCTCCCACACTTCTTTTCTCTCTCAGTGGTTTTTTTTGGAACTACTTGAAACTAAGTTGCAAGGGTGACCCCCTTTGGCCCTGAATATTTCGACAGGTATCTCCTGAGGATAAGAATATTCTCCTACATAACTGAAATGCCATTAATGGGTTCTTTAGAAAATTAACATTAATATCCCTTTTAATATATTATAGTGTGGTTCATTTTGANGTCCCATTCTGGATCAAGAATCTACTGAAGGATCAGGCATAGCATTTGGTTTTTTTTAATGTCTCTTTTAATCTAGAACAGTCCCTTTGCCTCTTTTATTTTTTATGTCATTTTTTGATGAGTCCAGGCTAGTTGTCCTATAGAATGTCCCACATGCAAAATTAATTTTTCATAAATATTTAAAAATTTACCTAAAAACCAGACTGAGTGTTCTGAACAAGTTGATGAAATATTTGTATGTTTATATGCATGTCTTCTAGAATATGGTCTCCGGCTTGGGAGTCAGATTTTCATAAAGGAAATGACCAGAACTGGTCTGGCAACTAAAGATGGCAACCTGCATGAAGGAGACATCATTCTCAAGGTAGAGAACAAGTGAATTCATGTTTGTCTTTCTAGTCCAGATCTTGTATCTGAGTGCTGATAGAGTGAAACTTTGTTGAGATGGGAGTCAATAATAAGACAAAAGCCGGGAAGGGCAGCGGGGTGAGATTTTTATCATAAAAAACAGACATGGAAATTTGTAAGTCATGTTAGTTTTAAAAAAAAATTTCAATGAATACTTTCTTATTCCCTGTTTATTTAAAGTTTAATAAGCTCCTATTCCCTAAACTAAGGAAAGATGAGAGGGAGAGTTGGTAGTACATGAATGTTGAATGTTTAATAGTGTTTGTAAACCTCTCCAGTCAGGAAACATGTTCCAGTAGTAAACCAGCCATCGTCTTGAGCATGGAAGTTAAATAAATTAGCAGAGTAACTTAAGTATACCACAGCTCTCTCACACCTGTCTTTGGGATCCAGGCATGCAGGGTTATATTTAATGGATAATTCACTTTTATTCAGTCATCCTAAAACCCATATCTGTTTGAATAGCTGAGCAAAGAATTTACACTTTTAGAAGGGCAAAATGCAAACTTTCTATTTCACTGTGAACAGTTGTATTACATATAACATAACTGTTCTCCATAAATACAGATAAATGGAACTGTAACTGAAAACATGTCTTTAACGGATGCTCGAAAACTGATAGAAAAGTCAAGAGGAAAACTCCAGCTAGTGGTGTTGAGAGACAGCAAGCAAACACTCATCAACATCCCATCATTAAATGACAGCGACTCAGAAATAGAAGGTAAAGGGGGGAGCCTGCGAGCTTGGCTGGAAGCCAGGAAGGCTGTTGGTTTTCTATTCTCACTTTAGTATAGCCATCCAGCTGGAAGCTGAATTTCTAAGAAAAGCTCCTGTTTCAAGCTTTAATTCCAATAAGTGGTGGTTATTTTCTTACTAAAGTGTCTGCTGATACTAGTTTTCCAATATGAAATTCAAGTGCACTTGTGTGAACTCCCCAGCAGAATCTGTTTTAGGCCACTGAAAAAAAAAATTGTTCGTAAAAAAATATATGTATGAGTGGCTCAAAGAGCTAACCACATCCATTTGCAAATTGTTCAGTCTTGTACTTTCTTGCATATTTTTAAAAAGTGGATATTACTATTTCAAATAAAAGGAAGGTCATATGGAAGATAGCTAAAGAATCAATCAGAATGGCTGAATATTGTGGTATTCATCGATTAGCAATCTGTGTCACCTCTTCTGTCTTAGGAAGTTAATATTTCTTGAATCTGGATTACACATGGGGTCACATTTTAACAGTGTAAAAATTACCAATAAAAATAAGTAGGTATGATACTGACTAACCATCTAGTAATGCCTTTGTGCAGAAGAACTTGGAAAATATTAAGTACTCAAGTTTGAAGAAAGACATATTGATATTTTTTAAGTTTATTCATTTTTGTGAAGGAGTGTGAGTGGGGAAGGGGCAGAGAGAAAATGGGAGACACAGAATCTAAGGCAGGCTCTAGGCTCCCAGCCATCAGCACAGAGCCTGACGCAGGGCTAGAACTCATGAACTGTGAGACCATGACCTGGGCCGATTGGATGCTTAACCAACTGAGCCACCCAGGCACCCTAGGCATGTTGATTTTTTTAAAAATTACTTTAGAAAACCTTAAGGCATAGGTTAGCTTCCATTATATCAAAAGTTTAATCATTTGGTTACTGCTGTGAGTGCAGTGCAGGAATACAGAGCAGGAGAAACAATCCCAGTATGCTAAGAGCTTATAGTTTATTTCCTTGCTATTCTAAGTGTGATCCTTAGTCCACCAGCTGCATGAGCCTCCAGGAGCTTGCTCGAATCACAGAATTGCAGGCCTGATTCTGTCCTAGAACAGCTAGTCTAATAAGATCCCAGGTGATTCATATGCATGTTAAAGTTTGAGAAGCACTGTTCTGTGTGGTTAAAAATGAGTGGACACTTATATGATCCAGTAATTGAATTTTGAGCCTCAGTAGCAGCTTTGATGGAGAGTGTAATGAAAGAGAAATATAATCTGAATTTGGCTTCCTCTTTATTAATTAATGTCTTTCCCTTCAAAGGCTCAGATTTTCTCCAAAGGAAGACTGCTAGACTAATAGCACATTTACTGCCTGCCTCTTTTCCATTTCTCATGTTGGCTTACCCAGGGAATAGTATCATTTCTGGTACAGGTCTTCAATATTTTAATAAGAAGTCTTTTCTTATTTTTGAAACCAGATATCTCAGAAATAGAGTCAAACCGATCATTTTCTCCAGAGGAGAGACGGCAGCAGTATTCCGATTATGATTATCATTCTTCAAATGAAAAGCTGAAGGAAAGGCCAAAGTAAGATGATGTATACTTTCCCTCACATGCGATACCATGAATGTACACACATACATTTTGCCGATCTGTTGTGTTATGAGACATTAACATGATGTGTGCTTAAGTTCAAGAGAGGACATGCAGAACAGATGGTCCAGAATGGGCGCCACACCCACTCCCTTTAAGTCCATGGGGGATACTGCAGCTGCTCTTGGCACAGAGAACAGCAAGGAACCCAAATACCAAGAGGAACTGCCAGGTGAGGCTCCTTGCAAACAGCTGTGTTCAGAAGTGTGTGCTTGGTACTTCCAGAGGGTGGCCAGAAGGAGAGAGAAATTATTAAACAATCATTCAGATCAGGGCTTCTGGGTGGCCTAGTCGGTTAAGCGTCCGACTTCAGCTCAGGTCATGATCTCATGGTTAGTGGGTTCGAGCCCTGCATAGGGCTCTGTGGTGACAGCTAGCTCAGAGCCTGGAGCCTGTTTCCGATTCTGTGTCTCCCTCTCTCTTTGACCCTCTGCTCACACTTTCTCTCTCTCTCTCTCTCTCAGAAATAAATAAAAAAAAATTTAAAAAATTAAAAAAAAAATCATTCAGATACATGGAAGAGGCACTCCAGTCTCTCTCCTTTAATATTAAAAAAAACTTACAAATCAGCCCTTACCATATGCCAACAAATTGGTCACATTTTTTATATTTGACTATATTTATGGCCTTGTGTCTCCCATCCCTGATCCCAACCTGCATTTCTCTGCTCTTAATATTTCTGACACCAAGTGTGTGGGTTTCTTCTCCTACTCAATTACTAGTTCTCGAATTCTCCAGACACCAACTGATCATCCTATAATTCACTTCAGTCCAGGCACTGACTACCCAGAGTTAAGTGCAGACCCCCACAGGTTAAGCACTCAGTCCCACAAGACACTTTCAGTTTAGACACCACTGCAGTCCCCATGTGCCACCTATAATTCTGACCAAACCAGCTCTGAACAGAACTTCCTCCTCTGGTTTGATCATTTGCTAAACTGGCTCACAGAACCCAGGGAAGAACTTTACTTCCTATTACCAGCTTTTATAAAGGATACAACAGAGGAACAGCCGAATGGACACAAGGTATAGGGGTAGGGGCGCAGAGCTGCCAGGTCCTCTCCAGGTGCACTACCCTTCCCAGTATCTCAGTGTGTTCACTGACCCTAAAGCACTCCAAACTTCATAGCTTATGGATTTTATGCCTGATCCATTATTGACTCAGTCTCTCCCAGATGGTGGGGAGGTAGGCTGAAAGTTCTAAGCTTCTGGGGGAGGTAGGCTAAAAGTTCTAAGCTTCTAATCATGGCTTGCTGTGTCTGGTGACCAGCCCCCATCCTGAGGCTATCTAGGAGTTACCTCTTTAGAACAAAAGATGCTCTACCAGCCAGGAAATTCCAAGGGAGTAGGAGTTCTTTGTCAGGAACTGAAGGCAAAGAGCAAACAGCAGAAGATACTCCTGGCACCCATATCACTCCAGAAATTATAGAGATTTTAGGAGCTCTGTATTAGGAACTGGAGGCACAGACCAAATATATATGCTTTATTTCCTTTTATTCGTGTATTTTTATTTTGAGAGAGACAGAGAGAGCATGAGCAGGGGAGGAGTGGAGAGAGAGGATCTCAAGCACTATCAGTGCAGAGCCTGACATGGGGCTCAAACTCACGAAATTGTGAGATCATGATCTGAGCCAAAATCAAGAGCTAGATACTCAATGGACCAAGCCACCCAGGCGCCCCCAATATATATATATATATATATATATATATTTCCAATTCNAAATGTCTGTGATTTTATATAATAAATAATTATTGAGGTAAGAGCAGATTTATGTGCTTTTTAAGCTATAAAAAATATTCTTTTGCAGGTGATTGTGCACCTGGCATTTTGGAAGTTTCTTTTCTTTTCAAATGTTTATTTTTGAGAGAGAGTGAGAGAGCGCTAATGGGGAAAGTCAGAGAAAGGGAGACAGGGAATCCAAAGCAGGCTCCAGGTTCCGAGCTGTCAGCACAGAGCCCATTGAGGGGCTCAAATTCACAAACCATGGTATCATGACCTGAGCTGAAGTAGGAGACTTAACTGACTGAGCCACCCAGGTGCCCCAAGTTTCATTTCTTACCTCACTTATTTTGAGAAACCATTGGTACCAGCTAATGCCTCAAAATTAAACTTATTTTTGTTGTTTGATGTGACGGCTTATATGTAGCATAGGGTACAGACTTAGATTTTTATGATCTTTATAGAGATGAACTCACTCTTGTTATCTTGTTAATGACAGATGTTCTTTAATCCACAGCTTCTCAACCAAAAGCAGCCCCAAGAACTTTTCTCCGTCCTAGTCCTGAAGATGAAGCAATATATGGGTATCTTTCAGTCTCTCTTTCTTTTCCTTTCTCCTTCCACACACCTCAGTCTCTTTAACTGAAATACAGAAGGGTGTTTTTTAACTGCAGATGATGATTTTGCATATAATGAGACACCTTTAACCAACGTCTATTGTTAGTGTTTATGAGAAAGAGAAATAACTTGTAGAAAAGTAAAATGTGGAATTGGGTGAACTTTGGTGATGTTAACTTTGCTTGTCTACTTATCTAGCTGCTTTTCCAGAATGTGATTCTGAGGAGTTGGCCAGATTGGTAACTCTCCAGTAGGTGAAATGCTGCTTAACTACAGGGCCTTTGTAGGCCTGCAGTACCCTGATAATCCTAGAGTGTGGAGGGAGGGGAGAAATGACACATGCTCTGCTCTGGATAATGGCCCATGGTTCGGTGGTGGTTGAGAGGAGCAGCTCCTGGAGTAAGATCTGGCTTTGCTGGACCCAGGTTGTGTCTCCATTTGTCAAGAATCCTGCGGTGGCAGCAGGCTTTCCTTTCAAGGAATCCTAACCTGCGGGTCAGCCAGCCTAGCCCTGCCTTTTGTTTGCTTTCTGATCCTGATGGAGTTTATATAAACACCTTAATTTCTACTTATTAACCAGTTAAGTGGCCTGTTGATGTTCATCTCACAGTTCCAGAAAAGATAAAATGATAAAAATGAGGTTTTTAATATGTAAATCTTTCTTTGGATAGAAGAAATTAAATCTTTCACTGCTAATGTTGTTCTCCTTTACAAAGAAAAATTTTCCATCTTTCTTTTCTAAAACTGAACCCACTGCAGTCCTAATACCAAAATGGTGAGGTTTAAGAAGGGAGACAGCGTGGGCCTCCGGTTGGCTGGTGGCAATGACATTGGGCTATTTGTGGCTGGTATTCAAGAGGGTACCTCGGCAGAGCAAGAAGGCCTTCAAGAAGGGGACCAGATTCTGAAGGTAGGAAAGCCCAGCCCTGTTTCCAGACATTACTGGGAAGGAACCTTTATATAAGGGAAGCGTCCAGCTCGTGAAAACAGACCAGTAGCAGGTTTGTTCATGCTAAGTATAAGGTCTGTTTCCTTCGAATGGGCCTTCTCTTCTCAGTCCTGGAACCCAGAACTCATGCTCCTGTCTGTGGGAATTTATAGTGTTTAAGATCCTTGCTAAGATTTTTATTAGTTCGCTTAACAAAAAATTGAGATTCTAACTTAAGGCCTAGGAGGAAGATCTCTCAGAAGATATTGCTAATGTTTGGTTTTTTATCGATTCCCTGCCTGGTTGTCACTCTTAAGGCCGTGTGCTGGACTTGAACAAAGTTGGGTGTTGGCTTAGATCGTCAGCCTTGAATCCAGTCCCAGCCTCTCATTAGTTCTATGACCCTGGTTTAACCCTGACACTCAGGTTTCAGTATCTGTTCAATGGGAATGAGAATACCTGCCTTGCAGGGGCTCTGGGAAGATTAGAAATGGATAGCACTCACAAGGCATTTAGCAGAGTTCCTGGCACAGAGCAGGAAGGTCAATGTCTGTTCTTCCCCCGCACTGGAAAATAACAAGTTGCTGCCATTCAGTATGTTGTTTACATCTAAAATTGACCAGGAATGGGAATTTCTGGTTAATCAAATATTGGTCCTTTCAAAGTTACTGTATATATGTTTGTATAATCTATTGGTTTTAAAAAACAATAAACAACTCCGCTTTGACATTTCACGAGATACATATAAATCTATTTTCCATCAACTTCTGAATAAATATCAAGAACATCAAATACCTTGTGAGTCTAAAAATACAGGAAACTGTCTTCATTGGAATTTCTGCTTCTGTAAACTTGCATTTCTTATGAGTTACTAGGGGGTCTGGTAAAAGTATGTAGGTTCAAAGGAGAGGGGAGAAAAAAAGGGGCAGAATTACCAAGGAAGCAGGCAACAGAGCACAAAAACAGGTGGTCCTCTTCCTTGGCTCTTGGCCTTATTGCAGTAGTTCAGATTTCATTTCTGGAGCAGATGAAGGGCAAAGCTTGATCATGAGCTTTGCTGAAGCTTTCCAGTGATACTCTAGACCCTCCTTGGCTCTGGTCAGGATCCTAGAAGACTAAGTGTACCTGAGTGAACCCTGTGGTACCACATGATCCTAGAAAATACTACTTACCAAGTGTTATCAGTAAGAATCCCATCAGAGTGCCAGCTCATACCAATTTACTTTTGGGCTGATACCAAAGGAGAAAAAACATTATTTCTTAACTAATGTGGGGCCATAGGAAGTCAGGAATTTGGAAGCCTTTGCTCATGAAGGTTCAAGGATAAAATATTTTTGTGTCCTGGGGTAAAAAAGATTTTCTAAATTTCCATGAAAACAGTGAATTCACCTTCAGGCTTGACAAACTTCTCTGTAAGTTGTTAAAGACAGGAGAGTCACTTCCATGTGTGAAAGTCATGGTATGCAATGTTTATGATTAAGTATCTTATTTCCTGTTGTCACCCTAGTGAAAGACAAGGAAAAACCATGGGAACCAGCTTTTTTTTTTTTTTTTCTTCAGTAATCCCACCTGAAGGTCAGACTATAGATGGTCCTCATTTTTGGGTGTGAATAAATTTTTTGTTAAAAAACTCTCAGTTCTACAAAAGGGTAAAAAAAAAAAGACTGAGCTTGCCTACTGGGGCAGAGAAGCCATAGCTGATACAGAATCCTTTTCAGGCTCACAGCAGACACAGCTAGTCCCTGTGGACTACTAAATAGATTAATGAAAGAGGATATTTCTTGGAGAGGACTGTACAACCTAACCTTCCGGTATCAAAGTGCTGTCCTGGCCTTTTTAACTGTAATTTGTTCCAACATTCCTTTTCACAGCCAAATTGAATATATGGGGAACTCTGTACATATACTAGTCACTTTTCTTCTGTTGAGGGTTTTTTAAGTGAGGCAGTTCCCTCTGTAAAGGCGGCAGCCTGACATGCGGAATGAACACACTAGTGTACTGTGGCAGGATGTACGCCTCATCCATTAACAGAAGTATATGTTTTCATGTTTGGCTTAACTTTCTTTCAGAAACTTTTATGGGATGGAAAAGAGAAAGAAACTCCTAAGTTTTTAAATGTAGCTACCATGTGTGATTTAATTTTGACCACTATAGTTTGTAGCTTGATGGAAGGTTAGTCTCACATGGCCATAGCCTGGACAGAGGGACCCCCAAGGTCTTCACTCAAGCCCTGTGGCATTATTTAAATAAAATAAAGATGGGGGCACCTGGGTGGCTCCGTCGGTTCAGCATCTGACTTCGGCTCAGGTCATGATCTCACGATCTGTGAATGTGATCCCCACGTCAGGCTCTGTGCTGACAGATCAGAGCCTAGAGCCTGCTTCAGATTCTGTGTCTCCTTCTCTCTGCCCCTCTCCCGCTTGCTCGCTCTCTCTTTCAAAAAATAAGCATTAAAATTTTTTTTAAATAAAAATATAGGTACATACAGTGCATACAAAAACATGTGGCCATATACAGACACAGGTGTAGATATGAAAATGGCACAAGAAAGGATTAGATTCTAAAATCTGATGATCCCTAATTAGGAGAGAGAGATGGGAATGACAGATATTTTAAATGTTAAATATTGTTTCACAGGAAAAGTTATTGGGATTGCTTTAGCAAGTTACTTTATTTCAAAAACACCAACTGTCAACTTAATGCCTATTTTCACTTAATCATATATTCCAACCTTAAATTAGGCTCAATTAATGCTGTTTTTTCAGTGATAAAGTAGTAAAGAGTTCCACAGTCCTCAATGATTGAAAAAAAAATATTCTGTAGGAATTCTGTATCTTCTTTTTACTTCTACATTATTAAAATATTAGGCACTTTAAAGTAAATGTTTTTAATGTTTTATTTAGAAAGAGCGAGCAATAGTGGGAGAGGGGCAGAGAGAGGGGGAGACTGATGATCTGAAGTGGTCTGTGTGCTGACAGCAGAGAGCCTGATGCTGAGCTTGAACTTAAGAGCCGTAAGATGAAGCCCTGAGGCAAAGTCTTAGGCTTAACTAAATGAGCCACCCAGGCACCCGTAAAATAATTTTTATATTTGCTTATTTTTAACTATTCTGTTTTAAAATGCTTTTAAAAGTACTGAACAAAGATTCCAAAATGTCTTTTTCTTTGTGCCACATTTCAGTTTTACTTGATTTCTAACTTACCTTTCAAAACCTATTTATGGTGTCCTCTATTTGGTTGGTGGGGGATAAATGTTGTGGCTCCTTGCCAGAAATAAGTGTGTGCCAGAAGCTTAAATACATAAGCCTATATATTAGGCTAATGGTATGTCATATAAGGCTAATGTTCTTCAGTTTCATGCACACATATTAAAAACCTTCTAGGTGACAGAACCTTTAGGAGGAAGGTGGAATTGTATTTTTATTTGCAGGCTTTTATTTGAATCAGTTTAAAGTGTTAATGCCTTAAGTTGGGCCAGCATGCTTGTTTGCCATAAAACTACCACTCCCTGTAGCATCACAGTTGTTTCACAATGATATGTTACCTCCCTGACCACCTCTATGGGAGACTCAAAGAGACAGACAAACAAACAAGAAGGTTTAATCTGATCTAGTGACAAATCCTTGATGGAATGGCCTATTTCTAAGGGACGGCTGGCAATGTGGGGAGGCAGGAAGGTTTGGTGATGCCCACACAGCTTAGGCCCATAGCAGGTATTGGGAGGGTTTGAGTTAGGACACTAAGGACTTTTTTACATCTGGGATTTGCTTTGGGCAGGCCCTGATGACAACAAAGAGACAAAAACTTAGGTGATGTCTTTTTAAAAACGACTTTTTTTCCTCCCCCTTTTCCCTGGTTTGTTTTTCTGTTTTCCTCATCAGGTGAACACACAGGATTTCAGAGGGCTGGTTCGGGAAGATGCCGTTCTCTACCTGCTAGAAATCCCCAAAGGTGAAATGGTGACCATTTTAGCTCAGAGCCGAGCTGATGGTGAGCAAGTATGGTCATTAGTTTAATGTGGGAAGTGGGAGAAGGGAGGAAGGATGAGAGAGGTATCTTGGGAACAGAAGAGGTAAGTCTAGGTATTAAAAAACTGAAGTATATCTTGACACTCAGTTTCTGAGTCACAGGTATGTGGAGAAAATTTGGGTACCATTTAATGTCCTACAGAAATGTTTTCTGTGCACCAGCTAAAATCATTTTACCAGCTGTGTCAATTTGGAATAAAACTGCTTTTCTGAATAGTGATGTGTCCTTAAGTACTGTCTGGAGTTTATTGGGTTTCCATATGAAAGATGCAAAGGGCCCCATCTGTGGGTCAACTCCCACATTAATGCTTATCAGTCTGACAAGTTACTGTACCCTTTCAGGCCTCACTGTCCTTATCTGTAGAATGGGGGTTGATAGCATCTTCCCTGCCTGCTTTAGGGGCTGACTGGACAGTATATTAGGATTCTCTAAAGCAACAGGATCAATAGGATGTATGTGTGTGTGTAGAGGTTTATTACAAGGAATTGGCTCACATGATTATGGAGGTTGGCAAGTCCCAAAGTCTGAAGGGTGAGCTGGCAAGTCGGAGACTCAGATGAACCAATGATTTGGTTCCAGTCCAAGTCCAGAGGCCTGAGAACTGGGAGAGCTAACAGTATAGTTACAGTCTGAGGGCTAGCAAGCTCACAACCCAGGAAGACCTGATAGTTCCACCTGAGTCTGAAAGCAGGAAAAAAAGCCAGTGTCCCAAAAGCTGATGTTCTAGTTCTAAAGCAGGAAGAGGTTTTTTTCCCCCTCTTATTTAGAGAAGAGGTCCCCTTTCTGTTTTATTGAAGCCTTCAACTGATTGGCCAAGCCTACCACATGAGGAAGTGCAATCTGCATTACTCAGTCTACCAATTTAAATGTTACTGTCATTCCAAAATACTGTCAGTTACTCACAGAGAATAAAGTTTAACCAAATATCTGGGCACCCTGTGGCCCAGTCAGGTTGACACATAAAATTAACCATTACTATGACTCATGGAGTTAGTTTTTTGTCCTCCTTGTTTGAGCCCTGATTCCCAGAGGGCCTGTCCACTGAGTTTACTAAAGGAAGAGAAGTAAAAAGGGTGATTAGAGATAGGAGAAGCTGGTAACTCTTCAAGAAAAGACCCTCTGGCTAAGCAGAATGCAACATACAACAATGCTTTTGTTTTTCAGTGTACAGAGACCTACTAGCTTGTGGCAGAGGGGATTCGTTTTTTATAAGAAGCCACTTTGAATGTGAGAAGGAAACGCCACAGAGCCTGGCCTTCACCAGGGGGGAGGTCTTCCGAGTTATAGATACGCTGTATGATGGCAAGTTGGGCCACTGGCTGGCCGTGAGGATTGGAAATGAGCTGGAGAAAGGCTTGATCCCCAACAAAAGCAGGTATCAGAAATCATATGCTCTCGTACACCTCTCTTAAGCCTTCCTCCCACAAATCAACTACAGCCCCTTTCCTGCTCAAAAAGAAGTCCCCATGACTTCATCATTTGTCTTTGTGTCCTCTCCTATCACCTATGTGGCCTGGGACTGTGAGATACCCACTAACTGGTAGGCTGTATTTAGTTAGCATCATGTGGTTGGTTGTTGTACCTGGCTAGTGTTTAAACAGTTTCCTATGGAGTGCCTTGCTGCCTTGCATAGAATACAAGCAGGTTACCAAGCTGCAGTAGCACACCAACACACCTTTCAGACACAGGTTGCCCTTGTCCACTGTCTAGCCCTCATCCTTAGGAGAGGCTTATCCACCCCAATTAACACAAGTTGGTTGGCTGGCTGAGGAAAATAGTAAACCTAATTGTACTTTGGCAGGGATTTTGGTTATGTTTACTGTATTCCAGCCTCCCAGAACAAGCCAAGTTTATTGTGTACTGAGCTGTTTCTGATAGATTTTACATGCACTCAGCCTTTCTTTGCTTCCACTGTGGAGAATGTCCCCACATTTCCCATTCTGCGAAACCTCTTCGTTGTCAAGCTGCATCTTCTCTAATCCAAGTTCATAAGCAATATTAACTGCATTTGGTTAATTTTAACTTCATTTCTACATTGTCTGGCTTTTAAGATTTACTTCCTGTGGTTTTTTTTCCTCCCAGAGCTGAACAAATGGCCAGTGTTCAGAATGCCCAGAGAGACAATGCTGGGGACAGAGCAGATTTCTGGAGAATGCGTGGTCAGAGATCTGGTGTGAAGAAAAACTTAAGGAAGAGTCGGGAAGATCTAACAGCTGTTGTGTCGGTTAGCACCAAGTTCCCTGCTTATGAGAGGGTTTTGCTGCGAGAAGGTGAGGAAGCCCAGTGGGGCCAGGAAGTGATCTGACTGGGCTCTGAGCCTATTTTTCTTTATTTTCATACTGTAATAGTCAGGCTCAGACTTATACCACTTAGACCAATGCTAGGTTATAGATTTGGAATCACATTCAAACATGAAATAAGACTTCCAAAAATGTGACACAAACTCCTACATGGAGGTGTATTTCCACATCTTATTTAATTTTTTTGTTTTTTAATTTTTTTGTTTTTTAATTTTTTGGAGGGGAAGGGGCAGAGAGGGAGAGAGAGAATCCCAAGCAGGCTCCATGCTTAGTGAAGAGCCCAATGCAGGGCTTGATCTCATGACCCTGAGATCATGACTTGACCTGAAACCAAGAGTTGAAAGCTTAACACACTAAGCCACTTGGGCGCGCCCCTTCAGTTATTTCTTCTTACACTGCCATGCAAGTTTTTATATATTACCTATAGAAAAATTTCATTCTTTTTTTTGTTTGTTTATTCATTTTTTGAGAGAAAGCACAAGTGAGGGAGGGGCAGAGAGAGAGGGAAACACAGCCTGAAGCAGGCTCCAGGCTCTGAGCTGTCAGCACACCTTGACGTGGGGCTCAAATCCATGAACCGTGAGATCATGACCTGAGCTAAAGTTGGATGCTTAACTTACTAAGCCACCCAGGTGCCCCAGTAAAGTTTTATCTTTGACGCTAGGGAGGGGAGTAAAGGCATATTCTTCAGGAAAGAACAGGGCTGAATTGAGGGAGGGAGAACAAACCATTTCTTTTTTTAGTCATGTTATCACTAGCCTATAAAATATTCTGGCTTCTTATCTTATTAGTTAAGGAAATGTGTGTTTCCATGGCCTTTCTTCTCTCATTTCAGCTGGTTTCAAGAGACCTGTGGTCTTATTTGGTCCCATAGCAGATATAGCACTGGAAAAGTTGGCAAATGAGTTACCGGAACTATTCCAAACTGCTAGTAAGTCTGTTGATGATCTTTTTCTCCCCAAATTTTTAGTTTGAAAATATCTAACATACAGGAAAGATGGGAAAAAAATGAATACCCACTTACCCTCCACATGCAGTCACTGTCACCAGCTAGAAAATTTGCCATATATATCCCCTACGACAGGTGTAGATACACAGTCTTAAAATTTTCTTTTGAACAGTTTGAAAAGTTGGAAGTTGTAGACGTTACAACATTTTTTTAGCCACATGAATCTCCTCAGAACAAGAACATTCTTCTATACAATCACCTATTATCACACCCAAGAAATTTAACACTGATAAAACGATATCTTTTAGTATATAGTCTGTTTATGTCTAGAAAGACCTAAGTATCCTCCTTTTTCTACTTTATTTTCTAACATTGATATCTTGCAGAGTCTAAACCCCTTGTCTCTACTTATTGGACTATGCTTCCTCAAGATTAGATTTCAATTAAAGAGGTGGTGTGGGTCCTTCTTATTGTCTATCCTTAGGATGGTTCCTTATGCCAGACTTATGGAGTCTTTAGTTTTGATTTCTAAAAGTTATTTAGCCCCTTTTTTTCACTTTTGCAGAAACGGAACCAAAAGATGCAGGATCTGAAAAATCCAGTGGGGTAGTGCGGCTAAATACTGTGAGGCAAATTATTGAACAGGTGAGGAAATTCATCTGAAGGCCATGTTGTCGAAAGAATTAGGTGATGGTTTGTTGCAGTCTTTTTTAGGACAGAATCTATTTTTAATAATTATTAAATGCTCATTGTAAAAAATAAATATAAACATAAGCTGTTGCATTGTGTGGATGCCAGTTGATGTTCAATGGTAGTGATGTACTGTTTTTTTCAGAATTCTCAACATTATACCAGATACCCTGTTACTTCATTTTTTCAGCAGTTCTCATAGACTAGTAATATTAAAGTGGACATAATGTGGAGGAAAACATTTCTGCTTTTGGATTTAAGTTGACAAGTGTTATCTGATGCAGCCTTTACTTAAGACAAACTCTTTGCTGCTGTATGATCTTAGATATGTAACTTTTATGTAACTTTCCCCATTTCTAACAGGATAAGCATGCACTACTGGATGTGACTCCTAAAGCTGTGGACCTGTTGAATTACACTCAGTGGTTCCCGATTGTAATTTTTTTTAACCCAGACTCCAGACAAGGTGTCAAAACTATGAGACAGAGGTTGAATCCAACGTCCAACAAAAGTTCTCGGAAGTTATATGACCAAGCCAATAAGCTTAAAAAAACTTGTGCACATCTTTTTACAGGTAAGTGAAATTTAAAATGTTGTCTCTTTGTTCCGTAGTGGAAAATACAGAATTGAAGAATGGAAGAACCAAGAAAATAATAAGAAAAAGAAGAGTAATCTGAAATCCTATTTATAACTCCTTGAAAAGAAGTTAGTTCTATAAAATAAGTTTATTAGACTCATTGCATTTGTGTATTTAATTTTGACTGAAAATTGTATCATAAAGATCAGTGACAGGCAAAAATTGGTATTTTGAGGTTCAAATTTCTGTGTGGGACTGCAGGCTCGTGATTAAGCCTAGTGCACCATTTAGCACCCACGACTCTATATAGATTTTATCATTCTCTCGGGGCACCTGGGTGGCTCAGTCACGTAAGCATCCGACTTCAGCTCAAGTCATGATCTTGCAGTTTGTGAGTTCAAGCCCCATGTCAGGCTCTGTGCTGACAGCTTGGAGCCTGCAGCCTACGATCTGCTTCAGATTCTGTGTGTGTGTNCGGTCTGTCTCTCTCAAAAATAAACATAAAAAAAGATGGTATCATTCTCTACTTACCATGCATGTGTGCATTAATAGAGTGATAGGAACTTGGTTTCCTTATTTATAAAGGTCCCCAAAATAGAAACTTTAACACTCTGGGTACTGGATGATATTAAGGATTTATTACTCCCATTTTTTGGATGATAAATGCTACTGTGATTATATTTAAAAATAAGGTGTCTTTATCTTTATTAGTATTATTAATAATACTAATAATATTAATATCTTATTATTATTATTACACATAGTAGGAATGTGTACTAAATAAAATATCCACGGACGGACCTAATATATATTTATGGTTGACCTAGTATTATGCCTAGAATTTGCTTAAATGATCTTTGGTGAGGAGAGTGGGTGGGGATATTGACAAGAGTTGATAATTGTTGAAGCTGGATAATGTAGACATGGAAGTTCAAGTTCTCTCTACTTTGTGTATGTTTAAAATTTTACATAATAGTATATTTTTTTAAGTTCCTGAAATGAAGACTCACTGCTACTATTCCTTACAAAATAATCTAAGAACACAGCATGTTTTAGTAACTGAATATATGCAATACCTACATACATTGACTATTTCTGTGAATGTGGTATAATTCAGGGTTTAAAAGGGTTGTATGAAGTTTTTGGTCATGCAGTTTTGTGAGAGCAACGTGAGGAGACTGTTATGGATAGAACATCTTTCAGGTAATGATAGCTCTTTTGAGTTCAGTGCTGTTCACCGTCCACCTGTCATTTTTAGCATATCTGACTCTGGGGAAGGAGGGGGTAGCTAAATGTCCACATTAGACTCTTGTTTTATTGTCACTGGCTTTTCTTGTTTAAAATATGCACTATTTACCACTATGGCAAAATGCTGTAACTGAGAGATGATTTAGCCAAATACACAGGAGAGTGGCCTATCATAAAGTTTTTTTTTAATGTTTATTTTTGTGAGAGAGAGAGAGAGAGTGAGAGCATGAGTGGGGAAGGGGCAGAGAGAGAGAAATACAGAGAATCTGAAGTGGACTTTGCACTGACAGCAGAGAGTCTGATGTGGAGCTCTAACTCACGAACCATGAGATCATGACCTGAGCTGAAGTTGGACGCTTAACTGACTGAGCCACCCAGGCGCTCCATAATCTGTTTTTTTTAAATGTAGAGTCCTAAGAGCTTGAGCTTTTGATAAATTCATACATCATCTTGCCTCTTGTTTTTACTACTGCTACTACTAATAGTAATGATGTAATAATAATTATTATCACTGTTTTTATTACAGCAGTAGTTAACATTGGTACAGCTTTTCATGTGTGCTTATTGGACCATAAGAAAGGCCAGGCAACTTCTGCAGGGTCACACATTGAGTGGCTGAGCCCAGAAGAAACTGTGGTGTCTCTGTGTGCCCAATATTCTATATGTTAGAGTGTAGATTTGTTTTTAATGCTGAAAGGGGTCATATAGTTTAATTCCTCTGTTTACCAGATAATTTGTCCATCTGACCAAAAGCTATATCATTATGAGTGATATTAAGGCTACTCCCCACTTCAACCCCACCCCCACCTTTGCTTAAGTCCATTGAATAGCTAGGGGCTTGCCTTAGAGTTGAATTTGGAGCTCATGTGAGGATATGAGATAGTAGGAAGGGATCTAATGAGTTGTGGAGGAAGAACCAGGTTGAAGGAGGCTGGACAAAGGGAGAGGCATGGTAGCATAAGGTAGCCAGTGACTCTAGGGCAGTCCCTTTATCTGGCTTTGAGTAGGTATCATTTGCTCTTTGGAACACAGGCATAATTACACTAGCTGGCTGTGTCTGACTGAGGATCCAGAGGACCTTATGCATAGAAAGGTTTAATAGTTCTTTATTCAGCTCCACTAATAGATGATGAGATTCTTGAAGGCAGGGACTGTACATTATCCAACTCTGTGTGCCAAAGGTCAGCATAAGGTCTAGCAAACAGGCAGGGCATTGATATTTGTAACTTAGATCTGCCTCTGGGATACCAAACCATTTCCTGCCTAAAGCTCATCAAGAGTTTGAAGGTTTAGGATAACTAAAGTCAGAGGCTGGAATGGAAATGGAGACACTGAGCATCTAGTTTCATCTAGAACTATGAAGTAACTATGAGGTGCCAACCTCTAACATGGAATTTTGCAGTCTTCGGGATAGATGGAGCTGGGTGCTGAAGACTTTCACCAACAACNTGATATGTCATTTGCAACTATCTTTTCCCATTCTGTTGGTTGCCTATTAGTTTTGTGGGTTGTTTCCTTTTCTACCAAATGGCCTCTTAACAGTATTCTTCCAGACTTCCAAGTTTGACTCTTGAAAGCTGCATGGATGGTCTCAATAAATGCTTTCTATTCCCTGTGTCTCTGTCAGCCTGACCAGGCTGTGGCTTGATTGTGTGCACTATGGCCAGAATCAAAAAGTTTTTTTAATGATTTTAAAATTTATGGCATTTTTTTGAATTTGTAAGTAGGAAGAATAGAACTGTTTTAAACATACTAATTCAAAATCCAGGGTTACGTTGCAGGTAGACTCTCCAGGCTCAATATTCTTCTTTTCCCTGTTGCACTGTAATGAGAGTCCCATTTCCCACAGATGAGTGTTTAATTATGACACTATTAAAATGCCTCCCCTTGCAAACTCAAGGTATTCCTCAGTTAAGTGGAGATAACAAGGAAAGCTTTATTCTGAGATTTGCCCCATGGAAAGTTCATTTTTGGTATAAGTTAAAATGTTAGGCTGCCCTTCTTTCCCTGTTTAAAAAATTTATTATAGAATTCATTTGTATGTACTTGTCACGAAAGTTATTTTTAAACATGAAGTTTGAATTACATGTTTTCTTGAAATTCCTGAAGCACTCAGCTCATGGCTTGAAGACCAATGAAACGGAACTGTGAACTGAGAAATCCAAGCAGGGCCACCATTTCTGTGAAGTTATGGGATTTTTTTTAAGTATCACAGGATAATCTAACCCTTTTATCAGCTTCCCCAGGTTTCGGTAATGCGAAATTTGTACAGTTCAGTCCTGGGACTTTGGAAGTCCTGAACAAAGGCTACTGATTATTATTAGTGATATTACTTCTTCAAATATTACATGTTGTAAAGAAAAAAGGTTCCATGTCATTATATGGTGTTTGCAAAGGCTTGAGGGAAAAAGTGATCCTGTACCAGCTGAAGGAACCCAAACTACAGTAGCCAAGCCAATTCTTGGTTTCCCAAGGGAATGTAGACACTAGAAACCAGAAGAAGAAGATGGAAGATGCTCTACTCTCTGGCTGGACACCTTAGTTGATGGTTGCTTATTTAGAGGGGATCCCTGCCACACGAATAGGTTTATTGAAATTTAATTTACATTCTCTACAAGTCACCCATTTAAAGTGCACATTTCAGTGGTTTTTAGTACAGTCAGAACTGTACAGCCATCACCATAATCAATTTTAGAATGTTTTCATCACTCCAAAAAGAAAGCCAGTATCCTTTAGCACTCGTTCCCAATTTCCCCCTCCCTGTCCGGCCTTACACGCCACCTTCTGTTGTTGTAGTTGCCACTTCCCAGCAACCTCCTTGGCTGGGGAGGAAATAATGACCACACTTGTGCCAGGGGTAGGAACAGATGCTCTCAAAATCCCAGGACTCCCAGCCAAGACAGAGACTGAATGCACATTCTTCCAATATTGTACTGTCTGGAGTTTGAGAGATGTATTAAGCCTATACAAGTGGATAGAGGCCTAGTCCAGAGATTGGGAGCAATGGTAATTAACTAAAATATGTAGCATATAATAACGCTCAAAGAATGTACGAAACCTAATGAGCAAAACCCAATAGTAAACTAAAGGTACTTGATTCTAAGAGAAGGCAACATCACAGCTGTGCCACCTACCTGTTAAAAGGAGGTCAAGTGCACGAGCTGGTTGGTGTCAGCTCAGTCTGTATTTTCTTTACGTGGGTCTTAGGAAATGAGCTACTGTGAAGTTTTTTTCTATATATGACTCAGTGTGAATTCAATAAGAGGTTTTATGACTTTTTCATTTTATCAGCAGGCATGAACATATTTTCTGCATTTCAAAAAGACCCTTTTAAGTTTTTCTCATGATAAATACAGATTGTATTAATCTCAACTCCAACATAAAGCTCAAAAAGCAGTTTGATGTATACATTTACTACAAACCCCTTATTTTGCTTCTGGTGTGTGTAATCTCACTTTCACATGCAAGTACTATGGCATCATATTTTACCCAAGAGCACAATAATCTTTGCAAAGTACCATGGTAAGGATACAAAAGTCTAAGGAATCAAGTTAATTTTGCTTGAGTTGTCCAGTGTATCAGTTTATTCTAATGCTATTCATAATTGATAACCAAGGAAATTCTAAGCTCATTCAGGATTTTCCAAGGTCAAGGTTAGAACTCCTTACATGAAAGAACGATACAGGTTACTAGGAAGAAAACTTGAAGCACAGTTGCTTACAAATTGCTTAATGGTTCTTTTTTGGCTATATATAATTATGCAGACTTCAGGATGGATGGATCAGGGGGCCTAGCAAGCTTTACCAATAAGCCCCAATTTTCTTTTGGGTGCTACACATAATGCCATACTCTTTAATAAGAGGCTATAATATAGTTTAAAAAGTCCTAATATACGTGCAGTCTGATCATTTTAGGCCCAATGTATTTTATTATTCTGGAGCAGTTTGCTTTATCAGTGTATCCCTATTAGGTCCATAAATACATATTGCTGGAGAATGAATGCATGTTTTACTTGATTGGTATTTTATATCTGTTTTTGTTTTTTTAATGTTTATTTATTTATTTTCAAATAGAGAGCGAGTGCAAGTGGGGCAGGGACAGAGAGGGGGAGAGGGAATCACAAGCAGGCTCTGTGCTGACAGCCCCACACAGGGCTTGATCTCCTGAACCATGAGATCATGACCTGAGCCAAAATCAAGAGTTGGATGTTCAACCAACTGAGCCACTCAGATGCCCCTGTATCTGTTTTCAGATGGACTGTGTTGTGTGGTGGCTAAGGCCATAGGCTCTAAAAGCAAACTTCTGAGTTTCTATCTAGTTTTTTTTCAGTTGTTTGGTGAGGCCTTGGGCTAGTTACTTTCACTTGTTGTGGCTCAATTTTTCTTCTGTAAAATGAGGACAACAGCAATACCCATCTTGCAAGGTTTTGATAAATAAGAAATGAGCTAATCCATGTAAAGTATTTGGAAAAGTGCTTGGTCTATCCATAGTAAGTGCTGTTATAGAAATTATATTTTGTTCTGAATAGAAAATGTATATTCCTTGAAGACAATACCTCTAGAGTTTGGTTAATCTGTAGGTATACTCTAA
Source organism: Crocuta crocuta (assembly GCF_008692635.1). Lineage (NCBI taxonomy): Eukaryota > Metazoa > Chordata > Mammalia > Carnivora > Hyaenidae > Crocuta > Crocuta crocuta. Next base: position 11,156,989 of record NW_027529428.1, on the reverse strand, counting down.
AATGTTAAAGCCTATCAAAGTGATATAAATTTTGATAACACTAAGTGTTACCTTCAGTATTTTACTGGATATATCCAATAGTAAATTGATATATGTTTTTCTTATTTATAACATATATGTCTATGTAATGATCTTTAAAATACATTACTTTCATATTTGGCTTACATGTGTTATCTTTGCTCCTAAAAATGTAATTGTTAAAAACATACTTTCTAAAGGTAGCTTTTCTGAAAAATAGACATTCTGAAAAGAAAACAACTTGCTTTTAGCCTTATAACATCCATCTGTAATATAAACTCTCAACAGCTAGACTGGTAATGGTTTTAATTACATTCAACTAAAGGAATTTACTGTTCAAATATATGCAGACTTTATCTTGGATTTGTCAGAGTTTAAATTCAAATATGACAGAAAAGAGTTAAAATGAGGTCAAATAGCATTTTTAATAACATTGCTCTGAAATTGATGCAGACTTTTTGTTTACCTTTCTGTAGCTACAATCAATCTAAATTCAGCCAATGATAGCTGGTTTGGCAGCTTGAAGGACACAATTCAGCATCAGCAAGGAGAAGCAGTTTGGGTGTCTGAAGGAAAGGTATGTGGCATAGATACTCTGTTATGAGGTGAGAGTCCATGTTCTGAATCTTTTTTCAGGAGGGTAGTGAATGTAGTAAAACCATGCCCATTTGAAGTGATTCCAACATTTGTGCTAATCATATTTGAAATTCTATAAATTCTCTGAAAAAGTAATAAAATGAAGAGACTTTTCTAAGAAAAGCAGAATGTGATGTATGTGACCCTACATTCACTTCCCTTTTACTTTTAACGTAGTAACTAGTGTTGTATTCCAAGCACACTAATCAGAGCTTACAAGATCTTGTGCTGAGCTCCATCCACAGCCTACTAAGGAAGGACACAGGAAACTCAGCATGAGGGGGAAAGGTGAGGATGGGAATTGTGGAGAATATGGTTAAAAATTAATTTAAAAAGGGAAAGCTAGCAGAGTTGGAATCATTCGCTTAGAAAGATTAGGAGAGAATGTGTCCTAGGAATTCGAGTAGGTTGATAAGAGGATTCTAGGAAGCCTGTGTAGGCGTCTAAAATTGGCTAGCTTCTCATCTATGCAGGTAGTTTGTGCACAGTTCTACTGCAGGGAGGAAATAGAGATTATATAATTTCCTGTGGTTCTAAGGAGCCTTTGGTGCTAGGATTCTGTAGTCCAGCTGAATTGAACTAGTTTGTGAGATGTCAGAGGTATGATTTTGTTGTGGAAGTGACTCAATCACCAAGTAGATTGTTGAGTCCTAGTCTTGCCCTTGGGAAACTGCATGTTTAAAGGTGTATCGCATCTTCAGAGTGTTTACAGCCTGCTGAGGCTCCCTGGAGCCTCTTTTGTGAGAATAGGTTGAACAGGACATAGCTTCCTTCCTCAAGGATTTGAGAATCGTGTGGATGAGTAGAGAGGTATGCAGCACCAGGCAGTGTGCGTTTATTACTAGGAGTCAAGTATCAGCAGAAAAAGCTGGAAAGAAGCAAATTCTCGAAGAAATGTGCAACCATCTGAGGAAGCATGGCTCAGCCATGGTATAAAGAATGGATGGTAGTAAGGCTAGATAGGGTAGAGGTTCCTAGTTCGAGTCCCTGCACACAAAATTAACACAGTAATCTAAAGCCAAGTGATTTCAAGAAAATAAAGATGACTTCCCTTTCTAGAACATGTCAAAGTTTCAGTCACTTGGCTGTGCCCTTGGGAATTTTCTTGAGTCCCCACTCCCAGGAGCCATGTCGACCCCACTGACCCTCCGAAACAAATTCCTCTAGATGGAAGGGATGGATGATGACCCTGAAGACCGCATGTCCTACTTAACTGCCATGGGCGCGGACTATCTGAGTTGCGACAGCCGCCTCATCAGTGACTTTGAAGACACCGACGGCGAAGGAGGTGCCTACACTGACAATGAGCTGGATGAGCCAGCTGAGGAGCCACTGGTGTCTTCCATCACCCGCTCCTCGGAGCCGGTGCAGCATGAGGAGGTGAGGTGAGGCAGGCCATAGGCTGTGAGGCCATGGGCAGGGAAAAGAGGTTCTGGTGTTTCACCTGGATTCTTCTGGACAACTGTTTATTCAGGGTGCTGTGGAAGGTATTCCTAAGAGTTGGAACAGATGACTTGTAGGGAGTTTCTTATTCCAAGTCAATGCCTGCATGATAGCATTTGTGGTCCATGGGAAAGCCGGACAGGAATTCAGTGCTTGGAGAGGTTGAGTGATCAGCACTCATCACTGATGTTCTCGATCACGATGGATACACTGAACAGTTTTATGTGCCAGCTGTCCAAATTACAAGTGGAACATTATTTTTTTAATAAATAAAATTTTGTTGTATTTACTTGTAACCTTTGATTAGGTCTCTCTGTACTTGTAGGTATCCTTGCTTTTTCTTATCCATCCTACCTTTAACCTTTCTAATCCTGCCAAAACTCCTGAGTGTTTCCCCATCAGTTTCCTTCTCTCTTGTATTTCAATTTAAAAAAATTTTTTTTTACATTTATTTTTGAGAGACAGAGTAAGACAGAGCGTGAGTGGGGGAGGGACAGAGAGAGTAGGAGACACAGAATCTGAAGCAGGCTCCAGGCTCTGAGCAAGCATTCAGCACAGAGCCTGATGTGGGGCTCAAACCCACAAACCCTGAGATCATGACCTGAGCCGAAATGGGACACTCAACTGTCTGAGCCACTCAGGCACCCCTCAATTTTTAAACTGAGTTCATGATCACATATACATCTGATCATGTATACTATGCATCCGCTGCCCAGTGAATAGACAGCTTCTCTGATCCTAGAAATCATGTCAACAGGCACTAAGTTAGGACCAAATAGTAGCTGCACGTCAGAGACATTAGGATGATATAGATTATCCATATATTTAAAGAGTTATTCTTGTCCTCTCTTTAGCAGGTTATCTCATTTTAGTAAAGGATTTTATTCTTGATGAAATAAAAGTACCCCTCCCCTCAAAAAAAGCTGAAAGGGGGGATAAAACCTACCATGGCCAAAAAATTAGTACATACCAGTGGACAAGTTATAAAAAATCAATTAACTCCTGAATGTCTGCAGGTATAGATGTGCTAATTTTAAAATATTAATAGCTCTAAGTGACCAAAGAGATTTTAGACTTTAGGAGGTCTTTGGGAGTGGGGGATTATTTTAAAGGAAGAGACTACTGTAATGGAAGTAGCTAGTTAAAAAAAGGATCTTAAGCATTTATTAATGGGAATATGCTGGTATCTGCCTTTTCAGTAAAGAAGCACTGGGTCAGTGTCTCAATTTATGCAAGTTAGGAACCTCAACTTCTGAACTTTTGCAAATTGGCAAAACTCTAGCAAAGCAGATGAGTGTTTTCTTTTCTTTGCTGGGATGTTCTTGTTGTGAATGAACCTTTATGTCTTATAGAGCATAAGGAAACCCAGCCCAGAGCCACGAGCTCAGATGAGGAGGGCTGCTAGCAGAGATCAACTTAGGGACAATAGCCCACCCCCAGCATTCAAGCCAGAACCGCCCAAGGTATGTGGCTGGGAAGCCCATGTTGGGGAGGAAGAGGAAGCAGATACCCCAACAGCTTCCTGCATAGCCATGGAACAGCACACAAAATAAGATGGCATTGCATCATGTTTCTGACTCAAACTTTTGTCTGTTAAAACGTGTCTTTTGGTTTGTGGATGAACCCCAAAATGAGGGAAGAGCAAAAAGAAGGAAAGGTAGTTTTTAGGAGAGGCATACAGTTTTAAGACTATTGGTATTTTATTTATTTATTTACTTACTCACTTGTTCATTCATTTATTATTTTATTTTTTAATAAAAATTTTTTTTTCATAGCAAGAATAAAAGTTTGACAAATACTGAATGCCCAGAAGCACCGGCTTCAGAATCTGTTTTTCTTTTTCAGTTGGAGTTTTCTGCCCACAATCTGGTTTAGATAAACTAAAAAATCCCTACTGATCGTTTGCTAAAGAAAACAATCACCACCACTGTTTATGATGCATCTCATTATGAAGGCAGCTTAACTAATTAATTTATTTATTTTAAAGTAGGTTTCACACCCAGCACAGAGCCCAATGCAGGGCCTGAACTCACAACCCTGAGATTAAGATCTGGGCTGCATCAAGAATTGGACACTTAACTGACTGAGCCACAGAGCGCCCCTCAGCTTAATTTATTTTTAAATTAAATCATTTCTCAGAATCAGAATAAGAACATTTGGTGTATGTCATATGATATTTTTACCCTTTTCTGAATCAAATCTATAAAAACAAGCTTTTCCTATATTATAACCCAATAAAACCTCTCCATTTAACTTGATAGGAAAAAAGTAATCACTGATTGTGTGAGCTGTCAGAAATAGTGACCTCATAAAATATATCACTGAAAATGTACAAACAGGCCTAGGATCAATGTATGAAGTTAGAGTGGACATTAGCATTATATGCTACCTTTCCCGTTCCTTACTCCAGTCTCCTACACACTAGACATGGGCCTCCCCTCTAGACCAGGGCATGTGCCCTCAGGATCCCACTCTTCAATCCTGAACCCGTGACTTGTCCTGAGGTCTTCTCCAAGATACTAATCTTAATCTCCTCTAGCACAAAAGTAGGTCTGCTCTGCCTCTACACTTGCAGGTCTCCCAGCCCTTCCCCAACACCCTCTTGGTTTCCTAGAGCTCTTAATACTCTTTTGTAGGAAGCAGGGTAGGGCTCAGGATGCCCAATCAGTGGCTGTTTGTCGTGTAGCAGCATTTGATTCCTTGTCAGAATGGTATTTGTTGACCACCTCTGGAAACTGATTAGGAAATGGGAGTGTATTAAATCACTAATACAGATTTGAAAATAAACTGAAAACCCAAGGTAAAAATATGTTCATTGTTTTCTGCAGGCCAAAACCCAGAACAGAGAAGAATCCTTTGACTTCTCTAGATCCCAGGAATATAAGTCAAACCCCTCAGCTGTTGCTGGTAATGAAATTCCTGGGGCATCTGCCAAAGGTTATCCTCCTCCTGTTGCAGCAAAACCTGCCTTTGGAAGGCCTATACTGAAGCCCTCCACTCCTGTCCCTCCTCCAGAGAGTGAGGAGGCGGGAGAGGGCAGTGAGGAGCAAGACGGCACGCCCAAGTCCGTCCTGGGCAAAGTAAAAATATTTGAAAAGATGGATCACAAGGCAAGATTACAGAGAATGCAAGAGCTCCAAGAAGCACAGAATGCAAGGGTAATTATTTTTAAACCACTAGATCATCTTAGCATGTCAACATTCATGTCAACAGTAAGAATGTTAAGTTTCATTTCATGTAATGATTTGAGTCCTTTTTCCACTGCCACCAACATGAAAGGGATGTTCACATGCATGATACCATCGGCACCTTCTGTGTGTATGTCATTTCCAGACTGTGAGCTATCATTGTAGCCCTTTTTCTTCTAATCAAGAAAGCCTAACAATATAGGTAAATAAGATTCTGTTTTTACAGAACTTTTTATCAGGTTCTGGAATGGGGAAGTAGGACAAGACAATCAGTGCCTCTTTCAAATTATGTTTCATTATAACATTTGTTCAGTAACTGAATTTTATTTTTTTAAATGTTTATTTATTTATTTTGAGAGAGAGAGAGAGAATGAGTGGGTGAAGGATAGAGAGAGAGGGAGACAGAGGAGCTGAAGCAAGCTCCAGGCTCTACACTGACAGCAAAGACCATGATGTGGGGCTCAAATTCACGAACCGTGAGATTATGACCTGAGCCGAAGTTGGACACTTATCTGACTGAGCCATCCAGGCAACCCTTAGTAACTGAATTTTAATTTGTTCCCAGATTTACCATAGGAACCAAGCGAACCTTAGATGCAAAAACTGAAAGGCCCATGGATCGTACTTTTTGATACTGTTTGGATTTTTGTACCATATGCACCTTAACCTTTCAAAAGTCAAAGAAGAATTTAAGTAAAGGTTCATGGAACATATTCTGCCTAGTGGATATGGGAGCTTTTTTTTAAAGTCTGTCACAACAACAGCACTGCTTCTGAGCATTTTGCTTATTCTTTTTTTTTTTTTTTAAGTGTTTATTTTGAGAGAGAAAGAGAGAGAGTACACGTAAGTGGGGCAGAGACAGAGAGAATCCCAAGCTGGCCCACATTGTCAGTGTAGAGCCCACTGCAGGGCTCAATCTCACGAACCATGAGATCATGACCAGAGCTAAAATCAAGGGTAGGACACTTAATTGACTGAACCACCCAGGAACCCTATTTTTTTCCATTTCAACTATTTTTAACATTTTTTATTTTTGAGAGACAGAGAGAGCAAGCGCGCAATGAGCAAGCATGAGTAGGGGAGGGGCAGAGAGAGAGGGAGATACAGAATTAGAGGCAGGCTCTAGTCTCTGAGCTGTCAGCACAGAGCCTGACCTGGGCTCTAACTCAGAAAACTGAAAGATCATGAACTGAGCTAAAGTTGGATGCTTAACTGACTGAGCCACCCAGGTGCCCCATTTTTCAACTATTTTTTAAGTGTTCAGTGGCAGTCAGTCCATATGCTGTGTTCTGCAGTCATCATACCACCCATCTCCAGAATTTTTTCATCTTCCTTAGCTGAAGCTTTGTACCCATTATACATCAACTCTGTTACTCCCTTCTTTTATCCCTGGTAATCTCTGTACTACTGTCTCCATAAATTTAACTACTTAGGAACCCCAGATAAATGGAATCATACAGTATTTGTCCTCTCATGACTGGCTTATCTCACTTAGCAAAATGTCCTCAAGATTCATCCATGTTGTAGCATGTGGCAGAACTTAAACATTAGTCCATCATATACAACCATAAAAACTACAGTTTCTTCTATTTTTCCTCTTTTACTAAAAATGGGATTAGAAAATGGGACCAGCAAGAAACCAGCAAGCCACCCAGCAAT
>NW_027529428.1:11097256-11149993 GCF_008692635.1 Crocuta crocuta | reverse complement strand
CCCCCAATTCACACAAATTTAAATTGCTCAGAAGCATCCTGATATCTATGCAGTTCCAATTAAAACACACAAGCCAGACCCTGGTCTGTCCCAGCATACAAGGTAAGGGCTGCTCAGCAGTATAGGTCTAAAAAGGGGTCTTGTCTAGGACTTTGACTCCTAAGAAAGAATTTCTACATTTCAATGTAATAAGGAGTTTTTTTCCCCTCCTCTGGTGAACTATTTACCTTACTTACTCAGTCAAGTTTAATTGTAAACATTATAGAATCAAAATTTCATAGAAATTTTGCTTCTATACTAAAACTGACAAAATATAATCACTGACATTTCAAATTAGTCCCCTTTAACACACTCCAACACAGATATATTAAACTGTATTAGGGTAACACATGAGTGGAATTCCTGGGGCTTAGACACTAATTGTTTTGTCACTAATATATTTTAGCTCTTAAAAGTCAGGCCACTTATGCTGAACTGTGGTCTGAAGGGAAGGTGACAATCAGTTGACCACTGTTGGTAAGATGCTTTCTATTTAAAATGCTACATAAGCATTACGAATTATGACAGTGTCTTCCTGTAGAGGCTTTATACTGGATTGTTTCCTGCTTCCGAGAATAGAAAAAAAAGTCTCACATTTTCTTGTGGCCATTCTGACTGGAAACTAGAGTCTGGTTTTACATCATTAGAAAACTAGAGCCAAATTTCTTCCACAATTGAACATGGTACCAACTAGGTGGCCCCGGCAACAAAGGGGACTTAGTAGTTTGGCTTCCTCACTCACTGCCCATTAGGCCTTAATTGATTACTCCCCCACCATGTACCTTAAGCGGGGGGAGCCAAAAGTGGCCCTGGTTTATCAGTACAGTGTGGCTTTGGGGTCCAAGTTTGCCACCTGTCTTGCATTCAGGGCCACACTTCCACGGGCAGAGGCCCTGGCTGAGCTTTGTGATGCATTTAACACTCTCACTTTGTTAGTTTCAGGCCACCTGAGCCCCAGAAAGGTCCTTCCAGACTCTACCAGGATCCCAGGGGCAGTTATGGCAGTGACATGGAGGAGGAAGAATATCGCCAGCAGCTGTCGGAACACTCAAAGCGCGGCTATTATGGCCAGCCTTCCCAGTACCGGGACACAGAATTATAGACGCCTGCGAATGGACTCTTGGGTCTCCCTGTTGCCAGCACCTCAGAGCAGTGTTCCCACTGAGCCGTGGGATGGTTCTTCCCAGTGAAAATGCACTGTGGAGACAGATGCGGGACCTGAGCTCCCCTTTCCTCGTGGGGAGCACTGGGGACAGCCAATGCAAACTAAGAACTGAGGGCTCTGTTTGTGGAACTGGGTCTGGGGAGTTTATGGCTTTTTGCTCAGAATTCAGAGCAACATTAGGGTCTGATACTGTTACCTGCTTCAGTGGACCAAAACCTGTATTAATTCGTATGCATTATTTTTAACATGCATATTAAGAAGTGATCACTATTTTCCCTCATTAATAGCTGCCTTCAAGGACTGTTTCAATGAGAGACGGAATGTGAAAAAGGAATTAAAATATTTTCAGACTCAAACTAAATTCAAAGAAATATTTTATTACATTTCTAAGTGCCTTTGATGAGAAGTGTCTTAAATTTTCTTCCTTTGAAGCTTTATGCAAAGCCGTAATGGACTAAAACATTGACTACAGTTTCATACCAGCTTAATAGCTATGGTTTTCTCTGCACTGTGTCATCTTTTCAAGGCATTTGTCTTTGTAATATTATCCATAAATTCCGACTGTATATATAGTAGCAATACCTGGTAGTTTGGCTACCAGTGCTAAATAGTTTGAAGACCAAGAAATTGGTATAGAGATTTTTTGTTTGTTTAAAACCATGTGCTCCACAAAAGCAGATACTTGGAAAAACCACACTTCCAAAAGTGTATGTATTGACAACAGTTTTATAATTTAATAAAAAGGAGGCTATTGCAATCAGTAATTTGCTTTGTGGTAGATTTCTACACTAGTTCCTATTTTTACTGGCAACTTTTATTTCAATTAGGGGTCACAAAATGAGAACACACTCACTGCTAAACATGAAAATGGGAACTAAATTTCTAACTCAAAGCTAAACACCTTTATGGCAATTCATATTATAAAAGGTTCCAATGGAATCTGGGTGCTGTAGTTCATAAGCTAGTGCAGTTCCTTAAATTTTTGAGCAATCCTGAAGACACTGGCTCAAATCTCTCTATTTTGTAAATAAAGTCACCTTTTGTGGTCAGAAAAAGTTAAACTGGTTATATAATGATTTAGTTTGCTTGTGTCCTTTAACTACCTGAAAGAGCTTTTTTTTGCAAAGCCAGGGAGGAGAGAGGAGGCATTTCAGCAGGAGCTGGGCTGCCACCTGGCTTTAGCACTTTTCTGTGGTACATTAATTGGTGCAGATGAGCAGGACCTCTGTTCTCCAGCCTGTCCCTTAGTCTGCCCCATGGACCACCAGAGCCTGCCTCACCCCTTTTTTCAGGAATATTTTTGTTCTGGGAAGGACTTAAGGCTGCCTACAATACATGTGGATTATAATTTAGAAAAGAAATGGGTGCTAAGCAAATGCGCAGAGAAGAGAGGGGAATATCAGAATTTGAAAGACAAAGCCATTAGTGAGGGTGGCATAGATACACACACCGGGCTCCTCGGCTTTCCAGAGGCCAGTGTAGCGCACGGGATGACTGGTGCCTGACTTGACTCGAGATCCATGAGCAGGTGGAGAAAAAATGTTGTAGAATTTTCTGCCTACTCTACCATTCTTTTTCTTCTGCGAAGTTTCACAGTTGTGTCCCACAGCCATGGCCGCTTGCTTGCAAGGATGACTTGGGAGTGGTTTCTCCCCCCCACCCCCTTTTTAAAAGATAGTAAAGTACCCTCTACGCCCTAGATGGGGCTGGAACTCAGAACCCCGAGATCAAGAGTCGCACATCCCATCGACTGGGCCAATCAGGCGCCCCCGAAGTCTGTTTCTTGCCCTGTTCTTTCATGCAAGCCAGTAACAATTCCAAGCGCCGTTCGGTAACAATTCTGGAGAAGGGCGCCCGCGAACTGCAAACCCTCCTCTGGGGCTTGAACGAATCCAGACATCCATTCTAGGGCATCTAGGGCCAAAGGCCTCCCAACTAGCGACAGGACCGGCACAGAGCACCCTCCCCCCAACATCCATCGTTCTGGAAAATCCGCTGTACTCCAAGACCGGGGGGCGAAGGGGGGTTAAAACACAAGGTAGATTCACGCAGCAGAACGCAAACCTCCCGCGAAGGTGTAGAATAAAACCCGGCACTTACCCTGACCCCTGACCCTCCGCAGGTGCCCGGCCTCCGGCGTCGTTCAAGGGGCCCTGCCTCACGACGCAGCGCGCTCAGTCGCTGCCGGTCAGAAAAGCGCTTCCGACTCCGCATCTGCCCCCGGGGCTTCCCGGCGCCGTCAACTACGATCTGGCTTCGCGGGCAGCAGAAACGGCGGGGAAGGGGCTTGGAGGGAAGTCTTAATTCGGGTAGCCCCTTCAGCACCAGGGTTGACGCGAACTCTCCGCGAAGTACAACGTAGCTCCGCGATGGGCGACCGGAGCTTAATCCCACGGAGAAACGCCGTCCAACGGCGTAAAACACGTGCCTCCGAATTTTTCCACTCAAGCCATGAGAGAGCTGGGCTCCTTGCTCAGCAGCAGGTCTCAGATTTTTGAGGGCTGCTTCGCGCGCCCGCCCATGCGCCCTCCGGTAGGCGCATGCGTCCGCCGGTAGGCGCATGCATCCGTGCGTGTGCGTGCGTGCGTGCGCCTGTGCGTGCGCGCGCCTGTGCACTGCGCAGCCTCACCCCTCGCCCTCCAGCAAAGGCGCGAGGAGACGCTGCTGAAAGGGTGGGGCGCCCAGCGCAGCGAGGCGCGAGGGTGAGGGAAACCGGCCCGCGTGTTTCAGGACGGTGAGTGGGCCTTGACTCTACTGAGGTTTTCAAGATGAGAGATGTTTCCTGTCTGATGTTTTAGGACGGGCTGGGGGAGACATTAGAGGAACTAGAGCCTCGTCCCTGGGGGAGTGGGCAGGGGCGAGCCTACGTACCTGTGTTAGGGTTCCCTAGAGAAACAGGCCCAACGGGATGTGTGTCTATATTTATTTTAAGGAATTGGCACATAGAATTAGTACCTGCAAAATCTGCACGGTAGGTAGAGATCCCCTGCGGAGGCAGCCCTTGAGGTTATAAGCTCGGGGTCTGGAATCAAAGGAATTTTGCTTCAGTCTCAGTTTTGTTCAGTTATTAGCATATAACCTTGAGCAGGTTACTCGACTGTTTAAGCCTCATTCTTTTCATGTGTAAAATAAGGATAGAAAACGGTAACACCATGTCTTAGTTCTTTTATTGTGGCACTGAAATGGGATGGTGTGCATAAAATGTCTGCGGTAGTAGTTGGCACAAAATAAATGCTCAATGAAAGTAGCTAGTAGTATTGTCACTCGCAGTGGTTTCCCCATACCGATTTAGAAACATGAGTGGTGTCTTGTATTTCTTGCTCTTGATGACCTACTTTGTTCTACTTAACTATTTTTAATTTGTCCCACTGTTGCCCTATCCTAGTTCAGATGGTTGTAAACCCTAATCCTCCATCCAGCTAAACAGGCAGAATCACCTTTCTAACATAGATCCAGGAATGTCCCCTGCTACTTAAAAAAAGTGATGGCTTCCCCTTGCCTACAACAAAGTTTACTTATTTTACTTTTTATTGAGATACAATTGACATACAACGTTGTGTAAGTTTACGGTATGCAACGTGGTGTTTGATATATATCGGACTCTGATTACCGCCTTGGTGTTAGCTAACACCTCTATCATGTTATGTAATTTCTTTTTTGTGGCGAGAACAAGTAAGAGCTAGTCTCTTGGCACCAAAGTTCAATTCTTTATCATAGCGTTCAAGGTTTTCTACTGTCTGAACCCGTGGTGGACTGCATCATTGGTTCTGATTCTTCATGCTCTTTCTCTGTTTATGTGCTTTGCCTTATGACTTCATAGTTACTTCCATTGAAGGCTTGGAATATATTTTCCCATGTCTTGGCTTCGGATTGACCATGTGTCTTTGTCTCTTGCACCTCTGCTATCCTATGAGAGGAAACTCCTCTGGCTAGCTGCTGTTCTCTCAGCAGGGTGAGAGAGCTATGGGGCAGAGACATTCTAGCTGAGTCCAGCCTATATCAGCAGATATAGGAGAAATAATAAACAGGTGTTGTGGTTTTATTTTAATTTTTAAAAAATATTTATTTTTGGGAGAGGCAGAGAGACAGAATCTGAGTGGGGAAGGAGCAGAGAGAGAGGGAGACACAGAATCAGAAGCAGACTGCAGGCTCTCAGCTGTCAGCATGGAGCCCAATGTGGGACTTGAGCCCATGAACCGTGAGATCATGACCTGAGCCAAAGTCACACGCTTAACCAACTGAGCCACTCAGGAGCCCTGAAATAGGTGTTGTTTTAAACCACTGTATTTTGGAGCACTTTTGTTACGCAGATCCTTTACTCCATAACTTTCTCCTGTGAAGCCCATGTATGTTTCAATTTCATAGAAGGACTTGTTCCCAACTGTGATACGGTGATTTGTAGGAAATAAATATTTGGTCATTCAGATAACCAAAGTATATTTCTCATGTTTATCTTTGTCCACAGTTCCTGGCTCACAGCTCCCCAAAGCCTTGGAATTTCCTAAGTGTCAAGAGTGATAAAGGCATCTTTTGTTGTATCAATGAAGGTGACTTTTGGTCCCTACCCATGGATGGGGGCTGGTTGCCAGGAAAACCAACTGTGTGATTAGAGCGTTGGAACCATCAGTGTCCACCCCCTCACCCCTTAAGTTGAACCAGCCAATGGGCAATGACTTAGTCCATCATGACTATGCATTGAAACCCCCATAAAAACCCAGGAGGACTCGGTTCAGAGAGCTTCCCAATTGGATGCAGGGAGAGGGCACTCAGGAGAGGGCATGGAAGCTCCACAAACTTACCCAGTACCCTGCTCTGTGTATCTGACTGTTGATTTGCATCCTTTATCATATCCTTTCATAAACTGGTAACATAGGTGAGTGTTACTCTGAGTTCTGGGAGGAGGAAGTGGTTGGAACCTCTAATCTGTAGCCAGTCGGTCAGAAGCACAGGGAACAACCTGGGGCTTGCGACTGGCTTCAGAAGTGGGTGGGGGCCGTCCTGTAGCACTGAGTCCTTAACCTGTGGAATCTGATGATGTTGCAGGTAGGCAGTGTCAGAACTGAGTTGAATCCTCTGACACCCAAATGGTGTTTGAGAATTGCTTGGTGTTGTGTGTGGGGAATTTCTCCCCACCTCCACCTCACACCTATTGGAATTGGGTCAGAGAAGCATTAAAGGGTTGATGACAATTGGCCAATACATTTCTTGAATTCTCTGCTGTTCCTTGAGCTAAGAATACCCTTTCCTTTTCTTTACCATCTTTCAAAATCCTACTCATCCTTGAGGTTCAACTAATATGTCACATTCTCTGTCAGGTCTTCTCTGATGTCTCCAGTCGAATTTAACACCACTTCCTTCAGGAATCTCCCACAGCCCCTTAACTGTATTCTCTGATATTCTAATTGTCAGTGTACACATATGCTTCTCACTCACCTCTAATCTTCAAAGGGAGTATGTGTATGACTTACTCATCTTTGTATCCTCTTCAGTGCCCTGCATGTATTCTAGAAATGTTTGTTGGAAAAATGGAATGAATGAATGAGGGAGAGAGAGTTTGAAATATAATGTCTGTCTTCCACAAAAGCACATCGATGACCTAATGATTTGCTGACATTAGGCACAGTTTAAACTCCCAACTCTGATACCACTGGTATAAACTGAAGTACATTTAGTAAAACAAGTCAAGAAAAACTGCTTAGAATTCACTTTGGCTAGGAAAGACACACTAAAGTATAATTTTTAAAAGGATGAAATTATGATTCCCATGCAAATATAAAATGAATACATGTCGAAGATTTGATTCAGTACATTATTTAATGAAGGTACCAGTAAGGTGTTCATACTGGTTTAAAGAGCATTTGAGGAACTAGGTACATATAAGTAATTAATTAAGGAATATTACAGTAAGAATTCTGAGTTAAATACAACCCTGGTTAATAACCTACAGAAGAGTAAATGATAACTTTTGTAGATATCTTTTCCACCAGGCAAAAATTATTTGTCCCTTTACCAGACAAAAGTTTACACACTAATATGTAATTTCACCAAGTCTGGGAACTTTGATAAATAGTTTCAATACTAATTAGTCACTATATGAATTATGCTTAATAGTCGCACCAACTATTTTGTAGATCATTAAAAAGATTAATTCCCTGAATTTGGATTCTAGCAGGAATTTGGGCAAGCTCAATTATATATATTTATTGAGTGTGTCTGTGTGCAGATAAACACAGGCACTACGTACTGAATATGATCCATTCTCTGGCTTTCAGGAATTTACACTGTAAATTATTTGTGTAAGAATTTCCTGAATTGATAGATTTGCTCTTTGCGACAGCTCTGCGTAGTGAGAATGGCTGGAATGGCTATGCCAATTTTATAAGTAATCCATAACTTAATTGTATAACTTGCTCAGACTCCTTCTGCTATTAAATCACATATAGAGTCTGGATTCAAGACAAAGTTTTCTCAGTCCAGTCTTCCTGTTTTTCCATCTAGAGGCCCCTTCTATAGGATGTCTTGAAAAGTTTGTTGATCATGTTGGATGGTTTTCAATTTTACACTTTAAAAAAAAGCACTTTAGATATAGACCTGCAGATGGCTAGAATCCACAGAACTCACCTAGTTCACAAACTTGTTTGGCCTGCACAGGGCAGTAACATTTTCTTAAATTTAAAGATCAGCAGATTTTACACACAAGTCCAGATGGGGGGGCTTTTCTTTACAGAATGGTAGATCTGTAGATTTGGCAGCTCTGGGTTCCCATCTCTGCGTGACAAGTGCAGACTAGAGCTGTAAAGAGACAGCAGCCGCCCAGCCTCACTTACTAATATGGCCGTCATGATGGCTGAGTGCATGGAGTTTGAAACCCTCGCTTGCTTCTTCCCTGCATCCCTGCTACCCCCGCCCCCATGCGGTGTGCAGCACACACACAGCTGCAAAGGGAGCCAGCATTCTGAACAAAATGAAGGAACTCTGCCGCTCCCTGGGATCGTTTGCAACTCACTTGACAAATGGGCCAGAAGCTTCAACTGGCTCTAAAGGGAACTAATGAATATATCTCTTCAAATCCTGGGCTCTGTGGCTGCTACAGCTGGAGTGAGTTGGAACAATTAACAGAGATTTGGAGAAGGGTGGCAGATATATTTGTATGGTTTAGAAAATTAGCTTGGAGTTCTGCTGAATAAGGACCCAATGGGATTCCTGAGTTTGTTAGCAAGTTGACTGCAGAGCTCATATTTGTGGACCTGGTCTGGGGAAATGCAATCTGAAAAAATTCCCTACAGAAATGGAATGTTGTCTAGTACAAAACAGGGGAATAGTTTTAGGCCCAGCTGGTAGACTTGTCTCTCTACCTGTATTCCTCTTCAGGCCTAGATTAATTAACATTTCATAAATTAGTCAGTACTAATAGATATGCATGTGACAGAGGGAAAAGGAAGCCAGTTCTGCAGTCTTCTGCTTTTGGACTAACAGCTAAAAAGGGGTCTCCTGGAAGGTTAGGAATACTCGTTCTGTGGAATGGGAAGAGGAGGTGGTGCCTTCTCTCTACCCATCACATTGTTATTTGCTGCACAAATGATTGAGCTAAGAGAGGAAAAGGGTCCCGGGAGAGGGAGCCTGAGAGCCTGAGGTCGAGCCCATCATCCCCATCCTCAGTTCAGAGATCTGGTTGCAGTTATTCACTGGTCCTGTGACTCAGGGTAAGTTAGTTGCCTGGGCCTCAGTTTCCTAATCTACAAAGTGGGATGGGGGTGGTTCCTCTCATAGAGTGTGATTGTGAGAAATGAAGAATCTACGTAAGTGACTGGCCCACAGTAGGTACTGCAAAAATGTTAGCCAAACCCACCATCCATGTATGTTGGCTTCCTTTCCTCTTTGACAAGGCTTAGGGAGGAGAGCTCCTCTGAAGGCAGTGAATTAACAAAGCACAGTGACTGGTAATGTTGGCCCCTGAGCAGACTACTTGTGTTTGAGTCTCTTTCTGAAAACTGCCTAATGACCTTGGACTAATTATATAACCTCTGTGGTATAGCGTCAGCTTCCTCATTTCTAAACTAAGTATAAAAATTGCATCTATCCCCAGGTGCCTGAGTGGCTCTGATGTTAAACATCTGACTTTGTTGTTTTTTTTTTTTAATATTTTTATTTATTTCTAGGAGAGAGAGAGAGAGACAGCGTGAGCAGGGGAGGGTCAGAGAGAGAGGGAGTCAAAGACTGAAACAGGCTCCAGGCTCTGAGCTGGCAGTCAGCATAGAGCCCGACGCGGGGCTTGAACCCACGAGCCGCGAGATCATGACCTAAGCGAAAGTCGGACGCTTAACCGACTAAGCCACCCAGGCGCCCCAATTGTTAAACATCTGACTTTGGCTCAGGTCATGTTTCTCACAGTTCGTGAGCTCGAGTCCCACATCAGGTGAGCTTGAGCCCCCACTTTGGTTGATCTTGAGAAGCCTGTATCGGGTGAGCCCCAGTTCTCTCCTCCCTGTGCCCCTCCTGGGATTCTCTCTCTCTGCCCCTAGCTCACTTGCATGCGCGTATGCTCTCTTTCTCTCTCAAAAAAAAAAAAAAAAAAAAAAAATTACACCTATCTTGAAGCATGGATGGTGAGGATTACATGCTAATCCTAAAATACAGATAATTACTTAGCATAGGGTCTGGCACATAGTAGGTGCTCAGCAAACGTCAGCCTTAAAAACACCTAGATGCAGAAGTTCATCTTTATTTTTTATTTGAAATGATCTTCCTTTAAATTCACATGGAGAATCTACTTCAAAGTTCTAAGTACAAAATCCAGGTATGTCATGTCCTGGATTTGCTTGTTTAATTGGAGATGAGCTCGGCAGCCAATGGGTGTAACTTTGTGGGCAGGGGCCCCAGCCCAGTGCTATCAGCGTGCACTGGCTCAGGAACTCCATAATCTATCTATATTTCTTTCTTTTGTTCTTTTTTTCTTTTAGTTTATTTTTTGAGAGAGAGGAGAGAAGGCACAGAGGGAGAGGGAGACACAGAATCTGAACCAGGTTCCAGACTCTGAACTGTCAGCACAGAACCTGACAGGGGCTTGAACTCACAAACCCTTAGATCATGACCTGAGCCAAAGTTGGACGTTCAGCTGACTGAGCCACCCAGGTGCCCTTATTTTTTTTTTAATGTAAAATTCACATAATATGAAATTACCCATTAACCATCTTATAATGTACAATTCAGTGGCACTTACTATATCGCGGTGTTGGACAGACATCACCTCTATGTGGTTACACGACATTTTCATCACCCCACAAGGAAACCCTGTTTCCATTAAGCACTTAGTCCCCATGCACCCCTCCCCCAGCCCCTCGCCACCACTAGTCTGCCTTGTCTATAAGGTTGCCTATTCTGGATGTTTCCTGTAAATGGAATCCTACAACACGTGACCTTTTGTGTCTGGCTTCTTTCACTTAGTCTAATATTTCAGAGTCTCAAATGCCATTATTCTGATTATCACTACCCTTTGAACTGCTCTGGCTAACATTCCAGAATTACTAGGATCCTTTTTGAGAGTGAAGATAAGATATTAAAACCAAAAACAAATAATGGTTAAAATGCCTTCTAGGATAAATAGAGCTTCCTTCTCTGCATGTTTTGGGGTAGGTGGGAGATAAAGCTGCAGTGACACAAGAGAGAGGGCTGAATGTGCCTGCCTAGCTGGTGGGTCATCCCTCACCTGTAGCTGTTGCTGATGAGGCTGGAGAGCAAACAGTCACGTTTCAGAACCAGGATGATGAGAAGCAGCCTGAAGAACTTTGTCCAAACAGACTTCTTCACAGTCCCGGACCTTAGGCAGGTGCTGAATATCGAGTTAATAGGCAGAGGGTCAACAGGCAATGCGTCAGCTCTGTAGAACAGGAGAGAATTCCAGAAAGGGCAGCCCAAAGCTGTTGCCTACGGGGAAGGTCTGTTTAAAAGAATCATCAACAACTGGACAAACCAGTCATGGTTCCTCTTCTGTAACGCGCACTTAGTGAATGCCTCATCACCATGGCCTCAAAAATGAACAAAATGAGGTAGGTTCCTAGGACCTAGGGATCTCGGTCATGAGAAACAAGTGAGTAAACCTGAATAAAGGGCTTAGACCAGTGTTTGATACATAGTACTCAGTAGGAGATAACTGTTGTTATCATAATGCCTTGTTTGGTTGATATTTTCTGATTATTAATTATAGTAATAATAGTAACAGTAGTGGTAGTAAGGTGGGTGGGTGGGTGGATGGATGGATGGATAGATGGGTGGGTGGATGGATAGATAGATAACGCTACAGTTATCCCCTTTGGGGATTCTGTCCGTTTCTGTACAGATGGAATCCAATTATGCATTCTTGAAATGAGGAAATAACTACAGGGGAGTTCAGGGACCCACCAAGGCCACCATGAGATGGACCTGAATCCCATTGATTATCTGACCTCCATAAGTCCTCTCTGACTGGTGAGCAACAGTGTTATTTTGGGTCACAAGAAATTAGAATCAATTCAAATCTATAATTCAATTTAAACAAATGATCAACAATCCTCCAAAAGTCTGATTATTTCTTCTTTTTCCAATCCATAGTCATCTGATAAATAGCCGCAGGTCCCTTGGAGGAAGGAAGGCTAGCAGATTAAAATTGCTGGTGGTGTAGCGCGTTCTCTCCTCAAAGGGCCCAGCCTCCCCTTCCTTCAAGGGGCTCTGGGTGTGTGAACTGCTCACAACTGGTAACGGACTGAGGGGCTGTGCCTCTCCATTATGATGATTCACGTCTCTTTACTAAACCTAAAGCTTTTTGGCTTATATAAATCAAATAATATTTTTTTGTTTTTAGTTTATTTATTTTGAGAGAAAGCGCACTTGCGCATGCCAGAGACAGGGGGGGCTGGAACCCTGCCTGGGTAGGGCTGGATCTCTCCAGTCGTGAGATCATGACCTGAGCCGAAATCAAAAGTCTAATACTTAACGGACTGAGCCCCTAGGCACCCCTGAAGAAGATTCCGAAGGCTGCCCATCAGCATCAGTTCTGGGGACACTGTGATCAAGTAGGCCATGCTGAAGACCTCTGCAGGTCAGACTGGTGATTACTGATGCCCCCGCTACCCTTTGCTGTAGCCACGCAGACCATGTCTTTGAGAATCAAGTGCACCACTTGGCCTCTACCACCCTGGGATGCCGTCATTTGCCTCTCAGAGAAGCCCACCAACAAGGTAAGAACTAGAAATTGCACTGGACTTTCTGACTTCTGTGAATGTTTGAAGGCTCAGATCTAGATGCCTGAATACGGATAAGATACAAATGTGTTGGTTAATATCTTCAATCTATTCTTTTAAAAAACATTCATTTATATCAGCAAGGAAAGCTGAAAGCCCAATAGAAAAATGGGCAAAGGATAAAATTTCTTTAAAAAGCAATGCACCTAACTAGTGAATATATGAAAAAGTAGTTAGCTCCACTAATTATGACATGAACATAAGACAACAAAGAGATACTGGTTTTCACCTGTGGGAGGATGTGGAGTCTTAGAGTCTTGCGTTTTGTAGTTAGACTAGAAACTGGTACAGATTTTCTGCAAGACAACATAGCCGTATGCATCAGAGCCCTTGGGCTTGGGTCCACAGTTCCATTTCAAGAGTTTATATTAAGGAAATAATAAACTAAATGTATGAAATCTCACAGAGCTGTTTTTATGTGTGAAGACTTAGAAAACAACCTAAATATTCAGCAACAGGAACTTGCATTAAATAAGATTTATACATGAAATATTCAGACATTCAGTCATTCATTCATAAGCACTTAATCGAGTACCTGCTTTGTAAGAATTCTGTTGCAAAGTCTAGGGATGCAAATGATCTCTCCTTTATTTTAGACCTTGGTGACATAGAATAAGTTGAAAAATAAATTTTTACTTTTTATTTTTTATGTTTTATTTAGTTTTGAGAGAGAGAGAGAGAGAGAAACATAGCACAAGTGGGGAGGGGGCAAAGAGAGATGGAGACAGAGAATTCCAAGTAGGCTCCAGGCTCTGAGCTGTCAGCACAGAGCCCAACACAGGGCTTTAACTCACCAACTGTGAGATCATGACCTGAGACGAAATCAGATGCTTAACCAACTGAGCCACCCAGGCGCCCCAGAAAAATAAATTTTTAAAAGTTGGGTCATGTAAATACTGATAAAATTTTTTTTATTTATAATTTTTTAATGTTTATTAATTTTTTTGAGAGACAGAGTGTGAGTGGGAGAGGGGCAGAGAGAGAGATGGAGACACAGGATCTGAAGCAGGTTCCATCTCTGAGCTGTCAGTACAGAGCCTGATGCAGGGCTCGAACCCACGAACTGTAAGATCATGACCCAAGCCCAAGTCTGATGCTTAACTGACAGAGTACAGAGCCTGATGCAGGGCTCGAACCCACGAACTGTAAGATCATGACCCAAGCCCAAGTCTGATGCTTAACTGACAGAGTACAGAGCCTGATGCAGGGCTCGAACCCACGAACTGTAAGATCATGACNGAGGGAGTCACAGACTGAAACAGGCTCCAGGCTCTGAGCTGGCAGTCAGCACAGAGCCCGACGCGGGGCTCGAACTCACGAACCGCGAGATCATGACCTAAGCGAAAGTCGGACACTTAACTGACTAAGCCACCCAGGCGCCCCTTTTAAATTTATTTTTATTTGTTTTTATTATTATTATTTTTTAGGTATGATGCAAATTAAAAGGGTCATGTGATAAACAGTGACTGGGGTGGAGGCTACTTTAGATGAAGTAAGTCAGGAAAAACCTGACTTAGATGACATTTAGGTAGAGATGTCAAGAATGACACTAGAAATCATTATTATGTAGATCTGCATTTCTTGACGTGAATAGATATTACAAGCCCTGATTTTTCATAAAACCGTAAGTGTGGGGGTGAGGTGGGGGATGCAGGCCAGAAGGAAGTCTGAAGGAACTGACACTGATGGGAACACTTCCCCAGCTGCTAGTAACTGCAGACTTGGCGCAAAGCTGATCGAACAGTAAAGTAAGTGATTGATTCCTATGCCTGAAAAGGCAGGGTTTCCAGGGGCTCAGTAATGTCCCAGAGGACCTGGTCTCTCTCTCTGTCTCTCTCTGTCTCTGTCTCTGTCTCTCTCTCTCTCTGTCTCTCTCGGATTCCATAGAGTTGTTTCTTCTCTCAGTATCCCAAGAGAGCTGCCAGCAGTTCCTGGGTTACGTGTTTCCTCATTAAAGTCGGATAGGACCTAGAGAGCATCTTTGTTTCAATGTCCCAGAAAAAGATGCGAACTTCACTCTGGTTGAACTGGCTTGGGTCACATGACCACTCTTGACTCAAATATCTCGGCCAGGGGGATGGGCTTTAATGGTTTAGTTGAAATCATTAAAGACCCAGCCATGGTGCCGACAGCAAGTAAATCTCTAAATCACCAGGCTGAGAGCTAGCAGGAGAGAATATGTCTCAAAAGAAGTTTGGGGAAACGTTTCCTGGAGGAAGGAGAAAACGTTCTAGGTGGCAAATACCAGCTGCATACCAAAAAACACCAAAAAATGAATGGGTATCTCTAAGCTTTAAATAATGAAATTATTAGTGATTTTTTTACTTTCTTTTTTATATTTTACATCTGAATCTTTATACAGTGAGAATATATTCATTTTATATTTACAAGATAACAAAATGATTTCCATTCTTTATGAAATTTTTAAAGTTTATTTATTTTGAGAGAGAGAGTGTGTGCGTGCATGTGAGCGGGGGAGGGGCAGAGAGAGAGGAAGACAGAGAATCCCAAGCAGGCTCTGCACTATCAGTATAGAGCCAGATGGGGAGCTCGAAACAAACCATGAGATCATGACCAGAGCTGAAATCAAGAGTTGGATGCTTAACTAACTGAGCCACCCTGGTGCCCCTCCATTTTTTTTAATCTGGAAAAATGAATACAAGGCAATAAATGGATAAAGACTCTATTTTGGCTTCTGTGTAAGAGCCCTCACCTCTGACTTTGCTTCTCCTTCCCTAAAGCATTGTTTTTGCGACAAACGGGCTGTTCCAGCCTTTTCCCTAGGTAAAGAGCAAGGTCATGTTACAGGCAGGCTCTCGGACCCACAGAATCTCCCTCCTACCTGCCCTATTTCACTAAACAATTTAGCAACGCCTGCTGGCTTGCGTTTCCCAGCTTCACATGTGCTATTCTGGGCCACCGCAGTTCCTCAGCCAATTGAGAGTTCTCTGGTCACAGCTGAGATACTGCAGACTAAGAATAGGCCCCTGACTGAGGAAGGAAGGTGACAGCGATGGGGCCACGAGGAAACGTGCTCCCTGCCAGGGCTGCTTTCACAGACCTAAAGGTCCGTTTCGCTCTTTGCTCCTGGGTGTGCCGCTGGCCTGTGGTTCTGTTTTCCATATGTTTCTTGCAGTCTTGCCAGCTGGGTGATCACACAAGTCACTTGGGCTGGAGAGGCTTCTTAAGGGTCCCAGAGAACGCTCCTTCTCAGCTGGGCTTCCGGCTGGAGTCCTGGATCCGTGTTGGCCAGACAGTTCCCTATTGTACACTTGGGGACTTTTTCCTCAGAGGCTTTTGATTTGAGGCCAAAAGGAAATTTTTGCATTTTCCGAGAGCTACTGAAAGAAACTAGTGAAACACAGTACCTGCTCTTGTAAAGTGGCGAAGGATTTTACAGTTACGGGGTGGGCTCCACCTCTGCCCAGCTCGGGAGCCTTGGGCAGTTGAAGTGTTTTAAGCCTCTAACCCATGTTTGGGACCTCCGCTGGAAGTCCTGAAGGCTGGGGGCTAGACTCATCTGAGAGCTCATTCACACACATGTCTAGCAGGTTGATACTGGCTGTTGGTGGGAGTTTCAGCTTTTCCATGTGGTTTCCATTTGTCTGTGTGGTTTCTCTGAGAGTTGGGCTGGACTTCTCAGAGCGTGGTAGCTGCGTTCTGCACGCAAGTGCTGCAAAAGAGGGAGCAGGGAGGACATTACATCTCCTCTGACCTCGCCTCACGAGTCATAAATCATTATTTCTACCATATCCACGGAAGCAGTCAGCAGGTTCAGAGGGAGACTAAATAAAATCTGCATTTGGATGAAGACAGACCAGGTTCTGGAAGAAGATGAGACTGGAAATTTTACTGGAGTGGCTTTGGGAAAATATAACCTGCTGCATTTGCACACAGGTCACTAAGTGAGTTCACTGAGGTGCTTCTAAGACTCTGGCTAATTATGCTTTGAGAGGGAGAAAGGGGATGGTGTTGGGAAGGAGCATGGCTGGGTCCACTGTGGTAAATAAAGATAGATGTTCTAGTTTTCCGGAGCAATCTCTGACAGAAAGTCCTAGAAAAAATGAAGGCCATAGGAAGGAGCCTAGGTCACAAATGGTTACTGGTTAGTTGAAACACCCTGTCCCACTAGAGAGACCTTGGGTTTATTACATATAATTATTTTAAAAAATTTAAGTTTATTTATGTATTTGAGACAGACAAAGTCAGTGTGAGTGGGGAGGGAGGTAAAGAGAGAGGGAATGGGGGGGAGAGAGAGAGAATCCCAAGCAGGCTCCACACTGTCAGCACAGAGCCCAATGTGGGGCTCGAACAAAACCATGAGATCATAACCAATACCAAGAGTAAGACAGTCAACCAACTGAGCCACCCAGGTGCCTCAAGACCTCAAGTTTAAACAGTTGAATCTTCTGGAACACCTGGTTGGCTCAGTTGGTTGAGTGTCCAACTTCAGCTCAGGTCATGATCTCACAAGTTGTGAGTTCAAGCCCTACATTGGGCTCACTGCTGTCAGCATAGAGTCTGTTTGGGATCCTCTGTTCCTCTCTCTCCCTGCCCTTCTCCCACTCCCACTTCCTCTCTCTGTCTCTCTAAAATAAAGAAAACATTTTTTAAAAAGTTGAATCTTCTTACAAACTTGAAGGACAGACCTCTATGAAGGCAGAGACTGAGTCTGCCCCATTCTAACATGTGTTCAACGTTCCTCACACATACAGCTCCAGTGACATGTGCGGACAAGGGGGCCATGGAGGGGGCTGAGTTATTGGCCAAGATCCTAGACCAAAGATGGGTCCCAAGCTTGACCAGTAGGGCTACCTTCCGTGTGTGCTGGGTGAGGGCTGTGCTGTCAGAGCGCTAGCATCCAGGGGTAGCACGCGGGCTGCAGACCCCCAAGGCTCTGTGAAGAGGACCCTCGAGCCGTGTATGTGCTTTGTGGCCCGTTTCTTTTTTCATGCCCATTTCCAAAGGAAGGGGCCCACAGGTTGCAGCTGATGCCATTAGAAATTCAGTCCCCGTAGAGGGGGGACAGGATCAAGTGCATCAATTCACATACTCTGAGTGGGGTTTAGTGAGTGGTTATTAGGCACCAGATGTTGGAAATCAGTGAGATTGTGTCTTGTTGACTCCATAGTCTGAACTGTGCTCTAGAGTGTGGTGGGGAAATGCTCATCTAAGGATGGACCGACAAAAGAGCAAAGCAGGGTTGAGGAGATGTCTGAAGAAGAGAGGAGAGGAGGCTCGGGCAGAAGCTTCTGCTCCCTTCCTTTTGCTGAGATTTCTGGGCTATTCCTTAGCCAAGAGTTCACACAAAAGTGCCCTCTGGACTCCCCACACAGCGACTCCCAGGTAGCTTCCTGCTGACACCAGTCCCAGCCTCACAGTGGATGAGAGTAGATGGCCTGGGCAGGGTGTGTTATGGACTCTTCCTTCAACAAGCATAGCCTCTGCTCTATTCCCACCAAAGCCTTGGGGGCTGCAGGTAGAAAATTGCATGGCTAAGGAACAGAGTCTCAGATTGTCGAGGCTGTTGGTGCGGTCTGCAGTTTTCCTCAGGCCTCTTCCAGGTGTTCTCCTTGGTTGGGCTTCTTGCCTCAATCCTTGGCTCCAAGGACTTCCTCCTCACACCCCCTGTTTGACACCCAGACCCAGGCTGCATGTACTTCTGACACACATGCGCACATATGCAGGCAATGAGAGAATCGTGGACTCTGGGAGTTCGGAAGACCTGTACTAGAAAGGGTTAGGGAAGCTTTAGGTTTAGAGCATTCCAGGAAGTAGTGTGGAGATGACCAATGCTTTTCTCATGGAAATTTCCTCTGTAAAACATTTGTCAAGTAGCAAGATCTTTTCATTGCCTTCTTGCCAGCATAAAAGCGACCTCTCCAGTGTTCTAGACTTCTCTGTATCTCTGACTCTGACTATCTTCCTGTCTGCCTTCAGTTCTTCTTAACCTAAAGGGCCCCTGGAAGCCCCCAGATTCCACTTCCTCTATCTTCTATCTATCTTTCTTATCTTTTAAAAGTTTTATTAGAGACACAGAGAGAGGGCAGGAGCAGGGAAGGGAGATACAGAATCTCTGTCAGGACAGAGCCTAAAGCAGGATTCGAACCCATGAACTGTGAGATCATGACTTGAGCTGAGGTCAGATGCTTAACCGACTGAGCCACCCAGGTGCCCCTCCATTTCCTTTTTCAATATACTCAGTCCTCCTCAGTATCTCAACCACTTCAGCTAGTGCTTTAGGTATTATCTTAAATGTTGCCTCCTCCAGGAATCCTTCCAAGGGCTGGGTAAGGGGCCCCCACTGTGGGTTCCCACAGCGGTTTTCCTTTCCTACTAGCAAATCATTTGTCACATTGTCAAAAGTGTTGATTATTGCCTTCTGAATGGTACTTCCCCTCCTCTAGGCTCAAAGCTCTTTGAAAGAAGGAGTGGTTTCTTTTTCTTCCATTTTAGCTCTTGCAGTGGGCATAGGAAGGGATTCAATAAATGTCTGTCACAACAGGAAAATGTATATTACTTCATTTTTTTTTCCTTTTAGATTTTCTAGGAGCAAAAGAGAATGAGAAAATTTGGAGACCTTGTATAAGGAAATGATACTCCCTGATATATTTTGTTCCTGATACTTACACCAGTATTGGGTCCATCGTGTTGTGGTGAGATGTAGTTAAATGGAAAACTTGAAACATCAAATTCCTGGGAACAGGGAGTGGGTCACCCTTAAATAGTAAACAGCCATCTTATGTCCTTTTGTCAGGGAATAGCCAGGTGCACAGCGAGAATAAAAACCAAAAGGGCTGGTGTGGTGGTGTTCGGCCCCTGTTCCTGGCACAGAGCTCCTGAAACCCTTGGAATTTCCTAAGTAATGAGAGTGATAGAGCAATGAAAGTCTTTTGTTAATAAATTGATCACTGATGGTCAATGATTTAATCAATCATACCTATGTACAGAAGCTTCCATAAAACAACGACAGCAACTGCAAAACCCCCCTCCTCCGCCAAATCCCAAAAACAGAAAAGGAGGGTTTCAGAGACCTTCTGGGTTGGTGAACCCATAGAGGGAGAGTAGTGTGCTCAGAGAGAGCTTGGATGCTCTGTGCCCTTTCTCCCTGCTTGGCCCGGTGCATCTCTTCCATCCAGCCTTTTCTGAATTATATCCTTTTATAATAAACCAGTCGTCTGATATGCAAAATCTTTGAGTTCTGTGAGCTACTTTAGCAGATTAATCCAACCTAGCAGTAGTGGTCCATCTACAGCTGGTGGGTCAGAAGCACAGGTGACACCCTGGACTTGAGACTGGCCTCTGAGGTGGGCAGGGCGGGGGCTCTCTTGTAGGACTAAGCCTTTAACCTGTCTCCAGGTAGACAGCGTCCAAATTGGGTTAAATTGTGGGACACGCAGTTGGTGCCCAAGAATTGCCTGGTGGTGTGGGAACGCCCCCTCCCCCGCCCCAAACATTAGAATTGGGTGCAGAATCTTAGTTGGTGATCGGAGGTGGGATCACAGTCAGAATTTTTAACTGCTGTTAAGCTGGTGGGAGAAAAGGCTCAGATTCTCTGCCTAGATGTTGAGTGCTGAGATTCCTGGAAGTGCATTCATAGAGAAATTATTTTGTGCTGGATTTGCCTTTTTTTTTTAATGAGTTTTGATTGTTATCAAAGTAATACATGCATATAATTTAAAAATAAAATATTTTGCTAAAAACCTATAACAAAAGAAAATAGCCCCTGCCTCACTTGCCCCATTGCCCAGTTCTGCTCTCTGAGGCAATGGCTTTCAAACACATTGAGCTGTAGANTTTCTGCTCTAATTTTTACTATTTCTCTTCTTCTACTGGGTTTAGGGCGTTCTTGTTGCTCTGTCAATGTATCTATTTTTGAATAATGTGTCTGATGACTTCTTATTGATATTGAGAGTGTGCCTCTCTTAACCACATCCCTATACATACATTCCCTCCTGCCATTATCCCAGTAATTTTATTAGTAAAGATGAGGTTCAGTTGTATATAACAGAAAATTCAAAGTAACAGTGACTTAAACAGAATTTTCTTTCCTCTAGAGTGAAAGAAACGGGGAAGTAGCACTTCCAGAGCCGGTATGGTGGTTCCACAGGCACCTGGAAGGAGGCATCACCATCCTTCCCAGTGCTGGCTTCCGCTTTCAAGGTCATTGTTGGAGATCTAGCTATATATTTACATGCTTGAGTCCTCCAGGGAGGAAGATGGAAGAATGGGCTATCTCCACGGATTTGCTTATTCTGGATATTTTATTTTGTTTAAAAAATTTTAAATGTTTATTTTTGAGAGAGTGAGCGAGTGCAGGTGTGAGCGTGTGAGCAGGGGAGGGGCAGAGAGAGACACACAGAATCAAAAGCAGGCTTCAGGCTGTCAGCACAGATCCTGATGTAGGGCTCAGTCTTACAAACCGTAAGATCATGACCTGAGCCGAAGTCGGATACCTAACCGACTGAGCCACCCAGGCGCCCTTGGACATTTTAAATACATCAAATCATACAATGTGTGGTCCTTTGTATCTGGCTGCTTTTACTTAGCATGATGTTTCCAAAGGTCATTCATGTTGTAGCATGTATCAGTATTTCATTTCTGTTACTAAATAACATTCCATTGTACAGATACACCACATTTTATTTCTCTCTTAGTCAGCTCATGGACATTTGGATTGTTTTCACTCTTTGGTGATGATGAACAAGGCTGCTATTAACATTTTGTATATAAGTTTTTGAGTGGACATAGTTTAAATTTCTCCTGGACACATACCTAGAGGTGGAATTGCTAGGTGCCATGGTAACACTATGTTACACATCTTAAAGGACTGTCAGATTTTTTGCAAAGTAGCTGCACCATTTTACACTCACCAGCAGCATATGAGGGGTCCAATGTCTCTGTATTCTTGCCAACACTTGTTATCGTCTATCTTTTTAATTCTAGCCATCCTAGTGGATGTGACATGGGATTTCATTGTGGTTTTGATTTGCGTTTCCCTAACGAGTAATGATACTAAGCATCTTTATTTTTAAAGTGTTTTTAATGTTTATTTTGTAATTATTATTTTACATTAATTCCAGTGTAGTTAACACACAGAGCTATGTTAGTTCGGGCGTACAATATAGTATATATTATAGTATATAGTATAGATTCAGCAATTTTCTGCATCACCCAGTGATGTATGGAGCACCCAGTGGGTATGGAACATCTTTTTATGTGTTTATTTGACTGTTTGTACATCCTCTTTGGAGAAATGTCTCTTTGGATCTTTTTCTCATTTTTAAATTGGGTTATCTTTTTATAGTGGAGTTGTAAAAGTTCTTCATGTTATTTTACATTCAAGTCCCCAATCAAATACATGATTTACACATTGTTTCTCTAATTTAAGGGTTATCTTTTTACTTTCTTATTGGTAACTTTTGAAGAACATTTTTAATTTTCATAATGTCCAGTTAATCTATTTTTTCCTTTCACTGCCAGTGTTTTTGGTGCCCCTTGTTGATTTTTCACATAGTTTTGAGTGTTGAGGTTTTGGTTTTGGTGGTTGCTCTAGGAATTCTGATATGCGTCTTTAATGTATAGCAATCTACTTACAATCGATACGGATTTAATTCTGCCAAAATATAGCAACTCTGCTTAAACATATCTCCATCTCTCCCCTTTGTGCTATTATTGTCATATGTGTTACATACTTACATGTTATAAACCCAAGAGCACAGCTATATTTTTGGTTAGATGAAATGGCGAATTTAAATTCAGGTCAACAATAACATGAAGGGGTGGGAGATAGGTGAAGAGTTACTATGTGTAAATTGTGGTGAGTTTTTTTTTTCCCCAAGTACAGGAGTAGCATAGAAACAGTGAGTAACTTTCAGTATTTGTGGGGAAAAATTGGGTGGCACTGACGATAGTGTTAAAATTATGAGAAGGCCAAGATAGTGTACAAATCAGTAGAGGGGTAAAGAGCAGGAAAATATAGAAATACAGTCAGTTCTTCAGAATAGAGGAAAAAATAAAGGATGCTAAAGAGAAAAAGAAGTAAAATTGAATCAATAAGTACAGTAAATTTAAATGTATTAAAATTACCTCATTATTAAAGACAGATAATGAGTTGGGTCTTCATACATCTAAAACACCACCAGTAGAAAAGTTGAAAATAGAAGAATGGGAAAAGATATAGCAAGCAAATACTAACTAAAAGAAAGCTTCTAAAGGCATAAAAAATTCAAACACACAAGCATTGATGGTAATAAAGAAGAACACTCCATAACTTAAGTACAAAATATGAAACTGATAGGATCATGAGACATGAACAATACACAAACTAGTCCTTGCGACTAGGATGGAATGGCTTTTTAGGACTGGCTCAAGGGCTCTAGGATTGATCAATGAAATAGAATAAATATTGAGTGGCAACTCTTGAGAAACACTTTAGAAAATCATCTATACCTGCCCTTTTCTCCTTCTTCATTACATCCTCCAATCAGCTAGCTGGAATATGGATGTGATCCCCAGATCTGAAGCTGCTATATTATACCATGAGGCAGGAAGCACGTGCAAAAGAGAGCAGAACAGCAAAATAAAACAAAATCATATCTCTGATAACTTTGTTTACTATCAATCCTGTACAGTCTGCCTTTGGAATTCTTTTATATCTTAAGAGAAACAGATTTATAGCTTGTTGAGCCAGTGGTATTTTGGATTTTCTGTTAGCCGTTGGGAGCATTGAAGTTGTAGTCCTTCTTAAAGGACTTTTTTGGTCAAGCTTCTGATAACCCTTCTTAGTACGGGATTGGCAGTGGCTTTGCACGCATTTCAGTTACAAAATATAACACAGTGTCACTAATTTTTTCTCAGGTCTCATAAAGCACTGCTCTGCAAAGAAATACCTATCTAATCAAGGTCAATTCTTCAACAATGGAGATTTGTTTCACTGATACCAATTTTCTACCCAACTGATCTGTTTCAGCACCTTTCAAGATACGCAATAACTTCTCATTTTCATGCTGAAATGTAGTATAATCCTTTTGAAGATCACTTAACACATGCATACTACAGCGCACGCTATTTAGCTGAAATGGCGATAAGGTGAATAGCCATGACCAAGGTCAGTTTTGTAAAGGCAACAATAAATATGTCCTGACTAATGCCTGGTGATGAGTAATTACACANGATCATGACCTAAGCGAAAGTCGGACGCCTAACTGACTAAGCCACCCAGGCGCCCCCAGGCTAGTTTCAAGGATAATAAAATAAATGTGTCTTAGANCCCTCTCTCTGCCTCTCCCCTGGTCACACTCTGTCTCAAAAATAAATTAACATTAAAATTTTTAAAAAATAATAATAATTAGGCACACACAATGTACATTACTTCCTAAGAAAGATCTAGATCATTTCTGCTGTAAGTAGTCTCTCAAACAATTATGACTGTAATGATACGGTGTCTGAAATTTGCTTTCAAGTACACCAGTGGTGAAGGGCCTGAAGACTATGGATGCAACAGGACTGGCCACAGGTCAGTAATGGGTGAAGCCCAGTGTTAGGTACATGGGGCTACTTACACCATGCTCTCTACTTTTGTGTGTATTAGAAATTTTCAGCAATAAAAACATCTTAAAAAAAAAAAGACGTATCTCTTGTCCGGGAATTCCGCTTCTAGGTATATTCTCTCAAAGAATTGAAGACAGAGACTTGAACAGATGTTTGGCCACCCGTGTTCACAGCAGCAGTATTCATAAGAGTCAAAAGAGGAAGCAACCCAAATATCTGCTAATGAAAGGGTGGATGAACAGAACGTATCATATGTGAATACAACACAATATTTTTCAGACTTAAAAAAGAGGGAAGTTCTGGCACACGCTACAACATGGATGAACATTGAAGGCATCATGCTAAGTGAAATGAGCCAGCCGCAAAAGGACCAATTGTGTGATTCTATTTATATGAGGCACCCCGGATGAGCCACGTTTGTAGAGATGGAAGTGGAATTGTGGTTGCCAGGGCCTGGGGGGAAGGAGAGTGGAGAGGTGCCGTCTAATGGGCACACAGTTTCAGTTGGGGAAGATGAAGAGAGCCCTGGAGATGAGGGTGGTGCTTGCACAGCAGTGTGAACGTACGTGGTGTGGCTGAGCTGTACCCTTACAGAGGGTCAGAACGGTACATGGTATATGTATTTTTTACCGCAATAAAAAGGCGTTTTAAAAAGATTTGTCTGGTTTTTTTAAAAATGATACTGGGGGGCACCTGGGTGGCTTAGTCGGTTAAGCGTCCGACTTTCACTTAGGTCATGATCTCGCGGTTCGTGGGTTCGAGCCCCGCGTCGGGCTCTGTGCTGACAGCCAGCTCAGAGCCTGGAGCCTGTTTCAGTCTGTGACTCCCTCTCTCTCTGACCCTCCCCTGCTCACGCTGTCTCTCTCTCTCTCCTAGATATAAATAAAAACCTTAAAAATTAAAAAAAAAATTAAAAAAAAATAAAAATGATACTAGGGAGAGAAAAGTAGAGAGAGAGAAACTGAAAGTAGATGTGGACATGATAAGCATTGTTTGGATCTCTAAAAACTCAGGTAATCATTTCTGTCCTCACACGTTTCCATCAACTCCTTGCCCAGATTCACTAGTGTACTGCACCCCCCCCACCCCGTTCCCTTGCACCAATCCTCTTCCCCCAACATCCCTGTGCTTCACAGTCCACACTGACATGCCTCCTTGAGCCTGTCACAGACAAAATTGTGAAGACAGGTGCCTCTCCGCCATGCCTCTTGGATGTCCACCTTTGACAGTCTCTCAGGACTTCCTGTCTCAAACCTGCCCTCCCAGACGGTTCTAGGTTCTTCCTGTCCAGATGCCCTCTTAACCAGGTCTAACCACTTGGCACCACTCCTCATTTTTCTCGGCAGAGACCTGACAAGTGTGCCCTGCTCCCGCTTTCTGCACCTCACACATACTACTTCACACTTTCGGGTTCTTCGCTCGGCTGTGTTGCTTTTCACCACCGTCTGTGCACTGTGTCTGTCAGTGCTCCCTAGAACTACCTAGAAGTCTGTTTGGTCTTGGGAAACACTCCCAGAATGCTCTTGCAGAGCTCATTAGAAACTATGGCATTGAAAGAAGTCCAGTAGTGGGAATAAATCACATCAAAAGTTAAAAAATATCAGTCATTGAAAAACACCTTCTATGCTTCAATAAGGAAAATAGTAAAGTAAGGTAATGTTTGTAAACGTAGCCATTTAAGGACAGACACGGTAAGATTACAAAAAAAATGTATGGTAAGTATATTTTAAAACATGATTTCTGTCAATTACCTGTCTGATTTATTTTCACTTGTTTATACCTTATCTCCCCCACAGTGTTTATTTTACTAAAAACTTTTTTATTGTTTATTTTTGAGGGAGCAAGAGACAGAGTGTGAGCAGGGAAGGGGCAGAGAGAGAGACACACACAGAATCAAAAGCAGGCTCCAGGCTCTGAGCTGTCAGCACAGAGCCCCACATGGGGCTTGAACCCATGAACAGTGAGATCATGACCTGAGCCAAAGTTGGATGCTTAACCGACTGAGTTAACCGAGCCAGTCGCCCCTCCCCCACAGAGTATTTAACGTGGTTTGCAGAGATGTGTAGAATTAAACAGGATGAAAAATAATAATAAAAGCCTGCTGTAAGAAAAGAAGTTAGTTTCAGGGATCTATGTTTCTTGGCTGGTGGTGCAACACTGGCTGGACTCTGAGCTCCTCAGTAGCCGAAAAAAGTGGGCACTGCCCTGGGTGACAAGAATCACACAATGGTTAAAGATAAACCAGCTATTCAGGAGAAGTGGAACTTTTCCTGGAACTTCCTTCATTACAACTCACAGGAGTTCCCGTGTGTTGTAAGACAGTATCCTCATAATTACCCTAACAACAAAGCAGTAGGCGGTTTCATGGGGGCCCTTTCTGAATGTGTCATTCAGTGTGAGAAAGGACAAACCCGGAAGTCATTAAGGAATCTTCAAAAGTGGTCAGAAGAGTACTGTTCAGGTGCGTGGCTCTCAGATGGCCAATTATAGATGAAAGACAATGTTTTAGACTATCACGTAAATTGCAGATAGTGTGACACTCTGTGACCATCATTTCCCATAGCAACACTGTTGACAGTTGGACAACAGAGAGATACATCTGACTGCCTCAGGGACTTGTCCATGAAACTGGTATCTGCTCTCTGTCTGGACCCTTCCCCTGGGTATGGAAAGCTTTAAAGTCAGCTTTTGTGACCTGATTATCTTTCCTGCACACTGTACTGGCCCAGACCCACCCGCACCCTGTGAAGTGAACGTTCCAGAACCCAAAATCTTGTGTCTGCTGGTGTCCTGGGGCTGACAGCTCATGTATTGCTTTGATCTACTGTTGACTAGATAGACACTGCCCAGAGAATGTTCAGCCTCTGTATCTCTTGACTTGACAATAAGTTTTGTGCCAAGGTCAAATCAGCTTCCTCTACTGGGCTCTAAATTGCTTTGCTATCTTACCAGCAGTGGAAGTGATAAAAGAAAAGCATTCTGATTTGGGACTAGAGTAGATGTATTTATGTGAGTAGCAACTGTAGCAACTTTTCCCCCTACCGTCTTCAATTTAAACAAAGATGTTTACTTGTAAAATCCAGAACCAAAACAATAGCCTGGTTTTCAATTTTGGTTTAATCAGTGTTTCATAGATCAGTAGTCGTTAACAAAAGCTCAACATGGGGCCAAACTTGAGCATTTTGTTTGCGCTACACACTTGCCTGATCTTGTATGTGCCACGTGGGCTCTGAATGGTGGTGGGTGTGGGGATGGGGGAGGGGAGAATGGCCAGATACCATCCATTACCAGAAGGCTCTAGAAGCTCTATGGGTGGCAGGCACAATGTGGGTGGAACATCTTCCTGAAAGGATCCTGGTACTGGATCTGAAGTAGCTGGGCTCAGAGGACTCGTCAATAGGCATTAACTTGACTTTGGGACTCCCAAGAGTTGAGGGAGGGTCTCAATCAGGAGCTTTGCTTCTCCTCCAACAGACATTGGGGCCAATGAAAGAATACACAACTGGGTACCAGCAAATGCAAGGGGTTCACAGAGAGTCCCTCACAAAGAGTGTGTAAGCCACGCTGCTCCTTCCTCAGTCCCCTTCACAAAGCACTTGACTCTGGGGACCTGCCTATCATTCTTTGGGAGGGAGGGTTGAACTCTCAAGGAGAGAGTTGTGCAGACATGTGTTTTGATATATGTATATACTATGAAATAATCACCATCAAGCTAATTAATACACCCATCACCTCACATACTTACCATTTTCTTTTTATTACTTTTCTTTCATCTTCCTGCCCTCCTTTCAATTCTTTTTGGTGGTGAGAACACTTAAGATCTATCTTTTTAGCAAACTTCAAGTACACAATACACTATTGTTCACTGTAGTCACATTGTGGTACGTTAGGTCTCTAGAACTTAATTATCTTTTGTAACTGACACTTTGTACCCCTAGATCAATAGTTCCCATTTTCTCCGGCCACTAGCTCCTGGAAATCAGCATGTTATGCTTTGCCTCTATGAGTTTGACTATTGTAGATCCCACATATAAGTAATATCATGCAGTATTTTTCTTTTTGCATCTGGCTTATTTCACTTAACCTTCAGATTCATTCATGGTTAATGTCTTCCAAGTTTATCCATGTTGTGACAAATAGCAGGATTTCCTTCTCTTTGAAGGCTGGAAAATATTCTGTTGTGTTTATATATAATGGCCATATTATGTATCATAATGCCTGTTGTATAGAGAGATAGATATAATGTATATAAATTATATATATATATAATGCATGTCCATTCATCTGTCAATGGACATTTAGGGTTGTGTCCTATCTTGGCTATTGTGAATAAGGTTGCAAGAACATAGGAGTTCAGATAGGTGATATCATTTCCTTCAGATATATTCTCAGAGGTCTGACTGCTGGATCATAAGGTAGTTCTATTTTTAACACTTTGAGGAACCTCCACACTGATAGCTGTAACAGTTTGCATTCCCACCAACATTGCACCAGGTTCCTTTATCTCCACATTTTTGTCCGTACTTGTTGTTTTTGAACTTCTGTCAATTCTTCCTTCAGATGTGCCAATATTTGCTTTATGGATTTTGGTGCTCTAATGTTGGATGCATATATATTTATAATTGCTATATCTTTCTATTGAATTGACCCTTTTAAAATTATATAACAGCCTTCTTTGTTGCTACAGATAGTTTTTGATTTAAAGTCTATTTTGTGTAATACAGATGTAGCCATCTTTGCTTTTTTTTTTTTGATTGCCATTTGCATTGAATATATTTTTTCCATCTCTTCACTTTCAGCCTACGTGTGTCCTTAAATCTAAAGCAAGTGTCTTATAGAAAGCATATCATTGGATTCTTAAAAATACATTCATCCATTCTATGCCTTTTGATTGGAGAGTGTAGTCTATTCACATTTAAAGTAATTATTAATAGAGGAGAACTTACTATTGTCATTTTGTTAGTTATTTTCTGTTTACAGTTGTCTCTCTCTTTTGCTGTCTTCCTTTGTTATTTAATGATATTTTATTTTGGTAGGGGTTTGCTTTGATTCTTTAAAAAAATTTTTTTAGTGTTTATTTTTGAGAGAGAGACAGAGACAGAGACAGAGTGTGAGTGGGGGAGGGACAGAGAGAGAGGGAGACACAGAATCCGAGGCAGGCTCCAGGCTCTGGGCTGTCAGCACAGAGCCCAACACAGGGCTCGAACCCACAAACCACGAGATCATGACCTGAGCCAAAGTTGGATACTCAGCTGACTGAGCCATAAAGGTATCCTGATTCTTTTCTTTTTATTTATTTTTTTAATGTGTATTTGTTATTGCTTTTTTTTCCCTTGTGGTTATCCTGAGGCTTGTATAAAATATCTTGTAGTTAAAACCATCTATTTTAAGTTGATAACAACTAAACTTCAATCACATTTAAAATAAAACATTATATCGTCTTTTTCTGGGGGAATGAGGGCTTGGACCTCCTAGTCTGTCACCTTGTTAATGTCACCTTTTTGACATGTGACATTTATTTCCTAAGATGGCGTAATACTTTCTGTCTAACCCATCCATTCCTCTACTGAAAAACACTTTATTGTGGTCATTTTGTCTATTCCTCTCTCTACTGTTTTCCATCCCATTCCTTGAGCCTGGCACTCCTTAAGGTTAAAAACTAGAAAGGTGCTTCCCTACCTTGGAGCCCATATGCATTGGATTGCATTGCCTGAACCTGAATTAAATAACTGGTAAAACATTTTCTGAGGTTGTATGTATGTGTTCTTGCCTGGCTGAGAGATGGGCCACTTTTTCCCTCAAATCAGCAGTGGTTGCCTGGAGTGCTCCAGAGAGGAGGATTGGGAGGCAGAGAACTGTATGGGGCCAGCTGTCCAGCTTGTGAACGGTCGCTCCCTTCAGTACAGAGTGCTGCCGTTCAGGTTCCCAGAGCTAGGGGAGCTGAACGAGGAAATGGAGCTTGGAAAATCTGATTAAGAAAGAACAGAACCATCCATCTAAGGTAGGAGAGGCAGCCTCAGCCTCTGGGCTTTCTGTGCAAAATGACATTTCTTATCCTTTCTGAGCGGTTTTCTCCATTTCATTTTCCCATGAGTAGGAAAAAAGTTACCAGGGGCGCCTGGGTGGCTCAGTCAGTTAAGCGTCCAACTTCAGCTTAGGTCATGATCTCACGGCTCGTGGGGTCGAGCCCCACGTCAGGCTCTGTGCTGACAGCTCAGAGCCTGAAGCTTGCTTCAGATTCTGTGTCTCTCTCTTTATGACCCTCCCCTGCTCACGCTGTCTGTCTCTCTCTCAGAAAAAAAATTTGAAAAAAACAAAAAAGTTACCAACTGGTAGTCCTGGTCTCAAGCAAGTAATCTACAAATGAAATCTGGGGACATCCAGACTGGATAACTCCCTGCTCTGTTCCACAGGGCAAAGATCATTCTGGACATTTCTTCTGCTGTTTTCATCCAGTGAGGTTAGTTTTGCCTCATAGATTCATGCCGTCCCTTTTATCAATCCAGGTATTTCCTTAACGCTAACCCTATGCGTATCAGCCATCAGTAGGCTTGCCAAAGCTTTACCTTTTGAGACAATTGAGTTCACATGGAGTTATAAGAAATAATACAGAAGCATCTGGGTGGCTCAGTAGGTTCAGTATCCGACTTCAGCTCAAGTCATGATCTCACAGTCTGTGAGTTTGAGCCCCATGTTGGGCTTTATGCTGACAGCTCAGAGCCTAGAGCCTGCTTTGGATTCTATGTCTTTCTCTCTTTCTGTACTTCCCCCACTAATGCTCTGTCTCTGTTCTTCTCTCTCAAAAATAAACATTAAATGTTTTTTTAATTTTTAACATTTATTTATTTTTGAGAGACAGAGTATGAGCAGGGGAGGGACAGAGAGAGAGGGAGTCACAGAATTCAAAGCAGGCTCCAGGCTCTGATCTGTCAGAGCCTGATGTGGGGCTCGAACCCACGATCCGTGAGAGCATGACGTGAGCTGAAGTTGGCTGCTTAACCAACTGAGCCACCCAGGCACCCCTAAAAATTTTTTTAAAAAGACACTTAACCAACTGAGCCACACAGGTGTCCCTCAGATATTTATAATTTTAATATTACATTTAAGTCTCTGATCTATTTTGAATTTGAATTAATTTTTGTGGAAGGTGTGATGTTTAGGTCAAAGCACTTTTTTTTTTTTTTTTGGTGCATGAATATCCTATTGCTTTAGCACCGTTTGTTGAGAAGGTACTTACTTTGATTTATTTTTCATTTGCAAATGGGAGAACAACAGATTTTAATGACAGAATTGGGCCTAAGCTGTGGCAGATGTAGGAACACTGGGGGAAAACATATTAGGTAAGAGGGAAGGATTGTCCAAGGAGGACTTAACGGAGTCATATGCTGTTAGAAAGTGTGGAAAATAGAGGAGCCCTCTCTGGTTACGGGGGCAGAAAGACCACAGTGTGAAGATGCGTGGTGGAAGAAATGCACCCCCTTCTTTGCTCTGAGGTAGCATGCTGGGCTGTTGTGTGCCTCTCTGCAGTGAAGATGCTGAGGAGTCAAATAGGGGGGTGTTTGAGGAGGTCGTAGGCAGCTGATAGGAAGTCAGGGAAGACACTGTTTCCTTCCAGGTAGCCTCACGGACGACACAGGTAGCCACACTGCTGGCCAGGCTCCCTAGCTTCTCGAGGCCATGACCAAACTTGGTTATCTCCCAAGAGGAATGCCAGGCTGCCTCTAACACTCTCCTTCCTGCACTGCCCTCCTTGTGATGTTGGAATGTAACTACTTAAAGACTCAAGAGCCTTCCACAAAAGACAGGAAGGCTTTGCATTCCTATTCTTCGTTCTCTGCCATGTGACTGTCTGCAGAAGTTTCTGTTATTTCTGGAATGGAAAAACCAAACTTGGTTTGGCTTCTTCGGAAAAGCAAGAGGTTTGCTCTTCGGCTCATTTTCAGAAAATAGACACTGGATGCTTCTCTTCAATAGGCATTTAAAATTCAACAAAAACGAGACTGCAGGGAAAGAATTATTTTGACACAGTTAACTCTGTGTGTGCACTTAGTGGTGGGAGTGGAGTTTGGAGGAGAATATAGTCAAATGTTTTGGCATTTATATGGAAGAAGCAAACAGTAGGATGGCTGATATAATCCACTTTGAAGTTTTTTTTGTTTTAAAAAAATAAAAGGGAAGTGTCACCTGTTTAACTGATTAGCCCTGGGAATGTTCCAGGGCAAGCTATTAACATAAAAGAGAGGAGGATGGGACTCTCTGGATGGTGATGGTTTATTTTTTTGTCCTCTTTAAATGCCATACCAGGCAGCACCTGTAACATACAGTCAATCTATGTGCTTCTTTCACAGCTTTTCTTAGTGATCTCACATACTATAGTGGAATCCAAAACACATGTGCACTTCGTAACCTCCAGAATTTGCTAACGTGACCTTATTTGGAAAGGGGATTTGCAGATATAATTAGGTTAAGGACGTTGAGATGAGATCATCTTGGATTTTCTGGTTGGACCATAAATCCAATGACAGGTATCCTTATAAGACAGAGAAGAGCACCACGTGCTCAGCGACTGAGTGATGCGACCACAGACAAGGAATACCTGGAGCCATCAGAAGCTGGAAGAACCTTCCAGATTCCTACCAACACTTCTAAGATGTCAGGAGTGAATTCAAGTCCAGACTTTATTTTTGGACTGAGGAAGAAAGTCTATTGCTAAGGGAGAGTCTTCAATATAATAGTTGGGAGGTGGTTTTTCTCACCATGTTTCTTAAGCTATTTCTCATTCGTGTACTCATTCTAATTACTTTCAACCTTTCAGAGGAAAGAACGGCTTTTGTTTTCCTGAAATCTTAAGATTCTGGTGTTGGAGAAGATTTACTTTAGAACCTGCAATGCCTGTGGGTGTTAAACATAAACTCTAAGGAGAATCACTCCTTCCTTTCATTTAGAGCAGCTTTATTGGGATATAATTTATGTTCTATAAAGTTTGCCCATTTTAAGTATAGAATTCAGTGGTTTTTGGTATATTTACAGAGTTGTGCAACCATGACCAAAATATAATTTCAGAACATTTCCAGTAATCCAAAGAGAAACTTCATATCCATTAGCCACCATACCCCAATCTTTTTTTTTTTTTTTTTAACGTTGTATTTATTTCTGAGAGAGACAGTGTGAGCAGGGAAGGGTCAGAGAGAGAGGGAGACACAGAATCTGGAACAGGCTCCAGGCTCTGAGCTGGCTGTCAGCGCAGAGTCCGACACCAGGCTCGAACCCACGAACTGTGAGATCATGACCTGAGCTGAAGCCAGACGCTTAACCGACTGAGCCACCCAGGCGCCCTGACCATACCCCAGTGTTACTCCTCACTACATCCCTATTCCTCTAGTAACAGACAACAACAAGGCTTGTTTATTCCGGAAATTTTGTATGAATGGAATCATACAATATGTGATCCTTTGTGACTGGCTTTTTTCTTTCTTTCTTTCTTTTTAATGTTTATTTATTTTTGAGAGAGAGAAAGAGAGAAAGAGAGAGAGCATGAGCAGGAAAGGGGCAGAGAGAGAGAGGGAGACACAGAATCAGAAGTAGGCCCTAGGCTCTCAGCTGTCAGCACAGAGCCCAATGTGGGACTTGAACTCATGAGACTTTGAGTTGTGAGATCATGATCTGAGCCAAAGTCAGCTGTTTAACCGACTGAGCCACTCAGGTGCCCTGTGACTGGCTTTTTTCAACTAGCATGTTTTCAAGGTTCATCAGTGTTATAACATGTAACAGGACTTCACTCCTTTTAATGGCTGAATAATATTCCATTATATAGATATCACAAATTTTTGTTCAGCTATTCATCCACTAATGGATATTTGGGTTGATTCTCTTTTTAGGATTTTAAGAATAATGTTGTCTTTGAACCTTAGAGTACAAGTTTTTGTTCAGACACAGGTTTTTATTTCTTGTTTATATAATTAGGATTGAAATTGCCAGGTCATATGGTAACTGTATGTTTAACATTTTGAGGAACTGTCAAAGTGTTTTCCAGTGTGGCCACACTGTTTTATTTTGCTTTATTTTGTTTTATTTTTAATTTATTTTTTCCTAGCGTTATTGAGGGATGATTGCCAAATAAAGATTGTCTGTATTTAGGTTGCATAACATGTTTTTTTAAAGATGTAAAACCTGTTGATTTTTAATGTGTGGATACATCCTGAAAATACTACCACAATCAAGTTAACTAATAGATCCATCACTTCACATAGCTACCATTTGCGTGTGTGTGTGTGTGTGTGTGTGTGTCAAGGATTTTTAAGATCTACTCTCTTAGCAAATTTCAAGTATACAATATATTATTATTAATTATAATCACCATGCTGTTCGTTGGATCTCCAGAATTATTTATTTCATAACTGAAAGTTTATATACTTTGACCAACATTTTTCCCATGCCCTCCACCCCCACCTCTTGGCAACCACTTCTGCTCTCTGGTTCAGTGAGTCTGACATTTTTTGAAACCTCATGTAAGTGAGATCATGTACTGTTTGTCTTTCTGCAACTAGCTTATTCCACCTAGCATAATGTTCCCCAGACTCATCCATGTTATTGTAAATGTCAGGATTTCCTTTTTATGGTCAAATAATATTCCATTTATCTATCTATCTATCTATCTATCTATCTATCTATCTATCTATCTA
Organism: Crocuta crocuta; assembly: GCF_008692635.1. Lineage (NCBI taxonomy): Eukaryota > Metazoa > Chordata > Mammalia > Carnivora > Hyaenidae > Crocuta > Crocuta crocuta. Next base: position 11,115,278 of record NW_027529428.1, on the reverse strand, counting down.
TCTCAATTTCTTCATTCATCTGTCAAGAGTTTTGTTTCCCTCTTTTGGCTATTGTGAATAATGCTTCAATGAATATGAGAATCATATCTCTTTGAGTTACTGACTTCATTTCCTTTGGACATACACCCACAAGTGGGGTTGCTGGATCATATGATAGTTCTATTTCCTGTTTTCCATGATAGTTGTACCAATTTATATTCTCACCAACAATGTCCAAGGGCTCCTTTTTCTCTACACCCTTGACAACACTTATCTTTTGTCTTTTTGATAATAACCATCCTAAAAGGTGTGAAGTCCTATCTCTTTTGGGTTTTTTTTTTTCTATCTCTTGTGGTTTTGATTTGCATTTCTCTGATAATTAGTGATGATGGGCACATTTCATATACCTTTCGGTCATTTACATGTCTTCTTCTTAAGAGTATCTATTCAAGTCCTTTGCCTGTTTTAAAATCAGAATATTTATTTGCTATTGAGTTTCTTACATATTTTGGATATTAGTTCCTTATCAAATATTTGTTTTGCAAATATTTGCTCCCAGGTAATTGGTTGCCTTTCACTCTGCTGTTTCCTTTCCTGCACAGAACTTTTTAGTTTGGTGTAATCCCATTTGTCTATTTTTGCTTTTGGTGTCATATCCAAAAGATCATTGCCCAGACCNTTGAGAGAGAGAAAGAGAGAAAGAGAGAGAGCATGAGCAGGAAAGGGGCAGAGAGAGAGAGGGAGACACAGAATCAGAAGTAGGCCCTAGGCTCTCAGCTGTCAGCACAGAGCCCAATGTGGGACTTGAACTCATGAGACTTTGAGTTGTGAGATCATGATCTGAGCCAAAGTCAGCTGTTTAACCGACTGAGCCACTCAGGTGCCCTGTGACTGGCTTTTTTCAACTAGCATGTTTTCAAGGTTCATCAGTGTTATAACATGTAACAGGACTTCACTCCTTTTAATGGCTGAATAATATTCCATTATATAGATATCACAAATTTTTGTTCAGCTATTCATCCACTAATGGATATTTGGGTTGATTCTCTTTTTAGGATTTTAAGAATAATGTTGTCTTTGAACCTTAGAGTACAAGTTTTTGTTCAGACACAGGTTTTTATTTCTTGTTTATATAATTAGGATTGAAATTGCCAGGTCATATGGTAACTGTATGTTTAACATTTTGAGGAACTGTCAAACTGTTTTCCAGTGTGGCCACACTGTTTTATTTTGCTTTATTTTGTTTTATTTTTAATTTATTTTTTCCTAGCGTTATTGAGGGATGATTGCCAAATAAAGATTGTCTGTATTTAGGTTGCATAACATGTTTTTTTAAAGATGTAAAACCTGTTGATTTTTAATGTGTGGATACATCCTGAAAATACTACCACAATCAAGTTAACTAATAGATCCATCACTTCACATAGCTACCATTTGCGTGTGTGTGTGTGTGTGTGTGTGTGTCAAGGATTTTTAAGATCTACTCTCTTAGCAAATTTCAAGTATACAATATATTATTATTAATTATAATCACCATGCTGTTCGTTGGATCTCCAGAATTATTTATTTCATAACTGAAAGTTTATATACTTTGACCAACATTTTTCCCATGCCCTCCACCCCCACCTCTTGGCAACCACTTCTGCTCTCTGGTTCAGTGAGTCTGACATTTTTTGAAACCTCATGTAAGTGAGATCATGTACTGTTTGTCTTTCTGCAACTAGCTTATTCCACCTAGCATAATGTTCCCCAGACTCATCCATGTTATTGCAAATGTCAGGATTTCCTTTTTATGGTCAAATAATATTCCATTTATCTATCTATCTATCTATCTATCTATCTATCTATCTATCTATCTGTCTATCTCAATTTCTTCATTCATCTGTCAAGAGACAGTTTTGTTTCCCTCTTTTGGCTATTGTGAATAATGCTTCAATGAATATGAGAATCATATCTCTTTGAGTTACTGACTTCATTTCCTTTGGACATACACCCACAAGTGGGGTTGCTGGATCATATGATAGTTCTATTTCCTGTTTTCCATGATAGTTGTACCAATTTATATTCTCACCAACAATGTCCAAGGGCTCCTTTTTCTCTACACCGTTGACAACACTTATCTTTTGTCTTTTTGATAATAACCATCCTAAAAGGTGTGAAGTCCTATCTCTTGTGGGTTTTTTTTTTTCTATCTCTTGTGGTTTTGATTTGCATTTCTCTGATAATTAGTGATGATGGGCACATTTCATATACCTTTCGGTCATTTACATGTCTTCTTCTTAAGAGTATCTATTCAAGTCCTTTGCCTATTTTAAAATCAGATTATTTATTTGCTATTGAGTTTCTTACATATTTTGGATATTAGTTCCTTATCAAATATTTGTTTTGCAAATATTTGCTCCCAGGTAATTGGTTGCCTTTCACTCTGCTGTTTCCTTTCCTGCACAGAACTTTTTAGTTTGGTGTAATCCCATTTGTCTATTTTTGCTTTTGGTGTCATATCCAAAAGATCATTGCCCAGACCAATGTCAAGGAGATTTTCCCTTAGCAATTTTATGGGTTCAGGTCTTATATGTCTTTCATCTATTTTGAGTTAATTTTTGTGTATGGTGTAATGTTAGGATACAATTTCATTTTTTTTTTACTTATGGATATCTAATGTTCAGTCTTCATTTGTCTCAAGTTGATTTTTGATCTCCCTTTTGATTTATTCTTTCCTCAATTAATTGTTTAGGAGTGTGTTATTTGATGTCTACATATTTGTGAATTTTTCTACTGTTACTGATTTCCAGTTTCATATTGTTGTGGTTAGAAATTATACTTGATCTGATTGATTTCAGGCTTCTTAAGTTTGCTAAGATTTGTTTTGTGGCTCAGCAAATGATCTATCCTGGAGAATGTTCCATGGGCTGCGCCATTCATACTCCAGCGACCCATGAGCAAGGGTTTTCTAATGTCTCCCCATTCTCTCCAACACTTATTATTATCGGTCTGTTTTGTTGTTGTTGTTTTTTTGGGGGGGCTTTTTTGTTTTGTTTTGTTTTGTTTTAGAGAGAGAGTACAAGTAGGGGAGGGGGCAGGAGAGAGAGAAAATCTTAAGCAGACTCCATGTTCAGCACGGAGCCCCACATGGGGATTGATTCCACGGCCCTGGGATCCTGACCTGAGCCGAAATCAAGAGTAGGCCGTTCAACTGACTGAGCCACCCAGGCGTCCCATTTGTCTTTTTTATTTTAGACATCTTGGTGGGTGTAAAGTGGTATCTCGTTATGTTTTTTCCCCCTAATGACTAATAGTGTTGAGCATCTTTTCATGTGCTTAGTGGCCATATGGCCACATATCCTCTTTGAAGAAATGTCTATTCTAGTTCTTTGCCCATTTTTAAGTTGGGTTCGTTGTCTTTTTATTATTGAGTTGCACTAGTTCTTTAGCATATAAATCCTTTATCAGACATATTATTTGCAATAATTTTCTCTCATTCTGCGAATTGCCTTTTCCTTCATGGTATCTTTTGAAGGACAAAAGTTTCAGATTCATCTATTTTTTTCTTTCATTGTGTTTGCTTTTGGCGTCATATCTAAAAAACCGTTGCCTAACCCAAGGTCACAAAGATTTACTCCTGTGTTTTCTTCTAGGGATTTTATGGTTTTAGTTCTTACATTTATGCTTTTGAGCTGATTTTTGTGTATTGAAGGCTTACTATTCCATAAATGACAAGCAGCTTAAATATAAGCTTTCTTATGGCAGAATTTCTCTAGGTTGTTTATTATTAGCAGCTTGGTGATATTAACTGTGACACAGGTCTTCCCATGGAAGCTGAGTGTTCCTGATACATAGCTCTTACCTGAATGTATCAAAGTATAGTGGAAATACGGAAATGTTTGTGTTGCCAGAGGCAAAAGTGCAAATCAGAGTAGTCAGAAAAGGCGCTTTTGCTGGAAAGATATTGAAGTTATCTCATGTAGTTGAAGGAAGAGTTGAGCAGCCCGATGGCCAGAAATGTGAAGTGAAGCTGAACCTGAGGAACAGCTGGAACTGAGACCAGGACTTGGGTGCCACCAGGACACCTTCTCTCTCTCTCTCTTTCTCTAGGTCTTATTTCTCAGTGTCTCTGCCCATTACCTTCATTCTCCAAACAGGCTGGGCTCCCCCACATAGGCCAACACAAGACTCCGGGAGTCTGGTGAGACCCAGGGCTCCAAACCCTACCCCTCACAGAGACTCTTGTTTCCAGCTCCAGGTTGAAAAAAAGAAATTCTAGGGAAGATGTCTGATTGGCCAGTTAGGGTCATGTGCCCCTCTGGAGTGTTCATGAAGCTTTTGGTTACACTGAGGTTTTATTTGCAGGAAATAGTCCTTTGAAGTTTACTTTTGGTGGAAACAAGTTGCTTTCAGTGTATGATGGCTCCAGTTTTTATAGAGCTTTTAATTATATTTATAAATCTAGCAGTTGTTAACAATCACTTTTTAAGGGATATTTAAGTATTTTATTAATTATTAAATTTTTTTAATGTTTATTTTTTGAGAGAGAGAGAGAGAGTGTGTGAGCAGGCAAGGGGCAGAAAGAGAAGGGGAGACAGAATCTGAAACAGGCTCCAGGCTCTGAGCTGTCAGCACAGAGCCTGACCTGGGGCTGGAACTCAAGAGCTGTGAGATCATGACCTGAACTGAAGTTGGATGCTTAACTGACTAAGCCACCCAAGCACCGCAATTAGTAAGAAATTCTAAACAGAGTTTGGGCCGGGTTAGTAAATTAGTAACAAGGGTTATTTATACAACCCTCTTGGTTCTAAATTTCTTATCTCTGGTGAAAAGGATGTCTCTTTACCTCCTGGTCTAGGGAGGGTAACTTCCACATGGAAGATTTATTTCTTGTTTTCAGAGGAACAGAGGAAGGTCTGAGTGTCCTTCTTGCATAAACTGTTTCTTAATTTTTTATTTAAAATAATCAGTATGCCAAAGTGGCTCATCTTGGAGCAGCCTGTCCTTGGCCCCTACAATGTCTTGTTTAATTCAGCCATTTGAGGGCCCTCTGCCACACTTCCTGAATCACGAGTAAAGTTGTGAGAGAATATTGCTGTGGTGTACTGGGAAGAAACCAGATTAGAAGTCAGAAGGCCTAGGTCTTAGCTTTGACTTTGTGGTTTGACTCTAAGGAAATCACTCTCTACTCTGAGCCTCAAGATCTTCATCTGTGAGTAAAACTTTACTGTCTGGCATGGTTTGTTGGTGTGTTATGTGGGATGATGTGAGTAGCAGATTTACACAAACAGGAGACATCTGTCTGCTCGCTCGCTCTGACTCTTCATATCCTGCATCGTTGCTCCAAAGCACCTCTGGTTGAGTGGACTCAGCATTTCTCAGCGTCTACCCCTCCACTTCCTGTTGCCGTTGGGGTCTCAGTTTATAAGGTCCATAGCTGGTGGCCTCCAAGGTCCTCAGAGGTTTTTGCCAGACCACATCCATCCACACTTCCAAGAACATTGGAAACCATGCACCGCTGCCCCCTACTCCCTACCCCTGCCCCCACCCCCAGTCACCCACCCAAGCCCAGCAAAGACAGTTTGGTTGGTTGTTAGATATGTCAGTCTCCTCAGAGGTCTGTCATAGCCAACTGCACCACAGTCATCTCCTCAGGTAAAGAGGGGCACAGCTCCTGCTCTCTGGGGCTAACTTCTGAGGCTGACAGATCACACAGCCACACTGAGTGGGACACCCGATATTCAGGGGCCAGGTAGCCTGATACCAAGCCTTCGGGGCGCTGGGTTCTCTTTCAGCTTCATTTATTTACACACACACACACACACACACACACACACACACACATCACGTGTTTCTTTGTACTTTCCCACTGAGATGATTCATAATCAGGATATCACTATTCAAAAGAGACCAAAGTTCCTCGAGAAGACAGCATTTAGAATTCTTTGTTAGAGCTGGAAAGAACCATGCACATAATCTGGTCTAAACCTGTGTCTGCCCACCGCTCCCCAACCTCTGTTAATGGAAAGGATGAGTGAAGCCCATTGAGGTGATGTGACTTGTTCAAGATCGAGAAAAAGCAAAGACCTTTCATTCATTCATTCATTCATTCAATAAATGTTTATTGATTCCTCTTTACCAGGCACTGTTCTAGGAGATGAAAATATAAGTTTATTCAACAAAAAGTTCCTGCCCGTGGGGAACTTTATTTGCTCTATGGCCATGGATACAAAAAAAACAACAATGTAATGTCAGATGGTGCTAAGTGTCAGGAAGAAATCCAGACTATGGGGATAGGGAATGAGGGAGGAGGGGAAGTATTACATTTGATAAGGAGGTCTGGACTTGTTTCTCTAAGAAGTAAATGAAATGAGAGGTCAAGACTTCTCTGAGGGAAAAGCATTCCAGATAGAAGGAATAGAAGGTGCAAAGGCCCTGGTGTGGTCAGGAGGCCAATATGATCAGGATGTATGGATTTGCCATCCAGAGCTCCTTCATCAAATCACACTGCCTCTAAGTCATCAGAGGTGTCTCTGGGGTCTTTATGTCATATACAGTGTCCAGGTTTGAGGATGACTCAAGAACCTAGCAGTCACCATGCTGCTCAGGTTGGAACAGAACTTGTGACCTCCACAGGTACAATAGTGATGTAGAACCTCCATGTAGCAAAACACAAACAGCTCTGAGCCGGAGATCAGGAGACCTGAGGGACCATCTTTGTTCTCCCACTGGATGTGTGATCGTGGTCAAACCCTCCTGGAAGACTCAGATTGTTGTTTTTTAACTTTTCATTAGAATTTAATTTTTGGTTTTAAAATGAATGAGTTCTGAATTTTTTCATGTATCTTGACTTTTTTGTTGTGGTTATTATAATGTAGTACAGAGATGTATACAAGTCTTACATGCATTGCTTGATAAATTTGTTTTCATATGTATGCCTGTGAGACTTCATCATCCGGATCAAGATACAGAACATTCCAGTGTCTCTGAAGCCTTTTTAAATGACGTGTCTCCCCATAGGCCAATGCACTGCTCACCCTCTGCCAAAGACAACTATCTGACCGCTACCAGCATACATTAGGGTTGTCTGTTCTTATGCTTCATACAGAAGGTGTCACACAGGATGGCCCATCTTCTTTTACTCAAAGTTGTGGTTTTGAGATTATCCATGCTGTTGAGAGTAGCAAGAGTTAATTTTTTTTTAATCGCAGGGTAGTGTTCCATCACATGAATATAACATTTTATTTCTCTCTTCTCCTGTTGATGGCTACTTGGGTCCTTTCCAGTTTGGCGTTCTTACAGGCAAGCCACTATGATCATTCTGGTGCAGGTCTTCTGTTGGACATAAACACTCATGATTCTTGGGTTTATACTCAGGAATTGAATTGTCTGAGCTTCTTTTCAAGTTCAAATATTTCTATGACCTTTACATGATAGCAGGTATATTTTAGTATCTGGTAATTCTAGATAAAGTCAGTAAGGCTTTTAAATGCTTCTTTATCAATTATGAACATACCTGTGCATTTGGAAAACTATCCATATGAGATATTATTTATTTGGTCTTTAGATAGGGCATGGTGTCCAAATGGTTCTCGACCTACAGCTGGGGAATCACTGCCTTAGAGAATAACTACAGTGTCCTTGAGATGTAATCCTCTATGATTCTAGAAGGCAGTGCTGCAAAAAGTACGCATGTCACTTGTTTATTAACAGAACTTTCACCTGTTGAGCTGTCTTTTTTCACTCAGATGATGGTGCTTAGATGTGGGGCTCCTTGCTGAAACTGTGTGCTGTGTGGCTCATGACATTATTCTAGTTTGAGTGATGGATGTAGGTAGTATCAAATATCTTCCTTTCATCTGGGACCCGCCCTTCTCCAAATTAAAGTCCAGAGTTCTGTGAAAAGGTCCAGTGAATACAGTATACTGGTTTATTCTTGGGGCTCAGGAGGTACTGGGGGCTCCGTACCAGGGAAGTGGCTCTCGAGGGGGTGGTGTGAAGGTTTTGTTGCAGGAAGGACGATGGCAAACTTAAGTGACATACAGATGAGATGCGCCAAGGATGGGTAGGCAGCATAGAAGTTATTTGGTTTTTTGCCAGCACATTCCACTATCCCTTTCTTTATTTCCAGTGCAGACCCTACTTCTTAAACACAGAGTAGGAATTCTGAGTCATCATGGCCAATTACAATACTCAATTGCCCTGGCTTCAGGGATTGGTAGAAGAATGGACAAACCAGCCTTGCTGTACTAATCATGATCCTTCTAATTTTTAATGTTTATTTATTTCTGAGAGACAGAGAGACAGAGCATGAGCAGAGGAGGGGCAGAGAGAGAGGGAGAAACAGAATTTGAAGCAGGGTCCAGGCTCCAAGCTGTCAGCACAGAGCCGGATGCAGGGCTTAAACTCAGGAACCCCGGTATCATGACCTGAGCTGGTCAGATGCTTAACTGACAGAGCCACCCAGGTGCCCCTAATCCTTCTAAGGCTCATTCTTGTTAGATAGATGGGAGGATTCCCCTTTTCTTGGCTGCAAGTTGTAAAGATGAGATGCCAGAGTATCTGCAGCTCTCTCTGCCCTCATGGGGACAAACCTGGCAGAGTGACAAGAGACAGAGAGAAAAGTCCTGGCAGGTTACATCACTGCATCTTATCTCTGGTGGGCAATGTATACCTCTTTCCATTCACTTTTTAATTGTTAGCATAGTTTAATAATAATCATTCTGTGATGTACATATAACTTAATACATATGTTATTAAAGATAAAGGCAAAGCAAGAAAAAATAAAAGAGCTTATTAAAAACATACTTAGAGGCAGAAATCCTGGCAGGTATAAATGCTTAAAGAAATAAGTTTATAGAGACTGACAGCTTTATAGGGTAGATCCAAGAATCCTTTTTCATTTTAATGTTCTAAATGTTTTATTTTTTTTGTTTTCTTTAAAAAATTTTTACTTAAATCTATGTTAGTCAACATGTAATCGTGTAATGATTTCAGGAGTAGAAGTTAGTGATTTATCACTTACATGTAACACCCATGCTCATCTTTTTCCCTTCAAACTGGCATATATTGGGCTGTTGAGCTTTGGGGGAAAGGATCTGAACAAATCAGAGACAACTCCTTCGTAACCAAACCTACCATGTCAGAGATGGTCTGAGCGACTGTTTTGAGAGCTGGCAGGGAGGCACCCATGGCTACTCTTCCTTTGGGAGAACGAATTACATGCTCTTACCAGCAGTTGCTGCTAGGGATGAACAGGAGCAGGAACTTACCGTGCTTCTCAGCAGATCTTGTCTTGACCATGCTCAACAGTATGGGTGTCTCCAACATGCAGAGTGTAGACAGGAATCTAGACAAGAAACCAGGCGATCGCAATATGGTGTGGTGAAAACTATGAAGGGAAACAGAGGGTGATGTGAAGCACAAAACAGGCTCACCTCCTCTGGTCTCTGGGGCGGCTCTTGGGGATGCTGAGGATGATCTTCAGGACAAAGGAGCTCCAATCTCTAATCTAGGGATGGGCAGAAGTGTCCCAGGGAAATGTGTGTAATTGTAAGTTGGGAACCAAGGGGTAGACATGGAACAGTGTTCATGGTAGAGGGAACAGCACATTTGAAGGCCCAAAAGTAGAAATGAGTTTGGCACAAAAGACCGGCGTTATGTCAGGATGCCAATTTGTTAAATCAGAACAGGGTGTGCAGGTAAGCATGCATAGAACTTTTGAATGCACAGAACTCCCATCTGCTGCCTCAGGCAGCTGTTTCCTGGCTCAGAAGAGCTGGGAGGGTGATTTAATATCATAACCCTTCATGCAGAGAAACTATTTTTCTGTGATCCTTATGGACTGCTGAAAGGCAAATAGGGACTATGAGTGTAGGAGGCACAGAGATGAATAATTGTCTTTCCCTTTCTTCTCTTTTCCAGCCCAATGAAGCCAAGGATCGACCTGACATCTTCTGTGAGGGTTAGAAATAATGTGCGCAAAGCCAGGTCATGGCAGATGGTCAAGCAAAGTGGTTTTCCTTTTCCTGCACCCTGAGCTCCAAATTTCCTCAGGTGTCATTTCCTGTCCCAGAAAGGACCTCCCACTGGATGGTGGACAGTAGTTGCACCTTCTCATTCTGGGGATACCCCACCTCTTGCCCCCGGGGTGACTTTGTGGTCTTCAGGAGGTCAATGGCTAAGACATGTCAGATCCAGTGACTTTGTACATTTTCCAGTTAGGGTGTGACAGTCTGGGAAAACCAAGTATCTGGGGACATGTCCATCTCAGTCTACATGGGGGCCACTAAGTCCAGGCCAAGTCCCTTTTGTCATCTCTTATGCAGCTTATTGGGCAGTAATGCCCATCTTCTGACTCAGTCTTCGGGGGGCCTGAGATTCTCTTTTCCATGGTTGCTAGAAAGAAGAAAATACACACCCGCGCATGTGCGCGCACACACACACAGTCACAGAGGTATATATGAGGGCATCTACACCTCTGGGGGATTTTTCACTAAGTGTATCTGCATGGGCCTCACCCCAGTGTAGAGCTCACAAATAAATCTCTGTAACTGGGGCTTAGAAATTGTATATACACACACAAACACATATGTGTATATTTATATATTTTAATTTTTTAATGCTTATATATGTTTGAGAGAGAGACAAAGTGCAATCAGGGGAGGGGCAGAGAGAGAGGGGGACACAGAATCTGAGGCAGACTCCAGGCTCTGAGCTGTCAGCAGGGAGCCCAACGCAGGGCTCAAACTCATGGGTCTTAAACTCATGAACCGCAAGATCATGACCTGAGCTGTAGTCAGATGCTTAACTGACTGAGCCACTGACGTGCCGGTAAGTTATATATATTTTTAAAGTTCCCCTGGTGAGTCTGAGAAGCACCCAGACAAAGAGCCCCTTAGTGGAGGAGGCTATGCACTACTGGTCACACCGGCTGAAGGCAGCCTCTCATGCGTGTTATTACATGGCGCTTTCCTAAACATCTTTGTTTCCAAATGGTCTAGGCTTCCCATTTGCATCACTAAAAGGCCTTTTCAGGAGATTGCCCCAGAACAAAAGGAATAGTCTCTGCTCAAAGATGAATTGCAGTTTTAACTTCTACTGACACTTGAATCTTTAGGCAGCTCTTCTATTATGACATCTCTCTCTCTCTCTGTGTGTCTCTTTCTCTCTTTCTCTCTCTCTTTCTCTACCACACTGTCACAAGACACATTTTGTTACATATATATGTGTAGCTTATCTTCCCTAGAAATGTATAAGCCATAAATTTTAGGGCAGCGGACATGAAATGTCTTTTGTGGGATTTGCATCATAGGAAGTTTTCAGTGTTTGCTTCAACAATGCGAACAGCATGGCTGCAGCCCTTTGGTTTAACACATAAGTCTGTCTCGAGGCCAGTGGCATTAGGAATCTGCACCATTATTTCAAAAAAACAGGGGGCCCAGCCTGCCAGCTCTGCTCAGGGTTGCTTTCTTTCTTCTCGCTCTTTCTTAATTAAAAAAAAAAAAAAGTTCTGCAGCTCTTTCTCTGCAAAGGGAAATGGTTATAATTGAAGCTGCCACTCCATTTCCTTGACACAATTCTCATGCAATACTGTACCTCATGGAAAAAATATGAGACCGTGGAAAGCAAGGCCTTAGAGTTCAGAATGAATCTCCAATTTGATCCTGGATATTTTGGGTCTGCAGGTTTAACCATTCCACACCCCAATTCATCTGCTTTTCTTGGTCCCAGCTCTCTTGATGGTCAGCTCAGAAACCCTGGTGATAAGAAGCGGCTGAACTTCAAAATTGCAGGTCTCAGGGACTCCAGCTGATTGCATGGCCCAGCCTCAGGCTGATGAAGCATCGCAAACTTGCACTTGACAGATGAAGTAACTGAGAGCTACGGAAGCTTGGAACTGGCTCAAGATCACAGAGTGGAGGAGAGGCTGGAATCCAGGAAGGCTGGCTTCTAATGTGGTGCCCTTCCCGTGAGAACACGGTGGTCTCCTTCCTCCCTGTCATGCAAGTCGCCTGAGCAGCAGTGCTGGCCGGGGAACCGCAGAGCCCCTCCCTCCAGCATATTTCCATCCCCGTTTGTTTTCAAGCCAAACCATCTACCTTCCCCTTCCAGCTAACTTGCTACCTCAAGTCCCCTCTCCTACAAAAATTCCCATGTAAATATTCTGGGGTCTGAACAGTACCATCCACCAATGTTGTTTTGAATTTGTTAAAATGCAGGTTCCCAGGCTTCTCATCCAGAGGGTTGGATTCCATGGGTGGTAGGGAAGCCCACAAACTTGCATATGATATGGTTCCCCAAACGGTTCTGGGGTCCAAGGACCACACTTTGTGAAGCTGACCCAGAGTCACCACATTAAATGAGGACTTCTGGCACCCACAGTGCCTTGCTCAGAGAGGCTCTTGTCTCTGGAAAATGCAGGATCTGGAGGCAGGTTGCCAGGGAATGTGCTTCGAAGAGTTTCTGCAGGAGCTCCTCCTCCATCAGGGAATAACCACGTGCAATTAGCTGACAGGCAGGAGCTTCTAAGGAAGGATGGGAGGGCGTGAGGGACTGACTGGTGTGTGGAAAGGTGTCCAGCGCNTTTTTTTTAAGTTGTCGGCTCCAGCCCAGTGTGGAGAACATGGGGCTTGAACTCACACCCCTGAGATCAAGACCTGAGCTGAGATTAAGAATCAAATGCTTAGGGGCGCCTTGGTGGCTCAGTCGGTNGGGAGGTACAGGACTTTGAGGTACAGGGAAGGGAAGAGTTGGTGGGAGTTTCTCCCTGGAATTTGGCTTTGATTGAAAGGAAAGCTGGCATTAATGAAATGTCTGGGTCAAATTTTCCACATGTTCTTCTTCACTTTGCTTATTCTTAATTTTTTTGATAAAACCTTTATTAATATAAAATTCACATTTATCTTTTTTGTTCACTTTTTTTTTAAGTTGTCGGCTCCAGCCCAGTGTGGAGAACATGGGGCTTGAACTCACACCCCTGAGATCAAGACCTGAGCTGAGATTAAGAATCAAATGCTTAGGGGCGCCTTGGTGGCTCAGTCGGTTAAGCATCCGACTTCGGCTCAGGTCATGATCTCACAGTTCGTGGGTTTGAGCCCCACATCGGGCTCTGTGCTGACAGCCAGCTCAGAGACTGGAGCCTGTTTCAGATTCTGTGTCTCCCTCTCTCTCTGACCCTCCCCTGCTCACTCTCTCTCTCTCTCAGAAATAAATGAAACATTAAAAAAAAAAGAATCTGATGCTTAACTGACTGAGCCATCCCCTGCCACATTTATCTTTATTGAGAAACAATTTACCCATTTAAAGGATACAATTCAGTAGTTTTTAGTATCTTCACAGCAGTATACAATCCTCACCACAATTGATTTTAGAACATTTTATCACCTCAAAAATGAACCCTGGACCCTTTACCTCTCACCCTCCTCTCCTTCAGCCTTTCCCCACATCCCCTGCTACCAATGCACCTGTTAATCTACTTTCTGTCTGTATGGATGTGTCTATTCTGGGAATTTCATATAAACGGAATCATATAATATGTGGTCTGTTGTGACTGGCTTCTTTTACTTAGCATAATGTGCTCAAAGTCCTTCATGTTGTAGCATTCCTTTTTTATGGGCAAAAATACTCCATTAGCATGGATTACCACATTTTGTTTATCCACAATTGGGCTGTTTCTACCTTTTGGTGCAGGTGAATAATGCTATTTGTGTACAAGCTTTTGTTTTCATTTCTCTTGGGTATATGCCCATGAGTGGAATTACTAGCTCAAATGATAACTTTATGTTTAGCTTTTAGAGGAATTGCCACACTGTGTTTCCAAAGTCTTCACTTTATTTTATTTTAAGCCCACCTGAAGCCAACGACTCTGAATCACCTTATAAGGTCTCAGTCATAAGCAGCTCAGCTTGGTCAGGTGTCATGAAGGACTCACTAAGCTAGTGTTGGAGGAAGCAGAGACTCAAGCTTGGGCTACAAAAGCCAAAGTCCAAACACTCAAGAGTGTATGGGGTATAATTTTAAAGGTTGGGGCAATGTCCCTTGGATTCATGTTTATGATAAGCAGAAAAAGAAACCCACAGCTTTGAAATGTGGCCAAAAACAAAAAAAGAAAACTACAGTACAGTAACTCATAATCAGCAGTTTCGGAAAGGGTTTAGTTTCTTGAAACTATGAATTTTCATTACCTGTGCTATCACCTGTTTCTGTACAGTAGTCCCCCCTCTCTGTGCAAGAAATATGCTCCAGGCCCTCCGAGTGAACACTGGAAACCATAGATAGTACCAAACTATAGACAGATATAGATATAGATGATATAGATAGATAGTACCAAACCATATATATATATTCCCATATATATTCCTATGCATATATACCCATGATAAAGTTTTACTCATAACAGTAAGAAAGTAACAATAACTAAAAATAAAATAGAACAAGTTTAACAATATTCTGTAGTAAAAGCAAAGCCATGTGAATGTGGTTTCTCTGTCTTTCAAAATGTCTTAATCTACTATCCTCACCCTTCTTGTGATGATGTGAGATGATAAAATGCCTACGTGATAAGAACAAGTGAGGTGAGTGACGTCGGCATTGTGACCTAGTGTTAGTTAGACTCCTAGTGACCTTCTGATGTTCTGTCAGAAGGAGGATCATCTGCTTTGGACCGCAGTTGACTGCAGGTAACTGAAGCCACAGAAACTGAAACTGTGGATGAGAGAAGGCTCCAGTAGAGGGAAATTCACTTTAAAAATTTAAGGGGAAAGTACTTGGAAATACTTTAAAGTATTCGAGTGTAAAATACAGAGAAGTATGCAAAGTGTAACTGCAAGAATTTTCTCAAAATGAACCTCACCCTTGTAACCAGCACCTACAGCAAGAAACACGGTTATCAGCTTCCCTGAGCTCTTCTTTCCAGTCATTACCTGTGCAAAGGGAAGGGAGGATATCTAACTTCTAGCACCAACATTCTCAGACCCAAACAATACATTTTTAATAGTACATTTCAGGTGTCGAGGATTGACCATCGGAGTCGATTCATTAAGCTTGCAGAATTTCTCAGGACTCATTCAGACTTTTTTATATTGCATGGCGTAGTAGAATCTTTAAAATTAAATACCTTCAGGTTTGTGTGTAAAACAAAAGGTATAACCTCAACACACAAGAAACTTTTAACATCACTTGCATTTTAAGAACATGTACTGTAAGTTGAAACAACATACTTTAAACATTTATTTTAAAATATGGTTCCCAGGCTGCTAGCTGGCTCAGTTGGTTGAGTGTGGGACTCTTGATTTTGGCTCAGGTCATGATCTCAGAGAGTCCTAGGATCAAGCCCTGAGGCAGGCTCCCCACTGAGCATGGAACCTGCTTAAGATTCTCTCTCTCTCTCTCTCTCTCTCTCTCTCCCTCCCTCTCCTCTCTCTCTCCTCTCTCTCTCCACCCCCCCTGCTCCTCCCCTGCTCTCTCTCAAAAATAGAATAGAATATAGCTCCCTGTTTCTCCATAAAATACAGTTTGAAGTTTATTTCCAAGGGGACTTTGTAAAAGAAGTCCTAGGGACTATTAAGCACAGATGCTTTAATAATTCAACAGGTATATATGTAAACAAGCATGCCCATTGGCAGTGCATCACGTTGTGGGTTGAAGTAAGTAACGACCAAAATAAATACAGCTTTTGCAAGCAGAGCATAAAAACAGATACACATTTCCCTTGGTTTATTGGGCAGGACGTTAAATACTCTCACTTTACTTACAATAAGAACTGCCTAATTCTGAGACTGACTTGCTGCAAAGCGACACCGCCCTGGTTCTTAACCTGGAAATAAAAAAGGTCTATTATAATGGTATTATGGATAAGAGCACTTTCAATACATAAGAAGAATCTTTGGAGGGAAGGACATACATTTTTAGAGAAAATCCTTTTGCAAAGGCGATTTTTTTTTTTAAAAAGCTCTAAATAGGTCTTACAAATTACCAGAAACAGACTAGGATTTTATTAGGATATTTCTTTGGGAAGTTTGGGATTCTATGTTCCACCAGATGTTGCCTAAGAGAGCGCACGAGTCAAGGTGAAGTGGCCACCGTGGGACCTTTGCCACGCGCGCCAGACGCCCCCAGTTCTTTCCTTCTGGATTCTGGACACCTTCAAGGTAACCTCGCGCTCACGCGGGCTCTCACCCCGGTGCCAGGAACGCACCCCTCCTCGCCCGCCCGGTGACTTCGCTCTGCCTCGTCCTTCCCCGAAGCCCTGAGGCTTAGACTTTTCCCACCAAGTCACCCACAACCTCTCCACTGCCCGCCCCCTGGGGGGAGGAGAAAGTTTAAAGCCGGGATCCCTTCGCGTTACGCTGGCCGCGGGGGTGGGGGCCCCTCTCGGCGGGACTGAGAGGGCGAGGGTCCGCGGCGCTTCTCCCGCGCTCCCGCTCAGCCCCAGCCCGCGCGTGGATTAGATCTTCCGCCACCGGCTCCCACGCGCCCAGATCGCGAGGTCCCTCTAGCCCGAGGGACTCNCTGCCTCCCCGCCCGCTGCTGTCGCTCGGGCTGCTGCAGCTGATCCTGGGCTGCTGCATGGTGGCGCTGAGCTTCGGGGCGCTGTCGCTGAGCAGCTCCCCGCAGGTGAAGAACTCGTGTCCCTTCTGGGCCGGCTCCTCGGTGAGTGCCGCGCGCGCCCCGCTCGCTCGGACAGGGCCCACCGGGGGGGGCGGGCAGGGGCCTCCGTTCGGTCCCCTCCGCTGCGCCGGGACTGGCTCCCCACCCCCGAACGCTGCGGTTGGGCAGCATGGTCCTTTGGACCAGTTGAAGTTTTTGGAGGCGTTGAGGCTTGGGAGTGGGGGACGGCGGCCCACAGAGGGAGCAGTTCCAGGGTGACTTGGGATGCACCTGGACAGTGTCCTGTTCCTCGCAGGCTAGATTTTGTCGTTCCTGCCAAGTTCCAGCTCCGGGAGACTGGAAAGAATGGGGGTGGATGATAGGAAAGTAGGAGAAAATGATTCAACTTCAGACCGTGGAGTATTTTCTTCACTGACAATGTCTGCTCAGGGAGGGCAGGCATTTGATCTCTTTTGTCCACTGAGGTATCAACAGTGCCTGGCGCATAGTAGGTGTTCTTGTGGGGTGATTGACATGACAGCTTGACTTGGGGCATGTCATTTGTTTTATCCCACTTTAAAGCACACGTGAATGTGAAATGTATCTGGTGTAGTATGGCTCCACTCTATTTGGGGACAAGTTCAGGAGGTAATGACAGGGTGTGTGCAAACATCCTTGTACCTGGTCATTAAAGGAGGCCCCCACTTGATTATTGGAGCCAGACGGGCTGCTGTGCAGAATTTTTTAGTTCTCAAGAACCCAAACGGTCATTATGCATGAGCTCCCCAAAGCCCCAGGAGCAGGGGGCAGCTAACTAGAGGTGCCTAACCCCCTTCAGTGACCTGACCCTGTTTCTTCCCGTGGGGAAGGCTGATCTGGGGCAAAAGGTGCCCAGCCTCTGGGGAAGGCTGCTGCCTCCAGTGTGTGCGGACTCCAGGAGGCTCCCCGTCCCATCCCTGCCTCCTGAAATGTCACAGCATCTAAGGCATCCAGCCACTGGAAGCTTGCTGGCCGTTGAGAGCCTTGGAAATGGGTCTTTGTGGAATGACTGTAGGAATGGGCATTTGAAAGTAAACGACCTTTGTAGAGTGAGTCAGTCTAAGGCTGACGGTGCCACTAGTTTGAGTAAGATATGCGATGAATGTGCCGAGTACAAGTGTCCCTTGGCAGGTCCCCACATACCCAGATTCAAGACCGAATTTTAAGAATATAGGGAGAACTAATTGAACCCAAAGTAATTGTTTGAATGAGAACATTAAGAACATTAAGTACCCTGAGCCCGGCCTGACATTTTATACTTAAACGGATGCCAGTTTGCTCTCCTTTTGAACTACTTTGACGCTGGATGGTCTTACGTTGGAACAGCCCAGGCTGTGGTAACTGGAGTCCATGGTCTGTGCATCATGTGAGAGGAATCCCACCCGCCTGGCCCTGCTATTGGGCTCTCCCCGTGGCCTCCCTGAGCCTTTTT
>NW_027529428.1:10957737-11097249 GCF_008692635.1 Crocuta crocuta | reverse complement strand
ATGCTCCTAGTCCACTCATCAGACTAAAGTCAGCCAAATGGTGGAAGCATTTCATTTCTCTAAATACCACGGCCAGAAGTGAATCTTGCATACATTTTCAGGGATTTCGTCCTTATAAAATCATAATCTCTTGTCCTCTCAAAGATAGCTAGTTTGGGCTTTAAAAACCATTTTTTAATGTTTACTTTTGTTTTTTAGGAGAGGGAGACAGAGCACGAGCAGGGCAGGGGCAAAGAGAGAGAGGGAGACACAGAATCAGAAGCAGCTCCAGGCTCCGAGCCGTCAGCAGAGAGTCCGACGGCGGGGCTCGAACTCATGAACTGCAACATCATGACCTGGGCCAAAGTCGGATGCTTAACTGACTGAGCCACCCAGGCAGCCCCAGTTTAGGATTATTATTATTTTTTTAATATGTATATTTTTTAATGTTTTATTTCTTTCTAGGAGAGAGAGAGAGAGAGACAGCGTGAGCAGGGGAGGGTCAGAGAGAGAGGGAGTCACAGACCGAAACAGGCTCCAGGCTCTGAGCTGGCAGTCAGCACTGAGCCCGACGCGGGGCTCGAACCCACGAGCCGCGAGATCATGACCTAAGTGAAAGTCGGACGCTTAACCGACTAAGCCACCCAGGCGCCCCCACTTTAGGATTATTTAAAACTATTTTTTCCCTTCAGAAATCAAAACCCCAAGTCAGTGTACTCTTGTGAATTATTTCAGAGGTGAATGGCTTTAGATGTCAGTCAAGCCACAGTTGGATTTGATGAAGTTTTTTTTTGTTTTGTTTTTTGTTTTTTGTTTTTTTTAAAAGGCCTTTAGCCAGAAGATGAAGGTTGTTAATCTGGACCTTTTGGCTGGGCATGTCCTGTTTCTAGAATCCAGCAAAACAGAGCAGGGAAAGAATTAGTAACTTGGAACTAAATTCTCTTCTCTAAGGTTGTTTTCCACCCCCCACCCC
Source organism: Crocuta crocuta (assembly GCF_008692635.1). Taxonomy (NCBI): domain Eukaryota; kingdom Metazoa; phylum Chordata; class Mammalia; order Carnivora; family Hyaenidae; genus Crocuta; species Crocuta crocuta. The sequence continues at coordinate 11,096,297 of NW_027529428.1, read as the reverse complement.
CAACTCTATATGCAAACCTGAAGTTGTTCATTGTTCTCGTCTTTTGTGGCCTACTTCTGAGGTTGACCACAGAATTTACAAAGTGATAATAGAGCCAACAGAAACTGTATGCTCAGAATGACTGGATAGGATTTGAGGATGACATTAGGCACCACGACCATGGTGTTTTAGGAAAAATGTTTTACCAGTAGCACGTACCTTTTGAATTTATGTACGTGAGAGAGGCATTTGGTTTTTGTTTTTTAATGCTGCATCATGGGAAATTTTAAATTTATTGCAACCCTGCTCAGCGAACCCTCCTATCCCTCTTACCCAGCACCAAAAATTGTGTCGTCTCTGCCTCTTCCTGGCTTTGCGGCGGGCTCTGTGTGTTCTGATAATATCAGGAGGATCAGTGCTTTAAGCAGGGTGGGAATGAGCTCCCTCATGCTCCCTAGGCTATTTGTGAGATTAACTTCCCTCATTATTTCGAAGCACATCTCAGACATCACATCATTTCATCTGTAAATGGTTCCATATGTGTGTTGTTTTGGAAAGAAAATCTAAACAGAAAGAAAATATAAACAGAATAGAGAGACAGCATAGAAGTGACGGGGCAGTCTTAAGAGCCCCCCCCCCCACTTTTAACATTTTATTATGAAAATTTTAAATCTTGTTAACAATGTAGAAAGAATGCTATAATGAACCCCTGTTTACTTACCATCAAACTTCAGTAGTGATCAACACATGGCCATTCTGGACCACACCCACTCCCCCGACTGGATTATTATTATTATTTTAAAAATTTTAATGTTTATTGATTTTTTGAGAGAGAGGGAGACAGAGCATGAACGGGGAGGGGCAGAGAGAGAGGGAGACACAGAACCTGAAGCAGGCTCCAGGCTGAGCTGTCAGCACAGAGCCCGATGCGGAGCTAGAACCCACAAACTGTAAGATCATGACCTGAGCCAAAGTCAGATGCTTAACCAACTGAGCCACCCAGGCACCCTGATTATTATTTTTTAAATAATTTTAATGTTTTTATTTTTGAGGGAGAGAGAGAGCATGAGCTGGAGAGGGACAGAGAGAGAGGGAGACACAGAATCCGAAGCAGGCTTCAGTTTCGAGCTGTCAGCACAGAACCCGACATGGGGCTCGAGCCCACGAACTGTGGCATCATGACCTGAGCTGAAGTCGGACGCTTAACTGACTGAGCCACCCAGGCGTCCCTCTATTGGATTACTTTAAGGCAACTTGCTGGTATTGTAATTTCAGCCATTAAATATTTCAGTATGGATTTCTAATAAAAGGGGGCTTACTAGATAAAGAGAGGGGTTGATAGCACATAGTATTGTGCTAATTATAAAGAAAGCTGAACTAAGATTTTTAAAGCCTAAAATTATGACTTGAGGGCTGTGTTTTTCTTTTAAGTAACAGCTTTATTGAGATATAATTCACATTCCATACAATTCTCCTATTTAAGGAGTGCCATTCAATGGTTTTTAGTGAATTCACGGATATGCACAATGATCACCACAATCAATTTCAGAAAATTTTCATCATCCCATAAAGAAACTCTGTGTCCATTAGCAGTCTCCCCTTTTACCCCGACCCGTTTATCCCTAGGCAACCACTGATTAACCTACTTTCTGTGTCTGTGGATTACTGTAGACATTCCATAAAGATGGAATCGTATACTATGTGGTCCTTTGCAACTGGCTCCTTTCACTTAGCATAACGTCTGCAAGGTTCGTTCATAATTACGGCATGTCAGTACTTCCTTCCAGTTCTTTGCTGAATGAGATTCCACTGTATGGACGTGCCACATTTTATTTCCCACTCAGAAGTTTGTTGGCATATGGAACCAGGTAGTTGAGTGGCAGTGCCAGTTTGTTGAAGCTTAGTGTGGACCCACATAGGAACACAGAAGATAGAAGGATATCCTCATATTCCAAGCTTTGAATGGCCATTTTGTGCCTTAGTTTGCTATAGCGATTAAATTGGCAGATCTTTCTTCACCTTCGGTAAAGATTTTGCTTCTATAGTTGATACAAAATTAAATTCAAGGGACAGATGTATGCATTGAAAGGACTATTAACACAGTATAATTCAAGAATATTTTTCCATATTTACTTCCGTAAGTTCTCTCACCTTGAGCTTGAGATTTGGAAGCTTCCGTCATTTGTCTGGACCTTGAAGGTATTTTATCTATTTTAATATATACTTAAGAATTAACAAGTCCTATAAAGAGTCTTTTTCCATACTCTACATGTTTTTAACATATTCATTGTTTCTGAGCATTCTCAGATCATTTTTTCTTCCTGGTATCTTTGGTTAATGACTCAATCTGTTATTATTCCTGAAGGGCATGAGGCTAAGAGATTAGCCAGTTTTAAAAGCATCTTGAAGTTTGACTCCAGGTAGGGGACAGATGGAGGACCACGCGGACGGTGTTCAAGCCATGCTGACCTGGGTCTTGATTTGGGGGCATATTTAGTTACTACCACCACATTGGATTAGTGATAGGATTGCGTTGGTTTGCATCTCCTCCCTCAGAAAACAAAATACCAGGGGCGCCTGGGTGGCTCAGTTGGTTAGGTGTCTGACTTTGATTCAGGTCATGATCTCACGGTTCATGAGTTCGAGCCCTGCATCAGGCTCTGTGCTGACAGCTCGGAGCCTGGAGCCTGCCTCAGATTCTGTGTCTCCCTCTCTCTCTGCCCCTCCCCTGCTCACACTCTGTCTCTCTCTCAAAAAATAAATAAACATTAAAAAAATAGAATAAAAAAGAAAACAAAATACCTTACTCTGAGGACATATGCAACCCTTGGGAGATATCTGAGGCAAATGGTAAACAGTTGATTATTATTATTTTTTGCTCTCCTCTGGGAGCCCTAATACCCTTAATGTCATCTGCATACGCTTCTGCTTTGAGTCTGTGACCTAAGGTCATGGTTACCCCTCCCTCAAGTCTGTAATTCTTTGATAAGATTCCAGTTCCTCATAAAGAGACAGATATTAGTGAACCTTAAGGTAAACCTTTTTAAAAAAATTGCAATGATGAAACTTAAAAAAAAAAAAGAATGAATGGTTCAAAGGAGAAACTAGCTCAAAAATTCTGAAGTGTCTACTAAGTTAAATAAACAATAAATACATTTTTTCTATTGTATCATCAAATATTAATGTTTATGGGCCATTTAAAATATTTTTTGTGATGAATTTTATTGATTTTCTTTGGTCCTTTATTTTTCATGGCAGCAGAGTGACATTGGTAAATTCTTGAGTAAGTCATCGAGCCTCTCAACCTCAGCTACTAATCTCTATAACAGGTGCAATGATTCTTGCCTCAGAACTGATTTTTTTTAAGAACGTTTTTTAATGTTTTATTTATTTCTGAGAGAGAGAGAGAGAGAGAGAGAGATGGCATGATCAGGGGAGGGTCAGAGAGTGAGGGAGACACAGAATCTGAAGACAGTCTCTGAGCTAGCTGTCAGCACAGAGCCTGACGTGGGGCTCGAACCCACGAACCCACGATCCATGAGATCATGACCTGAGCTGAAGTCAGATGCTTTACCGACTGAGCCACACAAGCGCCCCTATTTATTACCTTTAAATATTTTGCCTTACAATCTGTGAACATAGTATATGTCTTGATTTATTTGGGTCTTCATTTAATATTGCTTAATAAATTTTATATTTCTTCCTGCTGGGTCTTAAGTATATTTGAAGTTATGTGTATTTTGAAATTTCTGATATTTACTATTTGTCAAATACATTTTGTACATTTTTCAAAGTTTCATTTATTAATTTGAGAGAGAGAGAGAGAGAGAATCCCAGATAGGCTCTGCTGACACCATGGGGCCCGACACAGGGCTCGAACCCATAAACTGTGAGATCATGACCTAAGCCGAAACCAAGAGTCAGATGCTCAAATGACTGAGCCACACAGGCACCTCTGTACATATTAAAAAAAAATTTTTTTATAGTTTATTTATTTTTGAGACAGAGAGAGACAGAGCATGAGTGGGGGAGGGGTAGAGAGAGAGTGAGACACAGAATCTGAAACAGGCTCCAGGGTCTGAGCTGTCAGCACAGAGCCCGATGCAGGGCTCGAACCCATGAACCGTGAGATCTAACCCGAGCCGAAGTCGGATGCTTAACCAACTGAGCCACCCAGGCGCCCCCATATTTTTTAAATTGTGTTTTAAGTTTAGTTTCTTGCTTATATATGTAAAGTATCTGCTCAAAAATAATAAAGATAGCTTAGTTCCTTAATTCCAGAGACCTTTGATTTTAAATGACAATTATATCTGCCATGATCTACTGAATATATCTATATTCAACTTAGCAGCCCTATTCCTGGAACTTTATCCAACAGAAATAAAAAGCAATTGTTTTTAAGCATTATATAGCCTTGAATGTTTACCATAGCATTGATTGTGAGGGCAGAAAACTGGAAATAGAGTGAATATCGATGAATATGGAAATGATCAAGTTCTCTTACATGAGGTAAGCCATACACAGGAATATTAATGTAGCCATTAAACAGAAATGAATGAGAGCTGTTCTGTGGACATGAAGAGATTTCCCTGAAGTATTTCTTGAAAATGAAAAAGGAACAGTATCTTTTATGACGCATTTTTTATAAAATATATATATACATACATGTTTGTCTAGTAATAAGAATTTAAACAAAAATATGTCCCTGTGTAATATATGTAAATATACGACATTGTTAATGTGGGGAGGATGGGATGATGTGACTGGTGGGGGAGGTAGAAAGTATAGCTGAGGTCTCTTGCTACTTTTATGGGTGTTTGTGGCCTGGGCTGGACACCTCATTTTAATGATAATGTTGTTTTAATGGAAAACATGTGTTCCAAAGGCTGAACCACAGGGTTCTATATTAATGGAGACAGATGGTCTAAATATTGAACACTAACTGATAACTCACATTATCATTAGATTTTAGTGAAGTGGGCGGTTTGTGTTTCCCTCAAGGGCAGTCAAATTTTTCAGTTTTGTTTTTACAAAAATAGTTGCATTACTGGGGCACCCAGGTGGCTTTCCACACAGGGCCCACTACAGGTCCTCGGTCCCCCTTTCTCTCTGACCCTCCCCGGCTCATGCTTTCCCTCTCTCTCTCTCTGTGTCTCTCTCTCAAAAATAAATAAATAAAAACTTTAAAAAAGAAGTTGCATTACCTCAGCTAAGTCCAGTAAGCAGCAGGGAACACCTGGGTGTACACACACACACACACACACACACACACACACACACACACGTAACATGCGCATGGCCACACACAGCCTGCAGGTGGAGCCAGCTCGAGATTGCAGGGAAACCCTGAGAACTTTGTGTCATCACAGCAGGGTAAATTTTTTAGTTAGAAGAGACCCGGAGATGATTTCCTTCACTTAAACCACATTTCTTTTTTTTTTTTTAATGCTTTATTTATTTCTAGGAGAGAGAAAGAGACAGCGTGAGCAGGGGAGGGTCAGAGAGAGAGGGAGTGACAGACTCTGAAACAGGCTCCAGGCTCTGAGCTGGCAGTCAGCACAGAGCCCGACACGGGGCTCGAACCCACGAACCGCGAGATCATGACCTAAGCGAAAGTCGGAGGCTTAACCGACTAAGCCACCCATGCGCCCCACTTAAACCACATTTCTAAGGAAACGAGAATGAGGACCAGAAAAGCAATAAGACTTGGCCGAGGTCGCAGAGTTATTTAGAAGCCAGGTGGGGAACCCAGACTCCAAGGTCTCCTGGATTTCAAGTCGCAATTTGTAAAGTAGATGCAGCCATGTGCAGACACACGCCCTGCACATCTCCAGGCAGAAATCATTCAGAACGAGGAAATCACCTATTGAATTTAAGACGGTTGCAAGAAAATAGTGCCTGGTGGGCAGGCAGCTGACAGTATGTTGAAACACAAATGGGATACAAGGATCTATTGCCTGTCTGCCCATACATGGTCTTAGGGTCCTTGATATAAGTGGGTAGACTTGTCCTCTGCTCATTTGACAATGATTTGCTCTCAGCCAGTAACCGGAGAATGGATAGTATTGAAGCAACCCTGTAAAATCCCTACAGATTTGTTGCTGAGAAACAATCATTGTGAACTGCTACATTGGAGGGATTTTGGTAAAAAGGGCACATAAAGGAAAACCCTCATAACTGCATTCCGCAGATGCGTGCACCCTGTTATACAAAGGTAAATGTGCCCCAGTGACATCGGAATGTCCCTTAGCTGAATAATTACTTTGATTGTTCTTTCCCGACTGCTTAGTGAACCGTGTTATCCAAAGGGCTGACATTGATTTCCAGTTTTCATTTTGGCAAAATGCTGATTCTTCTTTACCAAGGATTTTAGTTTGTTCTTTATTGAAGTGTCATTTTGCGATACAAGACTTCTCTCACTGTAGTCCCCTCCCCCTTTTGAGGAATAAATGCTCAGGAACCCTTATCAGTTGCCCGTCGATGACAGGTGCCAGGCTGGGAGCCGAGGATTTGGGAGACAAGAGTTGATGGTCAGTGGGCAAGGCAGAGATGCACCTCTCACGTCATATGACAGAGAACGTTTTGGGGGAAAATTGTGTAGAGGGCTTCCAGTACAGTGTAGTGGTGGGATCAGCGAAGGCTCCTCAGAGGAGGTTAGGACCGTTAGCTGGGATCTTGCAGGATGTGTAGGCGTTCTTAGGCAGCTATGAGGGGAGCTGAAAGAAGATACTGCCCCCAAGGAAGTGCAGAGCCCCGCGTGTCAAAGCCTGGCCAGTCTGGGGTGCCTTGGTGTCTCAATTGGTTAAACATCTGAGTCTTGGTTTCGGCTCAGGTTATAATCTCATGGTTTCGTGAGTTTGAGCCCCGAATTGGGCTCCATACTGAACAGTGTGGAGCCTACTTGGGATTCTCTCTCTCCCCTACTCATGCTGTGTGTCTCTCAAAATAAATAAATAAACTTAAAAACAAAAAAAAAAAGCCTGGCCAATCTGATGGTGGACAGGTGTGCCTGGAGGGAAGCTGGGTGGTGGGGGACAGTGGTGCATAGAAACCAGGCTTGAGAAGTGGGCAGAGGAAGATCCTGAGAGATCTTGTGTACCATTTCAGGGCGTTTACTTGTCCCATAAAGGGTGGGTACCCACCTAACGAAGGAAGGGTTGCAGCCACTCATGTGTCTTACAAGGCAGACAATGGTAACAGGTTGAGTGCTCTGGGGCAGGGAGCTTGCTGACTGCTTCACTTACTGGAAGGATTGGCTACTCTCTCTATGTTCCTAATTGACCGTAAGAAAAAATACACCCAGTCAATAAAAAAAAGCTTTGGGGGGCTCTGTGGGAAGGGGAATCCAAAGTGGTCTAACCAGGGCTCCCAGAATCAGCAGGAATATCAAATGTTTGAGTTAGAAGACTTTGAAATGTCAGGTTTTATTTTTTTGGAAAAAAAGAAAAACAAACTTTAGAGACTAGGATTAGTTTGTTGGAATCGGTCCCTTTTCTAGATTTATGATACTGTTTATCCTTGTAGGTGATTCTCTCAGGAATCATAGGATTAACAACTTGGAAACGGCCTATGATACTGCTGGTATGTACTGATCTCATAAATTGTTACTCTTTGTAAAACGTGCTGTGTATGAAGGCTGCGAAATCAATCACTGAAGAAAAATGCTCGAGCTTTCTTGTCCATGAAAAAAAGAAGCTAACAACGGACAGTATTAGAAGTCAGATGTTCTCCTAATGGCAAAGTGAGATGATAGTTTTGTCAGTTTTCCTTTTTTTTTCTTGAGTTGCCTTTTTGTTGTTCTTATTATGTACCACATTGATACACTGCATAACCTTCTAGAAGGGGTGGATGAGCATGACCGAGTGATTTTTCATCTATCAGGAAAAGGCTTCCTTAATCAATATGATGGAAACCCTTTGACACATAGTAATGATTAACTCCAGAGATGCGCCTGTCTCTTTGCATCAAACTTCACCGAGAAAGATAACGGGAAACGCTTTTGTCCTCACCACCCCCACCCCGTTATTGCACCTGTGGATGTGTTCAGTGGCTGTGGTGGGGTGACCAAGGACATGACCATGATGCCGATCCCGGGCAGGATCTCGAACCACTTCGCACTGAGGTTGCCAGGACTGAACCCTTCCTTCCTGTCCCCCTAGAGTAACCCGACCTCAGTGTTGGGTTTTCGGTTTCATTTCAAGCTTCTTATGTACCCAATGCTGTCCACGTGTTTTTAGTCCCAGGATTAGCTCTGTTGTAAAGATATAATTTTAAAAAAAAGTGGTTTGCTATGGACATTTTAAAACATATACTGAAGTGGAGGGAATAATATAACGAACTCCCTGTACCAATCACCCAGCTTCAACAACTACCAACTCAGCCAGTCTTGTTCCGCTAGACCCTCACCCTTTCCTTGGCTCCCCGTGTCTTTTCCCTGCATATTCTTTTGAAGTAATTCTCAGATTAAATCATGAGACATAATTTTTTGTTGTTATAATGCCTTAGTTGGACAACCTTACAGTTTCATTGCTTAGACTTTCTATATTTTCTCTTTATCACATGTATATTATATTTTCATGGTAATGTAGGCATTTATTGGTACCTTTATCCTTTCTTTTAGTTAGGGCAAAATTCATATAATGTAAAGTTAACTGTTTTAAAGTTTACAACTTACTGGCATTTAGTGCATTTTCATTGTTCATATTTTTGGTTTTGGTTTGTTTTGCTATGTCCTTTGGATTCAGGGAGTACTATAAAAACCAGATGATTGCCAATAGAATTACCAACTTTCAAAGATGAAGTAGAGGATCAAAGAAATTCGATTTGAAGTACATACAGTGAAAAAAAATTTTTTTCTATATAGTGTCTTTTTTGACTCTTCTCCCATTCGTTTTGATGTAGGGTTAAGTTCTAAATTCTTTCCTTTTTAAAATTTATTTCTGAGAGAGAGACAGAATGAGCAGGGGAGGGTCAGAGAGAGAGGGAGACACAGACTCTGAAGCAGGCTCCAGGCTCTGAGCTGTCAGCGCAGAGCCCAACGCAGGGCCCAAACTCACAAACCATGTGACCATGACCTGAGCTGAAGTCGGACCCTTAACCAACTGAGCCACCCAGGCACCCCTAATTTTCTAAATTCTTGTTCATCTTAAATAGGCCACTGTTTGGTGGGCAGTGGGTGATAAATACAAAACTGGGTAAATTCTTAAATGGAAGTCGAAGAAACACACTGCAGAAGACAGTCTGAGTAATGGGCCCCAGAACTGTGTTGATGGTCTTGAACAACTAAAGAGTTTTCAGGTCACAAGACATAATTTCAGGCCCATGCTGCCAATTACGTTAGGCAGCATTTTAGAAGCCCATCAATTATTCCTTTTCATGAAACTCTGTTCATATTTCTGGAAGAAGTAAATTATTGGTGCAGCACTTTAATCTCTGAGATAGCAGGGTAGGAGAAAAATGAGGCTTCAGATAAGTTTTATGACGTGTTATGAGTGGCTGACGTTTATTTTGCAACAACTCTCTAGAAAAATGTTGGATGGTGTTCAATGTTTATACTAATATTTGGCTGTAAGAGTCATTTTTTTGCTCTGATTTTTCCATTGGGTCAGTATTGAAATGCTGAGTAATACATCACTCAGGTATTTAAATTAAAATCAGAAAATCTCTAATGCTACCTGTATTTTTAAGACTCTAAATGGGGAGGAGAATACGAGAATGTGTTCCGGGTAGATATGGAGAAAGTCGACCTTTTAAGACATTTATTTCTCTAACATTGTTTTCTTTGGGAAAGGTACCTCATAGATTTATTACGTGAGCTCAAGCAACTGTAGGACAAAATGACCTTCATAGAAATGTATCTTTATTTTATGCCTTGAAATTTATTTCTCATCTTTGTTGATAAGTATATATCCAGCTTTGTCAAAGTTATAACCAATTTGTACATACCGTGTTGTGCTCTGCTTTTTCTCTTTAATATTACATTAAGTTCATCTCAGTAAATATTATATTTCCGTGTATAAGGGGTCCACATGCCTGCCTGAATGACATGCTGTCATGTTTCTGTATTACCATCAGTTGTAAGCCTGTTGGACCCATAGGCTTCTATATTTCGACTGTTATGAATTATGTATTTAGAAGGTCACGTAGAGATTGTTTTGAAATGTTAATTAATATCAATTTATAAAGAAGATAAATGAAATGATAGGAATTGTACAAGGACAAACTTTCTGGGTATATCAATAGATCATTTGAGCCTTGGTCAGGATCATAAGTGAAAAATCTCAGTTCACATGAATCTTAATATTCTGTTATAACTTGTGCCACATGCTTTTCTTATGTTAAAAACTGGAAAAAATCATGTGATGAAACGGAAGGAACTGAATACACCAGTCAGACACTCCTAGTCTGTCTCCTAGCTCAGCCCCTGGAGAGCTACATAATGTACAAGCCTCTTAACTTTTCTGAGTCTAGGTTTTTTTCTGAATGCAGGGGATAATCTAGTGACATCAAGAGGTAGCTCTGTCCCCCCTCCCACAGCCCCACTGAGTGGATGCTTCACCTTTTCTTTGGCTTCCTGAGTTTAGGGAACGTGCCACTGGATGATTTGGGGTGGGAGGTCCCGTTCTATCAGAGAGCCAGTAGGGCCCTGTGGGGGGGTCTGTTCCCACAGATGTTTGCGTGGCTGGTCAGTTCCAGCCCTTCTCTCCTTCATGTCCTGTACTCTACCCACAGGGACACCTTCTGACTCCGACACAGCCAAGCGGTCTTATACCAACTTGGGACCTCCTTCCCCAACTCTTTGCTTGGCTGGCTCCTTTTCTTCTGGGTTTCAGCCTGCCAGTCCCTTCCTGAGACAGACCTTCCCTGAGCAGCCTGCTAGCACTGGCCCTGCATCCCTGCCTCTCACCATGTCCCAGCACTGACTTTAAGCTTCACTGTCTGTAATTTGCCTGCATGCTATTGGTGTACTACCTGCTGTCTATCTCTCCACTGTAGGTAGTTGTACAAAGACAGGGGTCCTGTCCATCTTCTTCACCCTGTTCCCCCAGGGCCAGCGTGCTCGCTATACCTCTGTTGTTGACTGCAAAATTAATTTGGCAGCCAACAAGAAATTTAGGTCCTAGGTTCTCAACATTTCTTTTTTACTTTTGTCTGAAATTCCTTGCACTTGTTTTCATTCTGTAGAATGTTGTGTTTCTCCCCTTTTTACTCCAGGGTGCTTAGAGAGTATAATGGTGCTTGAGGTTGAGAGGGGGGATGTTGGTCTTTCCAGGGCCCTTTGAGAGGCAAGCTGGCCTCCTTTTGAGTTCTTGGGCACACACTAATCTAGAACACTTGGATATTTCCTTTTGAAAACCACTTATATTTGTGCTTCTTCTTTTGTGATTATTGTCTCAGGGATTACATTAGGTTTTACCCTGGTGTGAACAATGAAGGCTCAGTCTGACCCAATTCTTTCACACTCAAGGTTTCATGGAAACTCAAGAGTTGGAAGTTTTCATTTACTGGATCTTCTTCCTTATGCTAAGAAAATAGTCATGTGTCCAGAACAAAAATAATAATGCTGGAACATAGTTTGTAAATATTTATAGCTATTTTTTTTTAAAAGAAATCCTTTCTATTTAAAAAAATTTTTGAGTAAGAGAGAGCAGGGGAGAGGGGCAGAGGGGGAGAGAGAGAGAGAGAGAGAATTTCAGGGCTCCATCCCATGACGCCAAGATCACAATTTGAACCAAAATCAAGAGTCAGGTGCTCAACCACTGAGCCACCCAGGAGCCCCATATTTATAGCTGCTTTTGATGACTGGAATGAAGCCAGGGTGTGTGTGCATATCATTCCAGCTTGTGTACTTTCTATCAAGAACAAACATTTCCTGTATGTATGTATGTATGTATGTATGTATGTATGTATGTTTATTTCAGAGAGAGAGAGAACAGGGGAGGGGAAGAGAGAGAGACACACAGAATCGGAAGCAGGCTCCAGGCTCTGAGCTGTCAGCACAGAGCCCAATGTGGGGCTCAAACCCACAGACCATGAGATCATGACCTGAGCCGAAGTCTGACGCTTAACCAACTGAGCCACCCAGGTGCTCCATATTGTTCTTTTTTTCCCCATGAAGTTTGGTAGAGAGTGGGGTGAATATAACCTTAAAGCTGATAAAAAAAAAAAAAAAAAAAGACAGCTTTAATCTTTAGCATCAAGAATGAAAGTACTTCCCTGGTGATGTTGTTGGGTCACATATGTGGTTTATTCCCAACTGTGTGGACTTGCACCCTGGATGGAAAATAGAAGAGGTTAATGAACTGGCTATTTAAAAAAAAATAAGCCATCAGTTTCTCTTTTAACTTCAAGCTTATGGAATTTAGGGTAAAATTTTCTTACCCAAAAGACTCTCAAAACTGGTTTCAGTAGGATCTGCAGACATTCTGCCCCTCTCATCCAGCGGTCCAAATAGTCTAGGCTGGCAAGGGGGTTCTGCTCCACAAAGCCATTTGGGGATCCGGGTGCTTTCCATCTTATTGTGCCTTGAACAGAGAGTCATGCATCACACGGACCCTTGGTCAAGAGATTGATATTAGCCCACCAGGTAGTTAGAACTACTTGTAGGTAGGGGGTGCTTGGGTGACTCCATTGGTTACGTGTCTGACTCTTAATCTCAGCTCACGTCTTGATCTCAGGGTCGTGAGTTCAAGCCCCAGGTAGGGCTCTGCACTAGATGTGAAGCCTACTTAAAAACAAAAAAAGGGAAGAAAAAAGAAAAGAAATACTTGTAGGTGTGTTAGCTGCAAAATGGGTGGTGGTCCTTTCATTCTGATGACATGAAGACCAGGAGGGGTCAGAATACCTGTGGGCAGTTTAGGAACCTGTACATTTATAAAATGAGCTCTAAGCTCTGAATTTGTACATTCTGGTTCTTTCACATATATTTTCTGGTGGTCAAAATTTGGAATAAGCCTTGGTTGGAGAGTTCAAGAAACCTGCATTTTAATGCTGACACATTACCACTAATTATCGGTGACCTTGGGGAAATCTCTTGGGTTTCTGTATCTGAAAAATAAGGCACTTACATCAGAAGCATTGTTTTAAGAGTCTTTCAGCTTTCATTTTTGTAGGTTTCCAGAATCCTCTTTAGTTACCTCAGGGGTGTTTTAACTTTATAGATGGACATTTTCAGTAAGCCATTATAAGACCCCTGTGTATAAATGCTATGATTATTTCACTCTTGTTTTTTTTTTTTTAAGGTATAAAAATGGATGGCTCTTCTCCCTCTTCAGAATACTTAATAATATTCTGCTGCACATATATAATGCTTAAGAATTTATGTCGTTAGTCATGTGATTTGTGTGGCAGGTATTTTTCCTGTTTGATAGATAAGGGACCCACGGCTCAGATGTTAACCAGCTTATCCAGTTCACAAACACAGGAACTATTTTTAGAAAGAACCAGGGACAGTCACTCCTAGTCCAGTGCTCTTTTCATTGTACCGTAATTCTATCACCTCCTCCATTAGCAAATTGCTAGGTACTTCTCTGTGGCCAGCAGTGGGGTATGTGTGGGGTGTGTGTGTGTGTGTGTGTGTAATTTAAATTAATTATTTTCTTATTTGTGACTATCCATTTCTTTTTCTTTTTAAAATTTTTCTTAATGTTTTATTTATTTTTTATTTCTAGGAGAGAGAGAGAGAGAGACAGCGTGAGCAGGGGAGGGTCAGAGAGAGAGGGAGTCACAGACTGAAACAGGCTCCAGGCTCTGAGCTGGCAGTCAGCACAGAGCCCGACACGGGGCTTGAACCCACGAATCACGAGGTCATGACCTAAGCGAAAGTCGGACGCCTAACCGACTAAGCCACCCAGGCGCCCCTATCCATTTCTTTTTCAAGTTCCAAAGTGGCAGGACGTTCAGCAAGTTTATCCTTGACTGAAAGGAACAAGAAGCAGAACTGAACAAGGCATCAGGAGCTCGGCTTGGAGTCTTAATCCTCCTCCCTTCAGTGAGCAGCCCAGGAAATGATCGGACCTGTTTCCTCAGATGTACTGTGGGGATGCACCCATCTCTCAGGCTTGTAGACAGGGAAGCATGTTGAAACTGTAACATGTAAAACGAGATCTAAAGCTAGGCAAGCACCTTATGAATAATTTTCAGCAGCCACCAGTCTCCCAGAAGAGATTTGGCCTCTCGCATGCCTGTGTCATTAGGGAACTCATGGCAGCAAGGTGTGCATTTAGGCTTCATGAAAGCACCCTGGGCCGGGGTTTGGGCTTCTCTGCGACCACACTGGGTTTAGTCTGCTGGCAACCAAGCTTTCGTGTCTCTGCTCTGCTTGCCTGCTCCCAAAACTGTGCATCGGGTGAGATCCTGGCATCCTCAGTAATTGGAAGCACTTTGGGTGGCCCGTCTCCGGGCAGAATCAAGGCCCAGGCGACTCCTTGCTTTGCAAAGTGGCCTCAACCATATGGGCGTGCTCTCATTAGCCGGTTTGGTTTGGCAGAGACAGGTAATCACCAAAGCTTTGAGGAAACCTTTCTGCCAAGTCAATTATTACAGTCAGAGTGAGCCTCAGGCCAAATTCTGCTGTACGTGCAAACACTTATTAGCCAACAGACAAAACAATTGTTCATTCACTCTGTTCTGTAAGCATAAAAGGTCGAAGGCTAAGATTTTTTTGAGCTTACAGAACAGTGTGAACAATTTTTTACTTCCAGTTTTCATTGCACCGATTTGTCTTGAAAACCATTGCTGATCCCCTGAAATTCTGTCCATCAAGCAAAGCTGAGTTGATTGGATCTGCTGCAGTAAGGGGGAACACCTGCCTGCCAGTTCTCAGAAGGGGTGAATCAAGAGAGCATATTTGTAGGGTTGAGGACCCCTGCTGGGGGATTGTAAAGTGACCTTTGCGAGATAGGAAATTGATAGGGTTTGGGCAGAACTTATCACATAATAGCTTTGGATTGGTGGTGAACGGNTTCTCTGCCTGACTTATTTCGCTCAGCATAACACCCTCAAGATCCATCCATGTTTTGATCAACTATTTTAGTTGGTTCCCAGTCTTATGTTTGAGGAACAAGTATTTCCTGGGGCAAGTAGCTAAGTTATCCTTGCCTGTTCTAAGTATTGTTTATCTGTTGGGTCAGAAAAGTATGGCCAGTCCCAGAATTGATTAGCATCGGGAAATTATGTTGGTTTTAGATCTCAACGCGAATTTCATGAAGAGTCCATTTTTATCATCCATTGTGCTAATTAAACAATCCAACGGTTCCATCCATTGGACAAAATTCATTTCCACAGTCGCTCTGCTACTTGAACAAAGTTGCTTAGATGCTGTTGAGAGATGAAGGCAAAGGAAGCTTCTGGAGTGTGGCCTTTCTCATAAGTGCTAGCTGACTACCCTGGAATTTGAATTCCTGACTGTCCTTAAGGTGTTGCTTGGACCAACCTCTGTGTACATAGTATCCCACTGTCTGTGACCAGCTCTTTCAAGTGCATTGCAGACACGCTCTGGTGGTAGCTGCGTGCTGGGTTTCAGACTAACAGACTAGAGGGATCCACTTCTGATATGACCACAAGAGAACTGCAGGACTGATGAGCGATTTGGGGCAAAAGGGGAGACCATTTTGAGTTGGCGAGCACCTGGAAACAGACGCGTGGACAAAGTTATGATGTGTGGGGTCTGGGGGGTGTGTGTGTGTGTGTATTTAACCCTGGGGGATCTATATATTTGTGTTTGTTGTCACTTGGAAAATTTCCAAAACAATATGCAAGAAAGTGTTTACAGCAGGCACTTCTGTTGAGTGCAGTGGGAAGGGAAGGGGGGAGATTTTGACTTTCCACTTGATATCTGGAGAGGACATGCATCATATTGTACGAAGAAGAGGCTGTTTGGTTTCCTTGTCTTGTTTGGGTTTGGTGGCCAGTATCCGTATAATCAGAGCTCTCTGTTTGGGGTTTTGTTTATTTGCCCTTGTGTGAATCTCAGTGGGAGGCAGGACCATGCTTCAGGCGATGGAAGCTTCTGAGGCCAGATGCTAACACTTCTGAATACTACCAGGATGTGAGCTCCTTGACCTCCACTCAGGGAAGCTCCTGCCCAGGACCCTGAAGCTGAAGCTGTGAATGCAGAACAGCCCGGGCAGTGTCCACGGCTGGCAGCAGAGGCTCTTGTTTTCCTGGGGCACGACCTTGGTAGAGGTCCCAGCACCCAGCTTCCCTTGGCCCCTACCCAGGTTTCTGAGCCTGGTTCCTGGGGATTCTGTGAGCTACCTGATAGCCCTGCAAGAAATTCCTTTTCTGCTTAAATAGCCCGAGTTGGTTTCCATTATTCATAATATACACAAGAACTCTGCTGTAGGACCATGATTTTTTTCTTCTATGAACATTACTTTTATAACAGTCTAAAAAATGAATTCAGAAATAAATTACAGTGATTCATTTTATTTTTAAAATATTTTTATTTATTTTTAAGTTTTTGTAACATTTTTATTTAGTTTTGAGAGACAGAGAGTGAGAAGAGAGGGGCAGAGAGAGAGGGAGACACAGAATCCGAAGTAGGCTCCAGGCTCTGAGCTGTGAGTCCAGACCCCAACGCGGGGCTCGAACTCCCGAACGGTAAGAACATGACCTGAGCCAAAGTCAGCCGCTAAACCAATTGAGCCAGCCAGGTGCCCCATAGGGACTCATCTTAAATATCCGGCCATTTATGGTGCTTCCGCTAAAGAACAAGAAATCCAGTGGGTGCTCAAATTAGATTAATTAATGGTGAGTGATTGGTGTTGGATGTAAGGACTGGGATGGTAGCATAACTGGGTCTTAGTAAATTTCATTTCTTTTTTTTTAAGTTTATTTATTTATTTTGAGAGACACAGAATGCAAGTGGGGGAAGGCCAGAGAGAGAGGAGGACAGAAGATCCGAAGTGGGTTCTGTGGTGACAGCACAGAGCCTGATGTGGGACTCAAACTCATGAACCATGAGATCATGACCTGAGTCAAAGTCAGCTGCTTAACCGGCTGAGCAACCTAGGTGCCCCTCTAGCTGTAATCTCTCTCTCTCTCTCTTTTTTTTTTTAAATATTTTTATTTATTTCTAGGAGAGGGAGAGAGAGAGAGACAGCGTGAGCAGGGGAGGGTCAGAGAGAGAGGGAGACACAGACTCTGAAACAGGCTCCAGGCTCTGAGCTGGCTGTCAGCACAGAGCCCGACACAGGGCTCGAACACACGAACCGCGAGAACATGACCTAAGTGAAAGTCGGACACTTAACCGACTAAGCCACCCACGCGCCCCTCTAGCTGTAATCTCTTAATGAGGATACTAAAGGATTGCCTTGTGAAGTTCTTTTTCATTTATTTATTTTTTAATTTTTCAAGTTTATTTATTTATTTTGAGAGAGAGCATGAGCAGAGTAGGGGCTGAAAGAGGTGGGAGAGAGAATCCCAAGCAAGCTCTGCGCCATCAACACAGAGCCCCATGGGGGGTTTGATGTCACAAATGGTGAGATGATGACCTGAGCCAAAATCAAGAGTTGGACGGGTTAACTGACTGAGTCACCCAGGTGCCTCGTGAAGTTCTTTGATGAAGAAAATAGAATAATTTATAAATGGACATTGTCTTTTAGCAGGTATTCTGTAAGTTGAAGGAGACAAAGAGTATAGATTTGAGTCAGACCTGGATCTGATTGGGGTCCCCTAATTAGTTGCATAATTTAGGGCATAGTAAATAAATCACCTCTTTGAGACTGTCTCCTATTTATTTTATGTCTATATCCACAAAATATATTTATATTTATAAATATATTTATATTAATATATTATATATAATATATAATTATTATGTTATTGTATATAATACAATTATATATATAACTATATATATTAGCCAAATATATATGGCTAATACATACACACACTATAGGGGTGCCTGGGTGGCTCNAAAAAAAAATAAACACACACTATATATTTAACAAACATATGTATGGCATATACACACACACTATATGTATGTCTATATATGTATTACATATATATGACACACACATGCACTGCATGCATATGAAACACACCACTGTGACATTGTCACGTTTGCTAATTTACTAAATGCCTTTTAAGAGGAATAAAATCTTAAAAAACATTTTTTTAATTTTATTTTTGAAAGAGACGGAAAGAGAGTGGGAGAGAGGGGAAGAGGGAGAGAGAGAGAGAGAGAGAGAGAGAGAGATNAGAGAGAGAGAGAGAGAGAGAATCTTAAGCAGACTCCATGCTCAGCACAGAGCCCAACACAGAACTCCATCCCATGCTCAAGTGACTGCGCCCCTAGAGGAGGAAATCTTTTTTATTTATTAAAGGGGAGCTCATTAGCCTCCCTCACTTATTAAAGATAGTCATTAGACCTCTGTGCATTTCTCCAAGCACCCAACCATGATCACACACCCCAAATGAACCCTTTTAAACTCTTTCTGATGGGAATGCCCTGGTGGTCGTCTCCATCCTAAAGGTGAGGGATTCATAACACATGTAACCTCCCATGTAACCTCTAGTTTTTTGGAAATTATTTTATTGTCCTCTCAATGACTTTTATAATATCATAAGCTTCTGTTTCTTAATTCATTAACTTCAGGTAGTATCTTTTGACTCTTTTTTATAAGATGAAGAAATTAGCCCTTCAATCTAGTTTTTTCCTCCTTCTGATGGTAAAACCATTCCTGTTACAATCTCAGTGTTTCAACATTTACATTTTGCTCTATATTATGCCATTTCAAATTTTGTCTATAAATTGTTTCTCAAATAGTGGAAACCAACAATAGCACTTAGAATATTTTCAATACGTGGGGGCGCCTGAGTGGCTCAGTTGGTTAAGCATCCGACTTCAGCTCCGGTCATGATCTCACAATTTGTGGGTTCGAGCCCCGTGTCGGGCTCTGTGCTGACTGCCAGCTCAGAGCCTAGAGCCTGTTTCAGATTCTGTGTCTCCCTCTCTCTCTGACCCTCCCCTGCTCATGCTGTCTCTATCTCTCTCTCAAAAATAAATAAAACATTAAAAAAATTTAAAAAAAAGAATATTTTCATTACGTGGATGTGACTGTAAGAGGAAGTCAGAATTGGATTCTTTGTTTTCAGATTCACCTGGGGCTGCATTACAGCCAACATCTCCCACATTCCAGTGTTAGGCTATCGAAGCAGGACTTGTAAAGCTTCTGGGTGAAAACCAGTTTTGCAACCCTTAGGTGATTTCCATCCCCCCCGGCCTATAAAAAGATTAGGGATTAAAGAGACAAATGTTTTGGGAGAACGTTACCGAATTGCTGTGGCATTTTGAGTCCACCTCCGCAGCGGGGAGGGAGTGAGTGCTTCACAATAAGCACTTGGAGAACCTGATACGGGTCCTCTGGTTGACTGGATCAGTGTCAGGCACTTGCCTGGGGAATTTTAAAGGGCTGGTTGGAGCGCCTTGTGGCCTCAGAGTTAAAGACTGCTGGGAAATTCTTGTACTTTCCTACACCAGGCCCAAGCTGGGAGGGGCCTGGCCTGCGCCACTGGATGCTCGAGTGTGGGGAACAGCAGGTCAACAATCCGTCTCTCCGAGGAAGCAAGAACACCGCTTGGGAGAAGGTCCCTGGAAACAGTGGCTGAAGGCAGACATCAAGAGTCAAGTGAAGTGTTGCTGCCCTTACCCTCTTTACCAACAGGGCCCACTCTCCCCCTTACTCCCTCCTCTCCAAAATGGCAGAGCTGTGGCCGCCAGACCTCAGGAGGAGAAGTGGCCACAAGATTGCAGTCACTCCCAGCAAGCTGGCTCGCTCCCTGCCAGGATCAGCCAGATAAGAGTTAGAGAAGCTTAAATTTAAACATGAATTTCCAAGTTTTGACTGGGGCATTTTACAGAAATGAGCAGGAGGGGGACACACACACACACACACACACACAGAGAGGGAGAGAGAGAGAGATTGAGAATCTTAAGCAGGCTCCTCACTCAGCATGGAGCCTAATATGAGGCTTGATCGATCACCCTAGGATCATGACCTGAGCCAAAACCAGAGTCAGGCTTAACTGACTGCACCACTGTGGGGAGGAAAAGAGACTCTTTGTAATTTAAAGTGAATGGAGAACTTTTTGCACCTGATATTGACCAGAGAAGTCATGGGCCTGCCCTCCCATTTCACCTGAGGGGTCGGGACAAACTAGCCCTACAGAGTGGGCTCAGATAACATTGAGGAAGAGAACAAAGTGGTCTTCTGCTGGCCCCCCGAACCTTGCTTGCTTGAGGGATCAGTGACATTATTTTTGGAGGCACAGCCGTGAATGATCGTGTCTAGAAGGAAATGTAACCCCATGTCCCTAAAAGGAGGGCAGTTTTGAGAGCCACGTCAAATCTATTATTCTTTCTTATTCACTGTTATTTACTTAGTATCATGGCACGTTTCAGTTTGCTTCAGCTTTAGACCATGACTTTGGTTGATAGGTTTATATTATTTCTGGACTTTTTTAAAATTATTTTTTAATGTTTATATTTGAGAGAGAGATGGAGAGTGAGTGAGGGTGGGGCAGACAGAGAATCTGAAGCAGGTTCCAGCCTCTGAGCTGTCAGCACAGAGCCTAATGCGGGGATTGAACCCACGAACTGTGAGATCATGACCTGAGCTGAAGTCGGATGCTTAACCGACTGAGCCACCAGGTGCCCCTATTTCATGCATTTCTAAATGTCCTTTTTCTTTTTCTTCTGACAAAGAAAGCACCTAATCTTGGAGATGATCTAGCTGCTGTGTCGTTGTCATTGTCTCTTCCTCCTCCTCCTCCTTCTTTAACATCTTTATTGAAATACATTTGACGTACTCTAACATTTACCCACGTAAAATGTACAGTCCAGTAGTTGTTAGCATGTTCACAGATAGGTACAAACATCTTCAGCGACAATTCTAGAACATTTTCAACATCCCAGAAAGAAATCCTGTACCCATTAGGAGTCCCTCCCGTTTCCTTCTAATAACCCCCAGCCCTTGGAAACCGCTAATGAACTATCTCCATAAATTTGCCTATTCCGGCTATTTCAGATCAGTAGAATCATATAAGGGGCGCCTGGGTGGCTCCGTCGGTTAGGCATCCGACTCTTGATTTCAGCTTAGGTCATGATCTCACAGGTTCATGAGTTCAAGGCCCACGTTGTCAGTTCAGAGCCTGCTTGGGAGTCTTCCTCTCTGCCTTTCCCCCACTTATGCTATCTGTGTCTCTCCCAAAATAAGCTTAAAAAAAATGGAATCATACAATATGTGATGCATACATGATACAACATGTAGCACCTCTTCCCATTTTTATTGTTGGATACTATTCCAGCGATGGGCGTTAATCCATTTTACTTGTCTACTTATCAGTTGGTGGACACGTCCACTTTGGCTATCATGGATGACACTGCTGTGAACATTTGTGTGCAAGATTTTTGGTGGATGTGTTTCCGTTTCTCTTGCCTGGATGCCTAGGATAGAATGGCTGAGTCATATGTTAACTCTATGCTTAATATTTTGAGGAACTGTTTTCCAAAGCAGCTGTGTCATTTTACATTCCCATCATAGGAGTGTCTGAGTTCCAGTTTCTTCACATCTCTGTCCACACTTCTACTGCCTGTGTTTTTGATTAGAGCCATTATTATATGATTAGAGCCACATTTTATGTGATGTGGTCTCTCAATGTGTTTCTGATTTGATGTTGAGAATCGTCCCATGTGTTTATGGGCCATTTGCGTGTCTTCTTTGGAGAAATGTCTATTTGGAAATGTCTAATTGGAAAAATTAAAAATTTTTTAATGTTTATTTCTGAGACCCCCCCACACACAAATACACCCAGAAAGTGAGTGGGGGAGGGGCAGAGTGACAGTGACACAGCGTCTCAAGCAGGCTCTAGGCTCGGAGCTGTCAGCACAGAACCTGACATGGGGCTCGAACTCACAAGCCGTGAGATCATGACCTGAGCCAAAGTCAGACACCTAACTGATGGAGCCACCCAGGTGCCCTGAGAAATGTCTATTTAGATTCTTTGCCCANCATGACCTAAGCGAAAGTCGGACGCTTAACCGACTAAGCCACCCAGGCGCCCCTCTTTGCCCATTTTTTGATTAGGTTTATTTGTCTTTTTATTACAGGTCCCTCATCAGATATATGATTAGTAATTTACTGTCTTGATGGTGTCCTTTGAAGCACAGAAATGTTTTTATTGTGATGATGTCCAGTTTACTTTGTCTTTAGTTGCAAAACAGTCGTATTTAAGAAGGCTGACCTAACCCAAGATCATGAAGATTTACCTCTATAGTTTCTTTTTTAAATTAATTAATTAACTAATTAATTACTTTTGAGAGAGAGCAAGATCAGAAGCAGGAGAGGGGCAGAGAGAAGGAGAGACAGAATCCCAAGCAGATGCTGCGCTGTCAGCGCAGAGCCGATGCGGGGCCCAAACTCATGAACTGTGAGATCATGACCTGAGCTGAGATCAAGAGTCAGATGCTCAACCCACTGAGCCACGCAGGGGCTCCACTGGTATGTTTTCTTGTAAGAGTTTATTTAATGGACTGTGGTCCATTTTGAGGTAACCTTTGCATATGGTGTGAGGCAGTGGTCCAGGTTCATTCTTTTGCATGTGGGTTCCCATTGTCCCAGCATCTTTTATTGAAAAGACTGTTCTTTCCTCACTGAGTCTTCTTGGGACACTTATTGAAAATCAGTGGAGTCTGAATGTGATGTTTCTTCATCTGGCTTAACCACACTCCCCATGAGCTCTGCCATTTTTCCTTTGGACGTTTCTAAGCCTCCTGACTTCCTGTTCAGTTTGGACCTAATTATTTTCTAGGCCTGCTGCACAGATGTCACCTGAATATTTCCTTCCTTTGTATTCTTGGGCGACAGCCACTGTTTCTTAGACCTCTTGCTTCACTCGTATATTCTTTCTCCTTGAATCCCTTTTTCATTTTGCCAAAGAACACGATCAACTAAAACTTTCCAGCAACAATGTGAGGGAAGAGGGGAGCCCTCGCAGGTTTTCAGTGTCTTGATGTCTGTTTGTTTTGGCCTCTCACTTGAATGATGGTTTGGCTGGATCGAGAAGTCTAGGTTCAAAAAGTTTTCTATTCAGAATTTGAAGGCATTGCTTGATGAGACCTCCGTCACTGGAGAGAAGCTTGATGCTGACTGATTCTTGTTCCTTAATAAGCAGCAGCTTTTATTTTTTTTCCCCTGTCTGGAAGCTTTTAGGATCTTTTCTTTACCTCGGTATTGATAAAACTTAATTTTCCCTAAGAAGATAAAATCATGACTCCTAGGAAATCAGAGAGTGAATGTGTGTCATTAATGAGGGAAAACTGTTTCAAGGAACACTTGAGAGATGTTTATAGGTAACACTAGGAGCTGACTGCCAGGATGGACACAAAGCTGGTGGGTGTCCAGCAGAGCCCTAAATGGCAACTTTAGAGGCTTTCTGTTCCATTGGACAGAATTTATTTTCATCTCCACTGAAAAAAAATCTGCAACTTCAACTGTGCTTCTACAGAATTGTAAAATAGTCAAACAGGCAGATAACTAGATGGAATACTCAGTAATCTCCTTTGCTTTTTTCCAAGTTTCTGATAATTAAAAAACATTTTAATGTTTTTTTTTTTTAATTTTTGAGAGAGAGAGAGCTGGGGAGGGGCAGAGAGAGAGGGAGACACAGTATCCAAAGCTGGCTCCAGTCTGCGAGCTTTCAGCATAGAGCTCGATGCAGGGCTCAAACCCATGAACTGCGAGATAATGACCCGAGCTGAAGTTGGACACTTAACCCACTGAGCCACCCAGGAGCCCTTCGGATAATTTTTTTGAGAGTTTTCTGAAATTACATGAGGATGTGTCTAGGGGTGGGTCTCCTTTTCCTTCATCCTTTTTAAGTACGTTTACTCCTTGAGGCTTTGAGGTCTTTTAATGAGAAGACATGTGCCTTTCTCCAACACTAAGCAATTTTCTTTGTTGTTTCTTTGATTATTTTCTTCCCTCTATTTGCTCTTTCTTCCTAGAATTTCTAATAGGCAGATGTTGGATCTTTGGAATTTTTGCCTTTTTGTTTCTTACTTTTTTCAAAGCTTTAGACTTCTGGTAGTCATACATTATGAGGCATCTCCTAAAAGTAAGACATTCTTCTACCTTCCAGTAGTAACATTATCACAACTAAGAAAGTTATTGGTAATTTTTTAAAAAAAATTTTAATATTTATTTCTGAGGAGAGAGAGAGAGACAGTGTGAGCAGGGGAAGGTCAGAGAAAGAGGGAGACACAGAATCTGAAACAGCCTCCAGGCTCTGAGCTGTCAGCACAGAGCCCGACTCAGGGCTCGAACCCATGAACTGTGAGATCATGACCTGAGCTGCAGTTGGATGCTTAACCGACTGAGCCACCCAGGTGCCCCAATGGTAATTTCTTAATACCATGTGATATTCAGCCCATTTTAACATTTCCCCCATTACTCCAAAATGTTGCGTAACTTTTTCTTAATCAAAGCTTAACTGAAGTATGGTGCGTGTATATTTCCGTATGTGTAAGTAAACAGTTTGGTGTGTTATCAAAAAGTATGCCTGTGCAGACTAGCTCTTCCTTTTAGTTGTTGTTAAATCCAATATGCAATCAAGGTTCAGTCATTTTATTTGATTATTCTCTTTAGTCTTTCAGGTTCCAGAACACTCTTCCTGCTCCTTCCCCCCACTCTTTTGTCCCCAGGAATTGACTTTGTGAAGACATGAGTCCAGTTGGTTTGTTTCTTCCTTTTCTCCTCCCTTCCTTGTATCTTCGTGCCCTCTCCATTTCCTTCACTCTTTTGATAGGGAAAATTTCAAATATGCTCCTAATCTGAAAGAAAAACAACAGTTGCTCTGGTACCTACAGCCGAGCTATCAGAATCATTGACCCATGTTCACACTTGCCTCATCTGTACCTCTGACCGCTTCTCTTTCTCTTGCTATCGGATTGTGTTGAAATCAATACCAACCTTCAGAACATTTTGCCCTCAAATATTTCGGTGGATATTTATAAATGACACAGCAGGTTGCTCAGTAAGGGCTGTTGGCTAGAGCGTGGATGTTGGCCTCCCCACGTTACAGCTGCCCAGCATGTGGCTGGGTTCTGAGAGGGGCTGTCTCAGGTGGGTGTTCCAAGGGCCCAGGGGATGGGGTGGGGCGCCCGGGCTTCCCAGGATCCAGCCTTGGATGCCTGCTGCTTCCTACTGGCACACAGATCCTAAGGCCAGGTTAGAATCAAGGGGAGGGAAGCTGGGAGTTGGACTCCACCTCTTTTCCTTTTTTCTTTTTTTCTTTTGCTATTCTTAAAAATTGGGGTAAAATATGCCCCAGTTAAAATGTACCATTGTAGAGTGTACAGTGGCATTAAGTACATTCACAATGCTGTGCAACCGTCACGACTATCTGTTATCAGAACTTGCTCATCATCTCAAACAGAAACTCTGTACACATTCAGCCATAGCTCCTCATTTCCTGCTGGGAATTGCCATTCTTTCTGTCTCTCTGAATCGGACTACCCTCGGTGCCTCATGTAAGAGGAGTGTGTCCTTTGGTATCTGGCTTACTTTGCTTAGCATAGTGCTTTCCAGGTTCATTTGTGTTGTAGCATGTGTCCGTACTTCCTTCCTCTGTAAGGCTGGATAATATTCCACAGAGTATATTAAACTCCATCTCTTGTGAGGAATGGCCTCTGGGTAAAGAGGAAGGATTTGATGGTGGCGGCCATCTGTGGGGACTGTTGATTCTACAGAGCTTCTCGACAGCTGAGATCTTCATTGCTGGGGAGTCAAAACATCTAACTCTCCAACTTATTGAACCTTGAGAAGCTCACAGTAGTGGAGAAGCAACTAGAAGCAGGGAAAGAACCAAAATTAGAGAAGCGTGGAGGAAAGCAGGAAAGACTAATGGAGGAAGGAAAGTGGTGTCTCAAGAATCATAGATCTGCAACTTCGTTTAAACCTCTCTGTGGCTTTTCATATCTTCAGATCCAAATTTACGTCTGCCACCTAATTCCCAAGAGCCACGGCAAACAACATCCCTGTCCCTGTCGTCTCGTTCAAATAGCCAGTGTCGTGTGTCTTGTGTCATGTCGTCGTCTTTATTATATCTCCTGAGACTCTCATTAGGATATTTCCTCCTGGTCCGTACATTCCCAATGGGTACATGCTCATTTAGGCTGGGAGAGCTAAGTTGTATCAGGGAATAATGGAGCTAAACAAACTGAGGGCACCCCCATCTCTGCTGTGCCTGACTACTGGGGTCATGAGGGAAGAGACTTTTCTGGGGTGATATGTTGAAAGGGAGGCCTAGGAGACTGGTTGGAGGGGGCCTTCCAGGGA
Organism: Crocuta crocuta; assembly: GCF_008692635.1. Classification (NCBI taxonomy): domain Eukaryota; kingdom Metazoa; phylum Chordata; class Mammalia; order Carnivora; family Hyaenidae; genus Crocuta; species Crocuta crocuta. Next base: position 11,069,973 of record NW_027529428.1, on the reverse strand, counting down.
ACAGGGGAAAGGACCCTATGGGAGGGCAGAATTTCTTTTTCACAAGCAAGGAGCCTCAAAAGTGCCCCTGAGATTTGTGCCTTTTCACCAGGGATTAGCAACTCTCAGTTATAAGTGCTTTTAGCTCACCTCGAAGCTGTATCCCAGACTGGTGACAATTTGTCCGACTCTGGTGTGGATAGGAGGAAGCCTTTCGCTCCTATTGGGAGAAGAATTGGAAATAAATGTTATTATATTTTAAACACATTATGAAAAGAAAATCTGGGGATGACCATTAACATGAATAAATCTGATACTTAAAAATATCCTTGAGAGAAAAGGGAGACAGCTGGTTCCATTCATAGCAACGACCTGTGTTTGGTTTGCTGGCAAAGAGAATGAGTCTGGACGTTGGTAATATATCTGCCAAACTTCTGGAAGAAGTTTAAAGAGTGTCAAGGAAGTGAAGCCCTGGAGTAGGTTCTTCGAGGATCTAAAGATTAAAGACACACAGGCAAACCAAGTCAGCGCATGTGTGAGCTCCTGAAAGAGGTTTAAAGCAAGAGTCGGGCTTTGTGAGTGGCTGTGATTTGTTATGTTTTGTTGGTTGTCATGGTGCTGGGCAGTCAATCTTAACATTCATTTTGCTAAAGTGGTTCAGAAAAGTTTTAGTTTGGTGTCTTCAGTTTTTCCCCCCAGTGTCTGTGTGTTGTGTTCAGATAACTTTGCTCATGATTCTACTCTTTATATTATAATGCTTCTCCAGGAGCACCTGAATGGCTCAGTCGGTTAAGCGTCTGACTTCTGCTCAGGTCATGATCTCGCAGTTCATGGGTTTGAGCCCCACGTCAGGCTCTGTGCTGAGAGCTCGGAGCCTGGAGCCAGCTTCAGATTCTGTGTCTCCTTCTGCCTCGCCCCTCCCCTGCTTGCCCTCTGTCTCTTTCTCTCTTTCAAAAATTAAAAAAAAAAAATGCTTCTCCAAACTGAATTAAAACGTTAAATATCAAGAGTTAACTAAATAGTTACATTAACTGCCATAGGTCATATGACATTTGTTTTACTAACCAGTGAGACTAATCAGTGGGTTGGAGCTTGGACTCCCTGGCTCTGAGGACATAAGTGTCAAAATGTTGGTTTGATTCCCAGCTAAATCACACAACGTTCTTGTTTCAGGTGGAAAATATAAAGTAAGTTCTAAGGACTGGATTCTTTGTTCTTCTACCCACTCACTCACCACCCATATTCCTTCTTTCTTTGAAATAGAGTCCCAGCCCTTCCCATCTTCTTTCCTCAGAAAGTGGTGATTCCCACCAGGAGCAATGGTGGCAGCCATTTTCACGCAGGCAGTCATAGTAAATCCAGTGTTTGTCTTTCAGAGCCTGTTCTGTATATGTTCCAGAATATTCATAAGAATGCACGATGCCTCCACATAGTATTTATCATAACGAAATAATTGGCTTTCTTTCCTTTGTTTATTAATTGGTTGATGTATTCCTCCATCCACTCATTCAGTGTAATTTAAAACCACCTATGTTTTTGTGTCTTTGGTTCAGATTTGGTGCCCCACTGGAAAAAAGTATATTTTGGTCTTTATTTATCTTGAGCTGTATCAAAAGGCTATGTGGAAAAAAGTGATTAAACAACTACCAGTAATAGTTTCTTGGGAAACTAAAAGATGAATAAAAGTGTGAATGGAAAGAATTCTAAGGTGATACTAGTATTTTTTAAATTGAAGATTTTTGAGAAGTTTCTCTTCATGAGGGAGGAATTTGGTGAGCTTTAGATATTTAAGTAGAAGGACACATACACATATTCATGAATCCCATTGATGAGCCTCCACCGCCATGACCTCATCACCTCCCAGAGGCGCCACTTCCCAAAACCAACACCTTAGAGTTAGGATTTCAACATATGTGTTTTGGGAGGGACACAGACATTTAGAGCACAGCACTGAATTGTATCCCATTTGTGAGCTTACTCTAATTTATTCGTCCATTCAGCTCTTCTTGGACATCTGGGTTGTTTCCAGGTTTGGGCTGTTATGAACCAGGGCTATGACATTCCTGTCATATGACATTTTTGTGGACATATGCACTAATTCGTCTTGAGCATACACCTCAAAGTGAATTGCTGAGTCATAGGGTAGTAGATGTTGAATTTTGTTACAGATAGTAAATGCAGTCATTTTTCATAGTGGTTGCACCAATGTCTAACTGCTGCTTAGGGTCTCGGTCAGCCCTGTTTTTAGCCTCACTTTCATTGCTTCCATCTGTTTCTGAACACTTGGAGATTCTACGGAGTGAGTCTTGTGGTTTTGGCTCTCCTGGTTGCTGTCGTAGGATTCCGTTTCCTCAGGATCACTGAGTCCAGTTCACACTGGCCCATTGGCTTGCCAGCCTTTAACATTTTGATGCTATTCTCCTGTTTCTTCTGTCCTTATGGATTTCTGCATTTAAGGCTTTTCTTTTACTGCTGTTTTAATGGGTTTAACAGGAATTAGTAGAACTAAATGCTCATATTCACTTCGCCATATTAAACCTACTCATCTTTAAGCTAATGCTACCTTCACACGATCTCTGGAACTATTTACTTAAAGAAGCGTGGGTGGGTTTCAGTTGCACTTTGATTTGGAGCAGTAGGAAAGCAGCAGCAAAATGCAAGTCCTTAGACATTAGGAAAGGTCAGCCTATTTAGGGAATGAAATCTTGTACCAAAAAAGACACTCACTCAGTGTTACCACGCTGTGATAGGCATAATTATTTAATGATACTGTGTGATGGGGATTATGAGAAATTTTTAGCAGCTAGGAACAGGCAAGTTGAAGGTGATGTTTCTTCTTGGTATCCTTAGCATTCTCTTATTGGGCCACTTTTTAAAAATGTTTGTTTACTTTTTAGAGAGGGGAAGGGGCAGAAAGAAGAGGGGATAGAAGACATGAGTGGGCACTGTGCTGACAGCAGCGGGCCTGATGTGGGGCTCGAATCCACAAATGGGGCTATCAAGACCTAAGCAGAAGTCAGACGCTCAACTAACTGAACGACCCAGGTGCCCCACTGGGTCATATAATTGAGACCTGGAATGAACTGGGGACACAGTTGGAAGAGATCAGAGTGGAGGTGAATTCCAAATACTGACATGAAAAGCATAATGCCTTTGCATCAAGCTACTGGTATATAAGTACCATAAAATACTCCTGGTTCAAGTTGGTAACAATAAAACCAAAAGCATAAAAGGTGTCACTCTTGTGACCAGTCCGTATGAGAGGACCAGCTCTTTGGATCTTGGAGTTTGCATCTTACCCTTAACAGCCACAGGGTGCCAGTCACAGAGGGCAAGTCCACCACTTTTTGGGTCCCACTGTCTTTCGTGTCTAAAATATAAGCTCTAGAAAGACATCTCTGCGTTGACTCTGGGCTTTCCTGGTTTCTTGCTGGTACATCCCAGTGATGCCTTGGTTTCGGTAGAAATTCAGAAACTGTGGGGCGCCTGGGTGGCTTAGTCGGTTAAGCGTCCGACTTTCGCTTAGGTCATGATCTCGCGGTTCATGGGTTCGAGCCCCGCGTCGGGCTCTGTGCTGACTGCCAGCTCGGAGCCTGGAGCCTGTTTCAGATTCTGTGTCTCCCTCTCTCTCTGACCCTCCCCTGCTCACGCTGTCTCTCTCTCTCTCTCCTAGAAATAAATAAAAATATTTAAAAAAAAAAAAGAAATTCAGAAACTGTAACCCATGGTGTTCACTTCACTGGGAAGGTGGCAATGAATTTGAGTCGAGAACAATAGGAACTAAGCTTAAGGATCAGGAAAAAAAAAGAAGTCAAATATAAGAAAAGATTTTATAGACACGTTGCATCAGCCAAGATCCTGGAAGGGCACAGATAACACAATAAAATTATAACTTGAGAAGAGGCTTGTTCACAAAGAAAAGCACAAGGTAGAGGGAACAGAGAAGCCGGGGCTGGCCGCACGCCTGTCCGGAGAAGAGGTGGTTGGAATCTGGAATTTGGGGTCATGTACAGAGGATCCCTTGAAAGAACCTGTGCCTTTCCATTAAGGGGCATAGCCAGCCTGAGGCTTCAGGGAAGAACCTGTAGAATAGCCCAACCTCACTCTCCTCCCTCCCTCAGATCTTCTGCCAGGCTGCCCCACTGGCTGAGCTTAACTGTAGGCAGGAGGGCAGAGGAGCCCCATGGTATAGTCTTTGTAGGTCAGCCTCCTAGGGAAGATCTCGGGGTAGTGAAAAGTGGAGAGATGATCTGGGAAGCCAGACAGGAGGTATCTTGCACCCATGTCAACGGTCAGTATGAGTGAGTTCTCTTAGGAACTATCTTATCTGCAGGCTGCAGGAAGAATTCTTTTTAGAGAAGTTTTGGAAACAGTGTACCTGCAGATTATTCTTTTTCTTTTTTAATGTTTATTCATTTATTTTGAGAGAGAGAGAGAGAGAGAGAGAGTGTGTGCAAGTGAATGAGAGGCAGAGAGAGACCCTCAAGCAGGCTCTGTGCTGTCGGCGCAGAGCCGGACACAGGGCTTGATTTTATGAGCCTTGAGATCATGACCTAAACCAAAATCAAGATTTGGACCCTTAACCGACTGAGCCCCCCAGGCGCCTCTACCTGCAGATCATTCTTACAATTAGAGTACTTCTTCCAGCTGCCATTAATTCAGGTATGTCACAAGCGTTAAGAACAAAGTACAGGTACCAGACCTAGTGAAATTCATTTTGTGAAATTCGTTTTGTAATAACAAGCTTCTCTCCTGAAGAGGAAATGCCCATTATTAATAATAAAACTGATTACACAGCATTTTGCAGCATACAAGGGCTTTTATGTACATCGTTTTGTGTGAGTCTGTATTTAATTCTGTGAGGTGGCTCGGAATATAGACCTGGGGCATGTGGGTGGCTCAATCGGTTAAGCGTCCGATTCCTGGTTTTGGCTCAGGTCATGGTCTCATGGTTCATGAGTTCAAGCCCTGGGTCAGGCTCTATGCTGTCAGCATGGAGCCTGCTTGGGATTCTCTCTTTCCTTCTCTCTCTGCCACCTCCCCTTTTTCTCCCTCTCTCAAAATAAATAAACTTAAAAAAAAAAAAAGGAGTATAGGCCTGTTTCACAGATGAGAAAAATGAGTCTCACAGAGGTTGCCTAAAATAAGTGGGAAAGCCTGATTTTGAACCAAGTGTCCTGATTTCCAAATTTGGGTGCTTTTTACAAAGAGAAACTCAAATCACCTGCAATGTTTCTTTTTTAAAGCAAGAATGATGACAGTATAAGGAATAGAAGAAATTCTTCCCCTTTCCAGATATAGCTGAGTGGACTTTGTGACTATGACAGTCCTCCTTCGGAGCTGATATTTTCCTGCCTTATGTTTGGGAATTATATATATAGGTTTAATTGTATATACATAATCACCTCTGGTGATGATAAAATGGAAATTTGGGTCTTGGAAGTTATGCGATTATAATTAGATTAAAGCCAGAGAGGTCTATCCTGAAAGTCCCTGTAAATTTTAAGTGAGGTCCCTTATAACTCCAATATTGTGTGCCCTTGAACTTGGTCCAACCTCTGAAATAGATATCCTAATAGCCCCCATGTCTGATTATGCTGCCGTGGTCTACACTAGAGTAATTCAGATGACCAAATAATTCAGATGACCAAATAAATAGCCAACAAGTTTGGCCAGAAGTTTAACGATCATAATGAAAAAGCCAGATGCAGAAATAAATTTGGGGAACAGTGCAAGGTGATTTTGTACACTTCTATGCGCTTTGGCCCAGATCCTCATTCTGGAATTTGCAGGGGCGATGTTCTGGTAATTTGACTTTGATTTCTCATTGGCAGCCCATCCAGCGCAGGAGAGAAGCTAAGTCTACCCAGCAGTGAATCCCTGGGGCGTTCTCTCCTCTTGTTTGTCATTCTGACATTTGAAGCAGCTTCATTCATGGTATGATCTCACGCTCCTGGCTTGGCAAGTGGCTTCAAAATTTTCTTTCTGACTTTTTCTTTAATATAGTAAATATAATTTATATAAATCCCTGATCACAAGTGTTCAGTTAGCTACGATTTGGGAGTTCAATACACCTGTGTAGCTAATATCCAAAACAAGATATGGAACATTTTTATCATTCCTGAAAATTCTCTTCTCTCTTCCCAGTCTATCCCTTCAATTCACACTCACCCAAAAACAGGTACCACTTTTCTGATTTCTAATGGTCCTAAATCTACTAATTTAGATTATTTTATAAATGATCATCATCATGATTATTTTGTGTATTCTTGAACTTCATGTCAGTGCAATCATATAGTTTCTGGCTTATTTCACTCAACCTAATGCCTTTGAACTTCTTTATGTTGTTGTGTATAAGTGTTTTTATTGCTGGGTGTATTCCACAGTTTGAAAATACCACAATTTGTTTATTCTCCTGCTGTTGGGTATTTGAGTTATTTTCATTTTTGGCCTAATATACATAAAGCTTCTGTAAACATTCTTCTATAAGTCTTCCTGTGGACATCTACACTTGTTTCCCTGGGTCAGTTCCTAAAAGTGAAATTGCTGGTCATAAGGTAGGTGTATATTTAGATTTTTTTGCAAGTTTTATAAAGTTTTTAATGTTTATTCTTGAGACAGAGAGAGAGAGAGCAGGGAAGGGGCAGAGAGAGAGAGGGAGATGCAGAATCTGAAGTAGACTCCAGGCTCAGAGCTGTCAGGACAGAGCCTGATGTGGCGCTCGAACCCACAAAACATGAGATCATGATCTGAGCTGAAGTCGGACACTTAACTGACTGAGCCACCCAGGCGCCCCAGCAACTTATAAATATACATTTTATTGCAGAATAATTTCAGATTTACAGAAGTATTTCAAAGATAATACAGAGAGGTCCTATGTACACCATACCCAGTTCCCCATTGTTGACATTTTACATTAGTGTGGTACATTTGTCACAATTAAACCTATATTTAAAAAAATTTTCTTTAATGTTTATTTATTTTTGAGAGAAAGAGACAGAGTGTGAGCAGGGGAGGGGTAGAGAGAGAGGAAGATATAGAATCCAAAGCAGACGCCAGGCTCTGAGCTGTAAGCACAGAGCCCAATGTAGGGCTTAAACTCATGAACCATGAGATCATGATCTGAGTTGAAGTCAGATGCTTAACCAACTGAGCCACCCAGGAGCCCCTTAACGAATCTATATTAATACATTATTACCAACTAAAATCCATACTCTTCAGATTTCCTTCGTTTATATCTTTTTTTTTTTTTCTGTCCATGATCCCGTCCTCAGACACCACATTACATTTGCTTGTCGTATCTCCTTAGGCTTCACCTGAATGTGACAATTTCTCAGACTTCCCCTGATTTTGATGACCTTGACTGTTTTGAGGAGTACTTGTCAGGTATTTTGTAGCATGGACCTCAACTGAGATTGGCTGATGTTTTTCTTCTGCTCAGACTGAGGTTATCACTGGTTTGGCAGAGAGCGAGCTTGGAGGTAAAATGCTGTTATCATCACATATCAAGGGTACATGCTGCCAGCCTGACTTTTCAGTGAAGGTGACCTTGATTACCTGCTTGAAGTCATGTTTGTCAGGTTTCTCCACTGAAAGATTGCCCCCTTTCCCCTTTCCATAGTGTAGTCACCTGGCACAAGCCACGCTTAAGGAATAGGGAGTCAAGGATGGAGTGTCTCCATAAGTCACAGTTGACCTTTGAACAAGTTTGAACTGAATGGGTCCACTTACATGCAGGGTTTTGTTTCCCTAATAAATACAGCCCAGTACTGTAAATGTATTTTCTCTTCCTCATGGTTTTCTTAGTAACATTTTCTTTCCTTAGCTTCCTTTGTTGTAAGAGTACAGCATATAATACTATAATATGCAAAATATGCATTAATTGACTGTTTATGTTATTGGCAAGGCTTCCGGTCAATAGTAGACTATTAATAGTTAAGTTTACGGGCAGTCAGAAGTCATGCTCGGATTTGACACTGCACGCCGGGGTTGGGGATTGGCACCCCTAAGCCCTTCATTGTACAGGGATTGACCATATTGAATCATATGGAATTCTTTGGCACAGGAGATTTATATTTATTTTTTAAGAAGTAGCAGTACCATTTTATCCTCAGACAAGTAATGCCCGAGAGTCTATGTGCTCCTCATCCTTACCAACACTTGCTGTTGTCATTCTTTGTAATTTTGACCGTTCTAATTGATGTGAAGGGGTATCTCACTCTGGCTTCAACCTGCGTTCATGATGACTAATCATGTTGAGGAACTTTTCATGCACTTATTGGCCATTCCCATATCTTCCTTTGTGAAATATCTCCTTGAGTCTTTTGCCCAATTTTTTTTATTGTGTTGTCTGTCTTTTTATTATTGAGTCGAGGAGCTATTTGTATGTCCTGGGTGAAGTTTCTTTGTTTCTCATATGCATGAAATATTTCCCCCAGTCTGTGGCTGGCCTTTTGGTTTTCTTAACGGTGTCATTGGTGAGCTGGCTTTAAGATTTTAATGAAGAGATTTGGGGACCAGTGTTGGAAGTGATGAGCCTTCACTCATTCTATATCTGATGCTGTGAATTTTTAGTTACAAAGACTTACGATGTGCTGATAGGCATAAGGATTATAAGCATGCTTTCTTTTTAAGGCATCTGATATGGCACGAAGAGAAAATTTTCAAAGGAAAGTTAGACTTCCCCATAGTAACAACAGTTGTGTTGCTGAGTATGAAGATTCCAGATGTATTAGGTCTCTTTGAGTGGCATTTGCCAGCGCATAGAAGAAGTCCATGTAAGAAGATCATGTTCTGTCCTTGGCCAACTTTGCATTCTTATTTTCCAAAGCATTGGCATCATAATGAATGACATAGTGCACGAGGGGGCTGTGCTATGTGCTGCTCAAGTTAAGCCCTTACAGACACTTGAGGAATCATGAGAAACAATAACACAGCAGCTGCTGCCAGGGTTTCCCCCAAGATTTGATGGCCGACTGTGGCGATTAACAAAACAAGGAGAGACGCAGACGCCAGACTCCTCCTCGAGAGGCAGAAAGAATTCCTCTTAGGAAAAGGGGCATCATGTGATATTAAATATTGACTCATTATGTGGGTCTGGGGAGATGTTTTTGAGCTTCTTGGAATACCAGCATCTAAGGACGAGCGTTCCAAATTAGAGTTCATGTGCGAACTCACTTACCAACCAATGCAAACATTAGCCACCTGAAATGATGCTTGGTTCTAATGCTGATCATTATTAGCTCCAGTCTTTTATTATTTGTGATAAGATTTGATTTTGATAATAATCTTAGTTCTCAAGTTGGAAAGCCTTAGTAGTCTCTAATTTGCACTAAGTAAATTCTGGCTTCTTGGTTGGCTTCTGTCAGTTCTGAATTATTTAGCATAGCATTTGTAGTATTTAACTTTGGAGAAAAGTATGTAGAAGATCATTATAGACTTATTCTTTGGTACCTACACTGTTTGGAACTGAAAAAAGACTATTTTTGCTTGTGTACTGTGACTTCTGGCTAATAAGGGCTCTAAGCACCTTGAATTTTCCTGGGTTTCAGTTACATTTTAGAGTTCTCCATTTGTCTACTTACCATTGATCCTGCAAAACTCAGAAAAAATAATGGCTCACGGAGGAAGTGGCCATGGCTTAATGCAATGAACAGATAAAAGCTGAAGGAGTCAGAACTCCCTTGAATGCAAAGAGAGAAAAAATTAGGGGCTTGACATTATTGAGAAGACTTCAAAGTTAGTGACATCCCTCAACACAATTTAAAAATTCTAAGATGTGAACAGAAAGTTTATACATTAAAAACATAGTTCTGACTTTTTTAAGTTAAAAAATTTATTTGTATATATATATATATTTTTTTTTTGAGAGAGTGCACATGCAGTACAGGAGAGGAGAGAGGGGAAGGAGGAGAGTGACAGAGAATCCCAAGCATGAAGCCTGATGCAGGGCTCAGTTCCATGACCCTGGGATCATGACCTGAGCTGAAATCAAGAGTCAGATGCTCAGCTGACTGAGCCACTTAGATGCCTTGGTTCTGACTTTTTTTTAAATGTGTTATTTAGGAAGAGAATATGATTTATTTTTACTCAGACAAAACTATCTCTGAATTTAGCTATCATCTTGTTCTAACTGCCTTTTTCCTTGCCTCTTCAGGTGAACCTCTTTGTGCTGTTGTCTGTGGTGTGTGTCCTCTTAAATCTAGCTGGATTTATCCTTGGCTGCCAAGGGGCCCAGTTTGTGTCCAGCGTGCCCCGGTGTGATCTGGTAAGTAAGCCTAGAACATCAGTGTGCACCTGCTCGGACCCTGGCCTGTCTGGCTTTCCGCGGGTGCCAGCATCCACCCGGCAGCATCCTAAAGTGAAATCTGAAGTCCACCAGAGGAAGTGGAAAAACAAAACAAATCAAAAAGAAGAACTGGGCTGCTAGTTATTTTACTCAGGTTGTCAATTATATTTTTTCCAAAGCGGGACCATCTAGCAGAACCCAGAACCACAGTTATATACCACATCGTTAGTTAGTGGATGGATGGACGATGGTCAGGTGTCTGTCTGCTCTCATATGAAGGGAGAAAATGGAGATGATCAGAATACAGCTGAGCAGTCCTTTCTCTGAAACCTTTGGAGGCCAGGTGTGTTTCGACATTCAGGGTTTTTCCGATTTTTAGAAGATGCGTGCACTGTTTCCTCTGTAGCGCCCCGTTGGACTCTGGGACAGCGGGCTGTAATGAAAACGTTTGTTTTCAGGGCCTTTTGGATTTCAGAATTGTGGATAAGAGGTTTTGGACCTGCATCCTCTCTGATTTTTTTCTTTTAATTTTTAATAGGGGTGAAATGCATGTAGCGTAAAATGTACCATCTTAATAACCATTTTTAAGAGTTAACTTCAGTAGTTGAAGTACATTCATACTGTTGTGAAGCCAATGTCCAGAACATATTTCTTGTTGCAAAACTGAAGCTGTGTATGTATTAAACAATTCCCCTGCCCTCCTGGCCTTTCCCCACCTCCATCGCCCCACCCCCTCTGCCCTGCTTCTGGCCGCCACTCTTTTACTTTCTGACTCTATGAATTTAACTGATCTAGGTACCTGATAGAAGTGGAATCATACAGCATGTATAATTTTGTGGCTGGCTTATCTCACTTACTTCACTTAGCTTAATGTCCTCAACACGCCCACATGTTGTAGCATGTATCAGAATGCCCTTCCTTTTTAAGGCTTGAGTAATATTCCATCACGTGTATATACCATATATAATATTTTAACCACAAAGGTGGTAACGTGTCATAAAAATTGAGTTGCAAAAATCTCTTTGAGAGCTTGCTTTCAATTCTTTTGGGTCTCTACCCATTTGCTGGCCTTCTTTGAATTTTTTTCTTTTTTTTTCCTTAAATAGTTTATTGTCAAGTTGTCCCAACAAGTGCCCTCTCCATGCCCATTACCCTCTTCCCCTCTCCCCCCCTCCCATCAGCCCTCAGTTTGTTCTCAGCATTCAAGAGTCTCTCATGGTTTGTCTCCCTCCCTCTTCCCATCTATTTTTCCCCTTCTTCACCCCCATGGTCCTCCATTAAGTTCCTCCTAATCCACCTATACGTGCAAACATATGGTATCTGTCCTTCTCTGCCTGACTTACTTCGCTCAGCATAACACCCTCAAGGTCCATCCATGTTGCTACACGTGGGAGGAGGAGGCAAGATGGTGGAGAAGTAAGGAATTCCGTACATTTCACTCGCCCACATCTCTTAAACAGAGAAGGCCTGAATGTTTTGGGGTTTTTTTTAAGTTTTTAAATTTCTTTTTTTTTTTAAATGTTTTATTTATTTCTAGGAGAGAGAGAGAGAGAGACAGTGTGAGCAGGGGAGGGTCAGAGAGAGAGGGAGTCACAGACTGAAACAGGCTCCAGGCTCTGAGCTGGCAGTCAGCACAGAGCCCGACACGGGGCCCGAACCCACGAACCGCGAGATCATGACCTAAGCGAAAGTCGGACGCTTTACCGACTAAGCCACCCAGGCGCCCCTAAGTTTTTAAATTTCTAAGAGAGAGGGCAAGCAGGGAAGAGGGGCAGAGAGGGAGAGAAAGAATCTCAGGCAGGCTCCACGCCCAGCATGGAGCCTGATGAGGGGCTTGTTCCCACAACCCTGGGATCATGACCTGAGCTGAAATCAAGAGTTAGCTGCTCAATGGACTGAGCCACCCAGGCACCCCCATCTTTGAACTTTTTAAAAGGACTTCTCAGTGACAAATAACTCTGTGTGGCACAAAGCAAAAGAAATGGACTCTTGAGAAGCTGTAGTCACTGTCATCTATTTGGAACTTGGTCCCGAGGCTGTGTTGCCCCTTAGAAACCAGGAAGATCCAGGCAGAGGAGTGGCCACCTTTCTCACCACCTTTCATGATGGTGAAAGTTGAGGCCTTACCCAGCAGGAGAGCTCCTCAGGGACTCACCCCAAACCTGTTGCTCTTTCTTAACACTCCTTTACAAGTTTTCTGATTTTGACATTCCATTGTGTAATAACCTTAAGTTATGGGATCCCAGGCTCACAGCCTTTTCTGGTTTCTAAGGCCCCCTGTGATTGACTCTCCCCCGCCTGCTCCCCAAGGCAGCCCACACTCCAAAGCCTGCCTGGCATTGCCCTACTTTCTGACTTCTAACAATGCTATCTCCCCACCCCCCAAACTCCTAATCCCTCACTTTTCTGTTCTTCAAATGATATCAGTCCTTTAAAGCTCCAATTCAAAGATTATTTTCTTCAAGAAACAGTTCCGGAAGCCCCAGAGAAGATCATCTTCCAGAATATCCTGTATGTACGTCTCATAGATATTTATCCCTCTCGTTTTTGAGGTGAGAGACATTCATGTCTCTGTCTTCTCTGTTCTTCCAAGCTGGGGTCAGCCCAAGGGCAGCGTCTGGTTTCCTCGAGAATTTTGGGAGTTCCCAATGGCACCCTTCACTGCCTTCCATTCCTTCACATAGAGTTCTCAGAAAAAAAATGTTGAAGAAAACTTGGTTTCCCTATTACTAATCACACAGCAAATTCGAAGAGACAAAGACAGGCTGGAAGTGAAAAGTCATAGTATACTGAAGGACAGTTTGGCAAAATTGTAGCATCCCTTATGTGCAAGACACTGTGTTAGAGGCCGCCGGGAGCAGGAAGGAAAGTCAGACCTCCTTTCTGACCTGGAAGCTTCTCACGTAGCAGGAGGAACAGGATAAACACGGCAACGGCTGGGTCAGTGTTTGTGCAGGACACGGGCACGTGCCCAACTGCGAGTAGATAGAGCAGGGTTGGTTGTCCGAGTGACACATGGTGCTTGGGGCAAGCAGAGAAAGAAGCACTTTTATCCGGGGGCACTTAGGGAAAGGCTGCCTGGAATCTGGGTATTTGAGATGGACCTTAGATAATGAATAAATAAGGAGAGTGTGTAGAACCCAAGAGAAGAGAACCTTCAGAGGGTAGGGGGGAAATGAGCCCTGGTGGCGCTGGAAAATTGCAAGGGGTCAAGGGTATATTTAATGGACTTTTCTGAGAAATTCTGTGGTTCATGGGCGCCTGGATGGCTCAGTCGGTTAAGTGTCCAACTTTGGCTCAGGTCATGATCTCACAGTTTGTGGGTTTGAGCCCCGCATCGGGCTCTGTGCTGACAGCTCAGAGCCTGGAGCCTGTTTCGGATTCTGTGTCTCCCTCTCTCTGCCTCTCCCTCTCTCTCTGTTCCTCTCCTGCTCATGCTCTGACTCTCTCTGGCTCTCAAAATAAATACATGTTAAAAAAATTAAAAATAATTAAAAAAAGAAATTCTGTGGTTCTCTACCCTGGGTGGCCATTAGGGTACTTTTTAAAGAATACCCTAACTTTGGCCCTGTACCCAGAGATTCTCAGTTGGCCTGGAGTGGGGGCCTAGGCATCAGTATCTTCTTATGGTTTTTTTTTTTATTACTCAAAAATAAATAATTGAGAGAGAGAATAAACAGGGGAGGAGCAGAGAGAGAAGGCATAGAGATTCTAAAGTGGGCTCTGTGCTGACAGCAGAGAGCCTGATGCGGGGCTCGAACTCACGAACCGTGAGATCATGGCCTGAGTGGAAGTCGGACACTTGACTGACTGAGCCACCCAGATGCCCCTAGTCATCTTCTTATGTTTTGAAGTGTATTATCAATTAAAGTTTTTCCCCCCACTACAAAACCAACTCTGTGATTGTTTCTGATTATAAAACTGTAAAAATTCGGAAAAGCCATCAAAGTATAGGACAGAACTTAAAAATCATTTGAAATCACGCCCTTCTGGGTTGGCACCATTAACCATGTGATGGATTTTGGGGGCACCTCTTTATGCATAAAAACACACATAATTTCTCATCAGTGGGAACATATAATTATTTTTCATTAGGGAGGCCACGTGACAAATGAAATCTTTTGAGGAAGGGGACGCTTTCTCTCCTTCCCTCTCCACCATGTCACCCCAAATCCCTGGTAACAACCTGGGGAAACTTCCTTCATGTTTCCCTGTCATGTTATCTTACGTAAATATGTGGGGAGTGGGCCCAGTAATGATTTATCTTCCAAAAATGGGACATAGTATATCTACTTCCCTACATACTTTTTCTCACTCAAAGGTGTATTAGATACAGATCTAACACCCCCCTCTTTTTTTTCTTCTTTTGTTAAATGTTAGTCTTCTATTTATGGGCTTGGGTTTTGGCCCATAAACAATGTTGCCACACATACCATTCTCTCCCTGGGGGCTTTTTGGTCCACGGACTTCAGCTAACTGGAGTCATAGGGTATGTACCTCTTTGGGTCTGGCTTATTCTGCTCCGCGTAACATTTTTGAGATTCATCCATGATTTTGTGTTGTATCACTTCCTTCTTTTTTTTTTCTTTTGCACACCAGTATTTCATTTTATAAAAATATCACAATTTGTTTAATCTGTTCTCCCATTGGTGGACATTAGTGTTATTTCCAGTTTGGGGATAGTATGAACGGAGCTATTATAAACATTTTTGCATGGTTGTGGTTTTTCTTGTGAGGTGTTTTCTTTTCTCTCGAGTAAATAAGTGGATATGGCATTGCTCAGGCATGTCATAAACGTGTGAACGACTTTACCAGAAGCTGCTATACAGTTTCCCAAAGTGGTTGGGGAAGGAAGTATTGTTTTCAATTAAAAAAAAATTTTTTTAATGTTTATTTTTAGGAAAGAGACAGAGCACAAGTGGGGGAGGGGCAGAAAGAGAGGGAGACGCAGAATCCCAAGTAGGCTCCAGGCTCTGAGCTGTCAGCACAGAGCCTGATGTGGGGCTCAAACTCTTGAACCGCAAGATCATGACCTGAGCTAAAGTCGAACACTTAACTGGCTGAGCCACCCAAGCATCTTGCTTTCAATTTTTAAATTATTTATTTATTTATTTTGAGAGAGAGAGAGAGAGAAAGAGAGAGAGCACACATGTGTTTGAGTGGGGGAGGGGCAGAGAGAGAGAATCCCAAGTAGGCTCTGCACTGTCAATGCAGAGGTCAGCTTGTGGCTGGAGATCATGACCTGAGCTGAGCTCAAGAGTGGGACGCTTGACTGACTGAGCCATCCAGGCGCCCCAGGAGAGTAAGTATTTTTAATTTAAACTATATGGCCGGTTCCTTTATTAAAGGGCTTCAGCTTACATTTCTGCGGGCACCCCTCTGCCAGCAACAAGTGTTTCTCTCTAACACTTGTCAGTCTGAGGGGGTTGGCGTGGGAGCTCCTGCTTACGGTGGCTTGCAGTCCCTTCGTTTCTAGAGATGGTGTCCTCATTTTTCAAAAGCTACCAGAAGATATTATCAAGCAGCCAGAGTCGAGAACCACAATAGTGGTGAGAAGGAGAAGGAGGGGGAGGATCTGGTGGCATCAGGAAACAGGATCAAGGTTGAAGGGTGGATATTGTTCATGTAGAGGCTTGAGCAGGGTTGTTTGCGGACAGTTAAAGAGATCAAAGAGAGGTTGGACTATAACTGCTGAACTATTGGGGCAGAGCTGGGATTAAGAAGCGAAGTGAAGGGTCAGGTCTGAAAGAACGAGAAATACAAAATACACAGCTCCTGGCATCATTTTGTACAGAGCCTCAGGGCTGTTGGTGTCTGCTGGGCACAGCAAACGATACTCATTATTATTTGGATGATGATTAAACTTTCCAAAAGTCTTGTGTAAAGGGATTAACCTTCACCCATCTGGAAAACTGTTCCATCCAGACCAGCTCACCCAGGAAGTTCCAGATAGCTGAGGTTTCCATATACATAGAAGTCTGGTTGTGTGTAAATAATGCAGCCGTGTGTGTGTGCGCGTGTGCACGCACGCACAGGCCTGTTTTCTCTCTTAACTAAATGCCTTGTGTGAAGAATAGACTCAAGTGGGAGGGGAGTACTTTGTAAGATGACACCTAGTATTACCTGAGGGAGACAGAATCCTTAGGTAGGATTTTGAGCTTACATAAGTATAAGAAATAGAAACCGCACAGCATCGTGCTGAGAAGGTGAACTTGGTTGAGCTTCATTGGTGTTTGGGAAGAAGAGAGCCTTGTGTACATAAGCAGAATGTAGTAACTCTAATAGCTGCTTGTTTGTAACTACTAAATAGTACGGTTAGTGGTAAATCAGGGAGCTCTCAGCTGGGGGTTTTGAAGGAAGCAGCTCCTGGGAGTACTACTTTCCTGCTGAATTTAGCCCAGTGTAAGGACTATTTCCTATTCTGAAGAGGAGCTAAGAGAAAGCCAGTGATCCCTGAGAGGAACTAGAATTCCCCCTGCCCAGGCTCTGCCTAGAGACTCCTGTCTGAACGGTCACAGTAGATTTCCCTTAGAAGGCAAAAATCTAGCGTAGATATTAGCAGCAGGGTGTACCTTCAAACGTGAGACAAAGGAAGAAGAACTCAAACACAGCCTTTTGCTTTTGTGTGTGTCTGGAGGTATGTTGTGAATCTAGGTGTAGGGACGTTGTTGAGACAGTAGTCTCTGTGGACAAACGAGGAAAGGACAGAAACCAAGTGGATATGAATGGCTAGAGTCCATTAGGTAACTCTAGTTATTGTAATTGTTTTGGTATCAGAGGCAGAATTTATATCGAAACCTGGGCATCCGTGTTTGATATAATAATGCATCCCTTTCACTGTGGTTTAAGGACAGAGAATAAAAAATGTTACAGAAGCCATGGAGTTTTGGAAGAGGCGAAACGAATCTATGTGGAAAATATCAAAACAGTGTTTGCCTGGAGGAGGGTGGAAGAGGGATTGGTAGGGAAGGGCATGATGGTATTTTCTCTGGTGATCTGTGTTCTCAAACTTGATAAGGATTTGGGATGCACAGGGGTCATGCATTGCCTAAAATTCTGCAAATGGCATGCCTAAGATTTGTGTATGTAAATTTTGTGTGTGTGCAATGTAAATTTCACATCCAAAGAAAGAGAAGACCAAACCAAAAAATAATGTGTATATTAATGTGTGTATCTTCAGTGGACATTTTCCCCTTCGCTTCATAGTCAACGTATATTAAAAGGAACTATGTTTTCTCCTAATTTGGAAAAGTACCATGAATTTGATACCAGAGGGTAACCAGAGGGTGAGTTTGGTTAGAAGGTAAAAATCTTATTAATTCAGTAAGAATGAAGACTCATTTTTCCTCTTAAGTAATTGAAACACTGTAGATGTTCAGTTATTAAAGATTCCTGAAGGGGCGCCTGGGTGGCTCAGTTGGTTAAGCGTCCAACTTTGGCTCAGGTCATGATCTCACGGTTCGTGGGTTCGAGCCCTGCATCGGGCTCTGTGCTGACAGCTAGCTCAGAGCCTGGAGCCTGCTTCAGATTCTGTGTCTCCCTCTCTCCCTGACCCTCTCCTGCTCATGCTGCCTCTCTCTCTCTCAGAAATGAATTAAAAAATTAAAAAAATGTTTTTTAAATCTTTAAAGATTCCTGAAGAATTTTGCAGCCAGTGATGTCAAAGCTGCCTAATTAATCTAACAAGTATGAAAAGTGTGTGGCTTTTCCTTTCAGCCAAAATGGAGTAGCCAACAGCTCAAAAGGCACAGCAAGTTAAGTATGAATTTCAGCTCCTAAATTATGGGTCTTAATTAGCCAACATCAGGTTTCACATATTTTCATAACTTGATTCAGGGGAAACTTGGAAATATGGTCCAAAGTTTGCTGAACATTTCACTATAAATATGAGATTACTCAGCTCTGATGGTATCACTTCAAATAAAGAAAACAGAATCTGTGACCACATCGAAGATGTCAACTGAGAGATCTCATTAAGCCTACGTGGTTTGGAGCTACTGTTCACCAAATAGGCCCCGTGTTTCTTGTAGGCACCTGGTAGCTTGAACTTCCCTACCCACTAGGAATTAGGTAGAGCCGTAAGATTTGCTTTGGCAATTAAATGTGAGCTAAAGAGATGAGTGTCATTTCCAAGAGGAAGATTTAGGTTAGAATTATGAGCTTTAGCAGGTTAAAAACACAGGGCACCCAATTAAATTTGAATGTCAAATAAATGGCTTTTTGTTTTTGGTTTTTACTATAAACATCTCTGCCGGAGTCCAGCTCCGGCTGGGTCCGGGGGTCCCTGAAGGATGGACTGTGTCGGCGAGGAAGGGAGAGAGAGAGCCCCAAGATTCTTTCTGATCACCAGGCAGGCATCTCTGCCCTGTCAGTTTTGGTGTCTTTCTTTATAGGTCAAATGTTAACATGGCATCAGATACTGGAATTTTTACAATGGATAGTTCTCTGTGATAAGATGTTTTGGAAAATGTACAGAAATAGGATTTATGGAAGTTTTCTTGCAGAACTGCCCCAATTATAGTGAGGTTGAGTAACTAAGAAAATAACAGAGTGTTCTCCGTGAAAAACAGGATAACATACACATTTTAATAACGCTAAGATTAAGTCATAGCTTTGTAGACATTCTTATCCATCCTCATCACAGCTGCCAGGGTATGGGAAGGTGTTTGTGGAATGTAGGCCTTAGGGAAGGGGCTGCTATACACCACCAGTTAGCAAACGTATATGTAGTAACTTATGTTCTGCTCTTATCTGTTCCTTCTCTCTAAGTTAGGCTCTTTGTCTCTAGCAAGACTTGATTTTCCAGTTATATGCTTTATGGCACCAGAGAGCCAACCATACCTTTAAATAGTTTAGCTCATTTCCAATACCTAGAATAGCCTCTTCGAGTGCATTTACCTTTGTGTCTAGTTTTATGATTTCTTGAATAGCTAGGGCATGAGAGACATTTTTGGTTAGCTGATTTACGTGTTGAGCTGTATGAACCTCTTGGACTAACGTGACGGTAGAAAAAGAATTGTACACATAAAGGTCAGTTTTTTATGAGTAAGGGTCATTAGCCTGTTCATAGCTCAAGGGAAAGTACAGAGGGAAACAGGACCTGCTGGAGACATGATGTCTGTTCCCATAATCAAAAGAAGAAGTTCCCACAATAAGTTCCTTCACAAGGTACAATCATCATACCAGGGCCAGAATAAGGGGACAAGTCACCCCCGATACCGATCAACAAGGTGCCTTGGGGGTCGGTGCTCAAGCAGAAATAATTGAGTGGGGGTGGATATCGGTCGTCATCTGATTGGTAAGAGGCTGTGCAAACTTGCTTTAACCTCACCAGAAGCTTTCTCGACTAGTGGGCTCAGAATGGTTCCCAACACACCTCTCATGCAGTATTTTAGGACATAATTATACTAAACAATGATGTTTATCTGATTCAACTTTAACTGCATGTCTCATTTATTTTCCGACAACCCTATTTTAAATGCCAGTGTGTGTTTTATCATGTGCTCTCCACCTCTGGCATAGCAATCGTCAATCTCAAGATGGTGGATTCTCCATCAACCAAGGTTCCTAACAGAATATGATGAGCAGAGCCCCCTGCTGACCTGCAGTGGGCATGTGGAATATTTAAGAAATGACCTTGTTGTTACAACAGCATACCCTAGCCTATCCTGACTGATATAGATACTGCCTGGCATGGAAATTTGCCATATCTCATTCTGTAGGATCGGTACTCCAGTGTGTAGCCTGTGTTTTTATGCTTAATAACCAAATTGTTGTTCTGCCTTTTCACCCTTCAGGTGGACTTAGGTGAAGGCAAGATTTGCTTCTGTTGTGAAGAATTTCAACCAGCCAAATGCACTGACAAAGAAAATGCCTTGAAACTCTTTCCAGTTCAACCTTGTAATGCTGTTCACCTGCTACTCAAGGTATCTTAAATGGATTCGATATCCATCAGTAAATATGCTATCAAGCCCCCAAGAAGGCGATGTTACTCAAAATAGTCCAACTCGGTTACCTCCCTCCAACAGTTGGGCTGCTGAAAGCAGATGGGAGCCAACCCTCATCAGTGACCCAGGGACAGAACTGGGTTCAGGAAAAAGCATAGATTACTGTGTGTCTCTTACATTGTAAACAAATGGCTTTCTTTGTGTTCAAGAATTAGAAGATAGCAAAAAATGTAATGAAGCCTAAATATATACATATGTATATATATATTTATATACATGGATATCTGTACACAGACACGATGTAGCTACACATATTTGATGCCAATTTTAGTAAAGCCTTTATTTTATTAAAAAAAATTTTTTAATGTTTATTTTTTGAGAGGGATAGAGACAGAGAGTGAGCAGGGGTGGGGCAGTGAGAGAGGGAGACACAGAATAGGAAGCAGGCTCTAGGCTCCAGTTGAAAGCACAGAGCCCAGTTCAAGTAGGGCTTGAACCCATGAACCGCGAGACCATGACCTGAGCTGAAGTCAGATGCTTAACTGACTGAGCCACCAGGCGCCTTGGCTTTTATTTTATATTTGAAGTAGGCCCACACCCATGTGGATTTGAACTCATGAACCTGAGATCAAGAGTTGCATGCTCTACTGGCAATGAGAAAGAATGACATCTGGCCATGTGTAGCAACATGGATGGACCTTGAGGGTGTTATGCTGAGTAAAGTAAGTCAGGCAGAGAAGGACAGATACCATATGTTTGCACATATAGGAGGATTAGGAGGAACTTAACGGAGGACCATGGGGGAGAAGAAGGGGAAAAATAGTGGAGGAGAGGGAGGGAGGCAAACCATGAGTGACTCCTGAATGCTGAGAACAAACTGAGGACCGATGGGGTGGGGGAGGGAGAGGGGGGATGGCCAGGGAGGAGGGCACTTGTGGGCATGAGCGCTGGGTGTTATATGGAAACCAACTTGACAATAAACTATTTGTAAAAAACTAAAATAAAATAAAATAAAAATAAAAGTAGAATTGCAGGCTTAAAAAAAAACAAAAAACAACCAGTTGCACGCTCTACAAACTGAGCCCGCCAGGCGCCCTGGCCTTGAGCAAAACCTCTGAACTACATGCCCATCCGTCCTTGTCGGCTTCAGCGAGCCCTGCAGGCTGCTGGGTGCTGCCCAGCCGGGACACTTAGGCCTGGGAGAGTTATCGTTTAGAAAATGCAAGAGAAACTCAGGCCCTCTACCTCTTGTTTAATAGGCAGCAACTATAATAACCGAGAGATTAAAAATAAAGGATTCCAGTGTAGAGAAAATTCAAAATTACCCTTTATTAGGGAATTGGATGAAAAGTGTGTCCTGACTTAAATAAAACCCTGCCAGCCCCGTGAGTGACAAGATCAGTTGGTGAACCCTGAGGTATTAGCTTTTGGATAATCCCTCACTGACAGCCGGGCTTTCTTCAGATCTTTCTTTTGGGTTTGTTTTTTGTTCGAAGGAGGGATCTCTCAGCGACGAGCTCTCTGAAATTGTGTAGAATGTGAAAATGGCCTTCTTTTTTTGGCTTCTTGGGTTTCCGGTGGCTGAGTCACCCCCAAACTTTCCGAGCCAGGACTCCTCTTGGGGAAAGCCTCACTGAGGAGCCAGGACTGTGGCAACAGAAACTTTTGGAATTGCCTTTCCTGCTATTTTGAGATATGTGTTTAGAGAAGAGACGTCCTATTTACACTCTGGCTGGCCTGTCCCCTGGCGTTGTCATAGCTCAGTGCCCAGGGTGGCCCAGCTGGTGGCTCCGGAAATAGAATCCGCGGGGTCGCAGATTAAACAGCAGGCTGCCCTGCAGGGAGGCTGCAGGACGGGGTGGGGGTGGGGGTGGGGGTGCTGGGAATTGTTATTGCTGGTGACCCCCAACTTCAGAAGAGACACTCATTGCTCTCCTGGAAGGAACGTTTGCAGACCACATTCTGATGCTTGCAAAGAGAAAAATTGTAATACTCGGGCTTTCGGGGACAGGAAGCTTCCGAGATAAGTTTCTAAGATTAAGAAGTTTACATTACTGCCTGAGAGTCCTAGTAATAACCAGCATTTATCTGGCACTTACCATGAGCCAAACATCAAAGCCCTCTGCGTGTATTTTCTCATGGGAATTGCCTTATTGGGCAATTCTATTGTTCTATTAAGAACAGAATAATCTATTCTATTCTATTAACAATACTATTATTATTTTTAAAAGCTTTAATATTACCTTCTGGTCATCAGCTTTGAAGTACTCAGAGGTGTTATTATTATTTCCCTGTTCTAGAAAGTTCTTTTTGCCCTCTGTGCCTTGAATGCCCTGACCACCACCGTCTGCTTGGTGGCAGCTGCCCTTCGCTACCTCCAGATATTTGCAGCCCGAAGATCCTGCATCGTAAGTCCATCCACGGGGGCACCAGGACTGGGTAGCCCTGAGCCTTTGTGGCGAAGGCAGTTGATTAACCAAGGTGCTGTTTAATTAGGATGAATCCCAGATTTCTGTCGAGGAGGTGGAAGAACACGGGCGGATCCCAGACCCTGACGACTTCGTGCCACCGGTGCCCCCGCCTTCCTATTTCGCCACATTTTACTCGTGCACACCCCGGATGAACCGCAGGTAGCCCTCCTGAGAGCCCCCACCCCAGCTCTCCGTGAGCGGTACTCCGTTCCAAGGACCAAAGGGTCTCTAGGACTCATGGCTGATTGTGTTATTTTCTAGCATTTTCTATCCTCCCCTCCCACATCCTGACCCTTTTGTCTGAGAAACTGCGTGAAACCAAAGAAAAGTCACACCTTGACCTAAGGATATACTTTTTCCACTGCAGTTAGCTTCCCAGGAAAACTGACACCCAGTGAACCAGCCCCTATAATGTGACAAGATTGAGAGCTGCCGTTGCCCCGGAAACGCGCTCAAGTTAAATCGATGTTCATTATGACACCAACAGCGGGTTCCCAAATCATGACATTCTTCCTGGCCATTAAAAAAAGATTAATTATTCATGACATCTCCCTGGTCTAGAAAAAAATAGCCACCATGCTTGTTTTCTTTTTCAAATTCTAGCTCAAAATTTATCGCTTGTTTGTTAAATCTCAGGAATAACTATTTGCAGAAAGAAATGCTGCATGTGTTCCTCGGGTTAGTAGCGACTCTAGAATGATACCTCTCTAAAGAATGACTTCATTTATTCGTTCAACAAACATTTAGTCAGTCCTTGGCTGCTTCCAGTCACCATGCTGAGTTATTGACGTTCCAAATGAGTTTGATCCGCCTCCTTCCCCTCTCGGGAGCTCACAGGCTGGGGCATTATGAAGGAGTATTGTAAGGCTCCTAATAGTTCTCAAGAGAGAGATTTGAGTGCACGGAGGAGGCCCACTCAACCCGTGATGGTGAATGGGCTGCAGGGAGCTGGAAGGAAGAGTCAGCCAGAGCTGGCTTCCTGGATGAAGTGATCTTAAGCCGAATTTAAAGGATAAGCAAACTCTATTTAAGCTTCCAAAGGAAAAACCTCTGAATTCTATAAGAAGGACAAGTGTCTTTAGCTCAATATTCAGAGAGTCCAGAATTTCTGCTTTTAATCCCCAAGGTACACATGCAGAGTTGTCAGATTTGGTGGTAGGCTTGGGGGTTTTGGAAATCCATTTTCTAATGCTCAGGGCAGCCACATGTGGCTTTGAAATAGGTCACCAGTGGGAGCTACCATGGAGATGCTGTCCGGGCTCTTTTCAGTAGATTCTCTTCCTGACTTGTTGCTCTGAGTCATACCTAAACCCTACCTCCACACTCTCCCCTGCTCACCTGCCTAGGGTGGCCACAGAGCTGGAGGGGACAGCTGCTGGGTGCACGGGGGACAGCTCAGCCTCCCTGTTGTTCAGGGGGTGGTCCCCTGGAGTTTCCAAGCTTCGGGAAGTAAGGATGACTTCCCTAGTTTTTTAGGAAATGAGGCAAGAAATGCAGGGGCCAGAGAGATGTAGCAATAGAACACATATTCCTTGTGCACCTAGAACGCATTTGCTGGTACTGTTTCAGGCTTTGTGCAGCAGACATATTGGAAGGCCATAGAGAATGCCTGTTATTTCATGGTTGGGAAGAGAAATGCCCTCTTCAGGAAGAAGAATTAATTGGCTCTCGGAGATTGTGGGTGAGCCCTTGCTTGACCTAAGAGGAGGCAGCAGACAGATTTAATTTCCTGCAGTGGCAGAAAGGGAAAGTGACTCATGCGGATGTAGGAGTCGTGCTGTCCGGCAGCGCCTCTCCCCCTCCCTTCCCCTCTCTTCCATTTCTCTTATCAATTCCTCCGTAGTAATGCTTACCGTTGTGGGTATTTCCACCCCTTGGGATCTGGGTGCATCCCTGAATTTGCCCCTCTGAGCCCTGAGACCGCCCCTTTCCAAATCCAGACAAACTTCTCACTAAAGGCTTTGCCTTTCAGAAGTTTCCGGAAGAAACATGGAAGAGGGTGTTAAAGTAATACATCCTTGTGAGAAAGAAGACACTGCTGGGCCTGAAGTATATACTGGAGGCCTAGATCGTATCTCCAACGGGCAAATGCCCTTATTTTCTGAAATTCTCCCAGTAGCAGAGGGCAGTCCACGTTCCTTATTAAAATGGCTACATTTATTCACCTTTACATACATATTGTATCAAAAGTATTCTTAATTTTGACCGGGTGACTCAGTGCTCAGTGCGCCCCTGCCTGGCGTCCGCACCACTTTTCCAGGACATAGGGGCGGACCACTCTTTGGTCATAGGAGTTACTGTATGACCCTTGCCTGAGTTCTCAAGGCCTAGTGGTCAGCTTAAAGCAGAACACATTTGGCGTGATCCGTTGGGGTTTCCTGTCCATCTTCAGTGCTCACGAGCCTGAACTAGTGAAGGCTTCCTGGAGAGTTTGGGATGAGCTTGACAGAGCCCAAACTCAGGAGTCTCTTACCAGGCTGTCCCTGGGGGAATCTCTTACCATTCCTAAGCCCCAGATTCCTCCTTCACCTGTGGTGTTGCATGGCCACTTAGCTGATTTTTAAGACATAAAAATCTTTTTATCTGTGTGAGCCCCCCAACAGGCAATTAGAGCAGACTTTCTAGAGGTGAGGCCTGGGCCTTCCACAGTTTGCCAAGCCTCTCCGGGAGATTCTGCTTCCTAGCTGGGGTTGGGAGCCACCGGGATCGGGAGAATCCCTTCCAGGACACAGCAGACCTGTTTCCCTCCCCAGACCCCTATGTACCCAAAGGAGGTGAAATAGGGACAAGTGTTTCATAGGAAAGGAACTTTCCTTTTCTCTTCTAGAAGCATTTCTATCAAACAGAGGCTTTCTTGGTCATTATTGTCACCGCCATAAGAAGCCATTCATTTGTGGTCACTTTAGAGAAAATGTGCCCCGTTTTCCCCCCAGTTTTCCTTCTTGAAGAGTTTAAGATTTTTTTAATGTTTGATTTATTTCTGAGAGACACAGAGAGAGAGACAGCGTGAGCAGGGGAGGGTCAGAGAGAGAGGGAGACACAGAGTCAGAAGCAGGCTCCAGGCTCTGAGCTGCCAGCACAGAGCCCGATGTGGGGCTCAAACCCACGCAGTGTGAGATCATGACCTGAGCTGAAGTCGGACGCTTAACTGACTGAGCCACCCAGGCGCCCCGAAGAGTTTAAGATTTAAAATGGAGGTCTGTTTGACCTCTTGGTTCCAAGCAAGCCCTGTCTTCTCTGTGAACATACAGGTAGCCACTGGGTAGGGCATATCAAACAAAAGACCTCCAGAGCTAACAAAAAAACAGGCAAAGTGGAGGTAGTCACCTTCCTGGGGAGGGCACAGCAGGGAAGAAACCCAGAGGGAGTGGCATGTGGGGGGCTCAGTCAGTGAAGTGTCCAATTCTTGGTTTGGGCTCAGGTCATGATCTCGAGGTTTCGTGGGTTCAAGCCCCACATCGGGGTCTGTGCTGGCAGCATGGAGCCTGCTTGGGATTCTCTCTCTCCTTCTCTGTGTGCCCCTCCCCCACTCGCTATGCCTGTCCCTCTCAAAAATAAGTAAATAACCCTAAAGAAAAGAAATGCAGGGGTCGCTGGTTGAGGGATTTGAGTGCAGGAAAGATGGCTCAGGAGAGGAGGAAGGAGTCCTTAGGACTCACTGAGTGAAACGAGCCCGCTTGTTCACTGCCCGTATCGTTAGGAAAAGAGAACATCACATATTTCTCATTTTTTTTCTTCCACCAGCGTGGGCACAGGAATAAAATGAAACAACCATAACCCCCCAGAGCACCTTTCTGAGAAAAGCAGCCCCTGTCTGCGGCCGGCCCAGAATCTGTCACCCGTCTCCCTTTTCACCCGTTTTCACATTTCAAGAACAGACATTCAACGTTTGCTCCTATCTCTTATTTTCATTCTCCCGTGCTCCATGGCCTGGTTCATACGTTCTGGTCTTCCTTGTGTCTTTTAGAAAATGAGATATAATTTACCTGGAACATTCTATTAGCTTCAGATGTACAGCATAATGATTCAATATTTGTGTATATTATGGAGGGAAACCGTGATAAGTCACCACACATAGTTACAGGATTGATTTCCTTGGGATGAGAACTTTTAGGGTTTACTCTCAGCAGCTTTCTTTTTTTTTTTTTAATATTTTTTTATTTATTTCTAGGAGAGAGAGAGAGAGAGAGACAGCGTGAGCAGGGGAGGGTCAGAGAGAGAGAGGGAGTCACAGACTGAAACAGGCTCCAGGCTCTGAGCTGTCAGCACAGAGCCCGACGTGGGGATCGAACCCACGAACCGCGAGATCATGACCTAAGCGAAAGTCGGACGCTTAACCGACTAAGCCACCCAGGCGCCCCTCTCAGCAGCTTTCAAGTATGCAGTACAGTAGTATTAACCGCAGTCACCATGCTGTGTATTACACTACATCCCCAGGGCTTATTTATTTTATAACAGGAAGTTTGGTCAAAGGGTGCAAGTGTCTGTATATTTTAAACGTCACTTTATGATTTAGGTTCTTTGCTGTCTAGATTATTTGCATGTGTATGTGTAGTTATTTACAAACACAGGCAGAAAATCTTGAGGTTTGTTTCTTCATTTATTTGCTTTGGAGAGTCCCTCACTCACAGGACAAAAACCGCATGCCTGGCATGAAGCAAGTGCTCAGTCAGTGTTTGTTGACTGACTACATTTCAGATAGGTTACCCTGCGGCAAGATTCCTCCTGCAGTGTGCTGCGTCTCTTTGAGCTGTGATGTTGCTCACTTTTCTGGAAAAATTAATTCATCCCTTCACATATTTAACAAATAGTGAATCAAACATTAGGGAAACCCAGGCAAGAAATCTTGTTGTATCCCTAATGTAAGAAATTGAGCTTCTCTGAGTCCCTAGTTTTGTTTCTTCTTTCATTGAGGTGAAATTCACATAACATCTAAGTGGAACCATTGGAAAGCGTACTGTGGAGCGGCATTTGGTGCAATCACCATGTTGTGTAGCCCTCTCCCCATCTGGTTCTATAGAGTTCTCACCTCCAGGGAGACTGGTACCCACTGAATAGTTACTCCCCAGTCCCCTTCCCCCAGCCCCTGGCAACCACTAACCTGCTTTCTGTCTTTGGGGTTATTGCTTGCTTTGGATTTAAAAGGAATGATGGCAGGAGGCGCCTGGGTGGCTCAGTCCACTGAGCGCTTGACTTCAGCTCAGGTGATGATCTCATGGTTCATTAAGTTCGAGCCCCACGTCGGGCTCTGTGCTGACAGCTCAGAGCCTGGAGCCTGCTTCACATTCTGTGTCTCCCTTTCTCTCTCTCTGCCCTTCCCCCACTCATGTGCGCACTCTCTCTCTCTCTCTCTCAAAAATAAATAAAAACATTAAAAACAATAAAAGGAATGATGGCATTTAATTACTTACTTTATTACTTTATTTATTTATTTTAAGGTAATTCATCTATTTCTTTAAGATTTATCTTCATATATAGTCCTCATCATTTTTTTGGTTTTATTTATTTTTGAGACAGAGAGAGATAGAGCACGAGTGGGGGAGGGGCAGAGAGAGAGGGAGATACAGAATCTGAAACAGGCTCTAGGCTCTGAGCTGTCAGCACAGAACCTGATGCAGGGCTTGAACCCACGAACCGTGAGATCATGACCTGAGCCGAAGTCAGATGCTTAACTGGCTGAGCCACACAGGCGCCCCGGCATTGCATTTTACATGTTGTCACTTGCCTAAGAAACTCTGGGCTCTCCATCAGAGAGCAGCTTAGATTATCCCCTTCTCCAGAGCCGGAAGGTCATGGAGCGGTGAGGGGTCATCTGCACTGTCAGTAGGTAACCCTCCAGGGGCAAAGGCCATCACGCAGTTGCAGTTGCCGTCAGACATGTAGAATGTGACTCCTGATGCCACGATGCTTTTTCTAGGATGGTCGGTCCTGATGTTATTCCACTCCCACATATCTATGGAGCGCGAATCAAAGGCGTGGAAGTGTTCTGTCCTTTGGACCCCCCGCCTCCCTATGAGGCTGTGGTGAGCCAGACGGACCAGGAGCAGGTACGGTCTATAGTTTCTTTTTGGTGCATTGACCGCTAGTAGGAAACACAGCATGGGGCACAGAGAACAGCGCGAGACTGGGCCCTGCACTTGCTTTGAAGTTCAGTGGGGTCCAGATGGGGGTGGAGTTGAATATCACCAAATAACCCTCTTTTCTCCTCTGTCATAGGGATCTTCATTCCACATGCCCGAAGGACCAGAAGGTGCCATGAGCCCCGTAGAGCCGATCTGCATGCCAGTGACTCAAGGTAATCAATATATTGTCACTGCTCAAACTCAGGCTTCAGTAGCATAAGATATAAAATAGTGACCTATATATTTTGTTGGAGGTCAGATATCCTGGAACCAATGGTCCGTGCTCTATCCTTCTGTCCAAGTATAAAAGTACTGTCTACAATTAGGGTTGGCAAGCGGGAGATACTATGTGAACAGAAATAAAGATATCTTTACAGTCTTTTAGGAGTGGGGCGCCTGGGTGGCTCACTCGGTGAAGCGTCCAGCTTTGGCTCAGGGCATGATCTCACGGTTTGTGGGTTCGAGCCGTGCATCAGGCTCTGTGCTGACAGCTCAGAGCCTGGAGCCTGCTTCAAATTCTGTGTCTCCCACTCTCTCTGCCCCTCCCCAGCTCGCACTCTCTGTCTGGCTCCTTCTCTTAAAAGTAAATAAACATGACCAAAAATTTTTTAAAAGAATCTTTTAGGAGCAACCTGTGAACTGGATTACAGATTATAATTTGGCATTCCCGTGTTTTCCCATCGAAGATTTTCTTTCTCCTGTTAAAATAAGCTGGGTTCTTCTAAAGGGAAAAAGGAGTTTTTTGTTGATTGCAGGATGATTTCCTGTGAGACTGCACTGTCATTTATGACCTAGGTATAGGTCACGCTGCCTTCACACAGAGTGAATGCTGATTTTCAGTCCTGCCCCAAAACACAAGAGTCAGTTTACAGCTATCCTTGTCATTTAAGGGAATGCTCTTACAGCTCTCTCTCTCTTTGGAGAGGTTTTAAATGGCCCCAAGAATTGTCCACCAGCACAAAATGGCAGTGGTGATAAATAATGGATTGACTGTAGCTATTTTCGACAGAGGTGCTTTTTCAGTGGTGCCATTTGGAACGGGTCTCTGTTCCATTCACCTTCCATCTTCGAAAAATGCAGCCGTGTTCTCTCTCCTAAGCATGTTTGGGATTCTTCCATTTCTTCTCCTTCTTTTTAACGTTTTATTTATTTCTGAGAGAGAGAGAGAGACAGCATGAGCAGGGGAGGGTCAGAGAGAGAGGGAGACACAGAATCTGAAGTCAGGCTCCAGGCTCTGAGCTGTCAGCACAGAGCCTGACGTGGGGCTCAAACCCATGAACCATGAGATCATGACCTGAGCCGAAGTCAGCTGCTTAACTGACTGAGCCACCCAGGTGCCCCGAGATTCTTCCATTTCTTAAAAAAAAAAAGATTTCCCAGACCACACCCAGGCTCACAAGTGATGTGCTTTGGTCGTCCTGAGCAGAAGTCGGCCCGTTTCTCGAGTGGTTTTACCAATCCACTCAGTGGCCACCGGCCCCTTCCCTTGGCCTTCAGGAGCTTCAGAGCCTGCCCTCCCCTCTGGGCTGTGCAGATGCCTCCTCGTCTGCCTTTGGTATGCAGCCCTTAGGGCGGTCACCTTACCTGGGCAGGTACGAACTTCCATCCCCTCAAGCTCACCCTGAATTCTCAGAAACAGGAAAGCAGCCAGGAGCCCTCCCTGGAGAGGATTCTAATGCTCTTAGGGAAAAAAAAACAAAAACAAAAAAAAAAAACCCTGACTATTTGAAATGGCTTCTTTACATTGCTCTGCTCTTGGACTTAAAATTTTTTGTTTGCTTGTTTTAGGTGTGGAGGGGTGGTTTGGTGAGGCGGCATTTCCCACAGTGCTGGGAAGTGAAGCCTCACTGGGCCAGCAGCCTAAGCAAATGTTGTTCGCTGTATTTTCCTGCCCCTACAGGTTGGAGCTCACAGGTATTTCCTGCCCAAGGTTTGGAAGGCTGCAGCTGGTGAAATAATGTACGTTTCTCTTCTTTTTTTAAAAAAAAGAATCAGGTGGGGGCATCCCTAACACACCTGGTGGAGAAAGTGCATCCTTCTCGGTGGCGCCCGACGCGAACCAGCCGCGCCCTGCTGGCAGCCAGAGAGCCCTGCCGCCCCTGAGGACGAGGTCGAGGAGCGACCCTGTGCTCCATCATTCCGCAGAGAGAGGTGATGTCACGCCCCAGGCTCTTTGCACAGCCCCCTTGCGTTTGCCCAAAGGTGCCTGGTGACAGCGGGGGGCTGTGACTGCCCACCGCCCTGCAGTTTTAAGAGATGCCTCAAAAGAGGTTAAGAGGTCTTGGGAAAATAAGATACTGTGCATGTACATTAGGATATATACCATGCATATATAGGATATATATGTGTGTGTATATATATATATATATACATCTTTTTTATTTTATTTTATTTTTTTGTGGGGGAAGCACAAGTGGGGGGGGTCAGCGAGAGGGGTACAGAAGATCTGAGTCAGGCTCTACACTGATAGGCTGACAGCGGTGAGCCTGACGGGGCTGGAACTCACAAACTGTGAGATCATGACCTGAGCCGAAGTCAGGCTCTCAACAGACTGAGCCACCCAGGTGCCCCTATCTGCCACATCTTTTTTTTTTTTTTAATTTTTNGAGAGAGAGAGAGAGAGAGAGAGAGAGAGAGAGAGGGAGACACAGAATCTGAAGCAGGTTCCAGGCTCTGGGCTGTTGGCACAGAGCCCGACATGGGGCTCAAAACCGGATGGTGAGATCATGACCTGAGTTGAAGTCAGACACTCAACCCACTGAGCCACCCAGGTGCCACTGCCACATCTTTTAAGATTGGTATCGAGTTTTTTCAAGTCATTGTTAGCAAAGGCATTTGGTTGCACATGACTGTGGACGATGTAATACATGAAGAAAATAACACAAACCTTGTTCTAATTTCCAGCTGCTCATAGTCCTGTGGAAATAAACCTCTCTCAAGGATAAAGTTAAAGGGCTGTATTTTTTGACCCCCTCTCTTTCGATTTATCTTTAAAAAAATTTTTTTTAATGTTTATCTTTGGGAGACAAGGAGACAGAGTGGGGGAGGGGCAGAGAGAGAGGGAGACAGAATCTGAAGCAGGCTCCAGGCTGAGTTGTCAGCACAGAGCCCATTGTGGGGCTGGAACTCACTGACGGTGAGATCATGACCTGAGCTGAAGTCGGACACTTAACCAACTGAGCCACCCAGGCGCTCCTTGATTTATCTTTTTTTTTTTATTATTATTACTGTGTATGAGTACTTGAGTTATTTAAATCTGACCTGTTTTGAGAACTTTAGACAGAGTGAGACTCACTCCAGTTTTCTCCCTCTCTGTTTTGAGTTTATGTGTAGATGTTATTTGAATAATTTTAAATTAAAAAAGTTTTTTAATTAAAAATTTTAAAATATTTTTAAAAATGTTTATTTTCGAGAGAGCACATGCAAACATGTGCATGAGGGGCAGAGAGTGGGAGACAGAGGGTCCAAATTGGGCTCCACACTGACAGCACAGAGCCCGACACGGGTCTCGAACCCACAAACCGCGAGATCATGACCTGAGCCGAAGTCGGACGCTCAACTGACTGAGCCCCCCAGGAGCCCCCCAAATTTAAAAATTTTAAAAACATAAAATAACATTGAGTCTTTTCTGAATACATGAATACCTGAACATCTGCAGATAGCTCTTCGTTGTGGAAAACTGTAAAAAATAAAGGAAATAAAGGAAGAAAATAAAAATCTGTAAGACTGTCAGCACAGGCTTCTGCTGGTTCTAACAAGTGGCCTGGGCTCTCCCAGAGCTTGATGCAAATATGACTGTGCAAACGCTNGTGGGTTCTGTCCCTCTGACAGCCTGTGTTGTTCGCCACAGCTCTGGACTGACCGTGTGGGAGCCAGAGAGAACACTCGTCTTGTCTTCTGCACGGGGAGGAGTCCCACCACCTGGGACTGAGCACCTCTGCAAGCCCACAGGCCGGCAGCCTGGCCCCTCAGCTCCCCAGGCCCGTTTCACTGAGGGTCTCTACCCTACCTGGCAAGCTGAGGACTCGAGCTGGCCGCCTGCCAGCTCCCACGATTAACTTGGCTGTCTGCACAGCTTAGAGAGATCCTTCCAGAACCCCTTCCCCATTCTGCAGTGCTGCAGGGGCGAGGATGACACGTGTTTACCTGTTGGAGCCCTCCGTTGTAGAAGGGACCAGATTGCCTTCCAGTGACTGAGGATGCAGTCCCTGACTGTCCTCGCACATGAGTGTCTGTAGGCAGCATTTCTGGAAAACTCTGCTCCGTGTGAGGACATGCACATGGCAGCCTGGAGGATGGCCGCTAACTCCTGTTTAGAGCTCCCCATGCCTACTTTTCTCCAGAGGAAAAGGAGTGCTCCCCTTCCTCCTGTTCTCCCTCCCTCTGCTTCCTTTCTTCCTGGAATATCAAATTTCTGCTTGTCAGGCCTTCACAGACTGGTTTCTCCAGTGTCATGTACACTGAAGGCTGCCGGCTGGCTGAGGAACACATGGAGACCAGGTCTGAGTTTGACTTGATGCACTTGATGGTGCAGTAATGTCCTGCACGTCCTGAACCCTTCTGATGTAGGTAGTCATGGAAATTAGAGCCTGTGGTGGATTTCCCAGGCCACTTACTGATTTCTAGAATGACATGTGATTCTTCTGCACCTAGATTTTTCTTTCCATAATAGTCAGCCATAGAGCTACCTCACAGCCATGGTGTGAGCATCGATAGGTCAACATCATGCCCTGAGGATGTTTGGGGCAAAGGTACAGTCCAAGGGAGCAGAGCACGCCATTCATCCCACGGTCTTGTCTCTCCTCCGTCTGAGTGGCATTTTCATCCTACTCCCTTGGAACATTGTTTCATCCGGCCAACCATCTCTTTTCCTGCTCGCCCACCCATCCCCACATATCGGTCATTATCCCATGGAACCGTTGCCCCGTCACAATTTGCATTCTGGATGCTCTTCTCTATCATCTTAGCTTGGTGGCTGTGTTTTATGTGGCACAGTAAAATGTTTTGGGGACATGTCCTGTCAGAACTTCAGGGAATAAGCTTGTGTCATTGTCGTTGTTTTCCTTTCCCTTCTGCAAGACGAAAGCAAGATGTGCATGGTCATTGGCATTTGCAACGTGCTTTCCACACCGAGTTTAGTGGCCCGTGCCGTCTCGGTCCAGGCACGCGTCCACGGGGGCGTGGCCAATGGGCACGTGTGGTTTGTCTCTGCCCACAGCTGCCCCGGTGCTCAGCTGTGAAGCCGCCACGCAGACGGAGGGAAGACCGCAGCTGGCCACGGTGACCTTGAGGAGGGGTCTGAGATGCCGAGCTTCGCGGTGCCGGCCTCGGTCCCTGATAGATTACAAGTCCTACATGGACACCAAGCTGCTGGTGGCCAGGTTCCTGGAGCAGTCGTCCTGCAGTATGACCCCGGACATCCATGAGCTCGTCGAGAACATTAAGTCCGTTCTGAAGTCCGACGAGGAGCACATGGAGGAGGCCATCACCAGTGCCAGCTTCCTCGAACAGGTAGCTTTGTAACTCATCTCGGGCGTGAGTCACAGAACTTGTTTCCATAGCAGCTGAAGCAGCTTCTCTGGTTTTCTGTCCAAGGCACAGCGTCCACGGTCATGGTATCAAGGGAACTGGGGTATTTAGGGGAGGGAGAGAGGAGATGCTGAAGCACTTTCTTTTCAGGTGTGATGACTTTCCCACAGGCTTCTTGGCCCAAGGAGAGAAAGCACTTTTCTTAGGATGTGGAAGCACGCCTGGGAGAAGATAAGAGGTGCAGCTCAGGCAGAAAAGCAAGGGGTCTGGACATGGATGGGGCGTGGTTTCTCGGCCCTGTGGCAGCGATGGATATACATGAATTTTAAAATTGGCAAGATTCTGGGAGCTGTTGATATTCCCATGAAATATTGGCAGGATACCTAAACCAATAGGACTTAAAGGAATAAATGCCTTTTCCTCTCCGTAGATTAAAAAGCACAAGGCAATTCCCTAACCTGAAGTCACCCAGTTATATTGGGCACATAACATAATCCACTTGGGTGTCAGTGTTCTCTTTTTTACATTATTTAATGATTTATTTTAGACCTTATTTATTTTGAGAGAGAGAGAGAGAGAAAGAGAGAGAATCCCAAGCAGGCTCTGCACTGTCAGCACAGAACACCATGTGGGGCTCAAACTCATGATCTGTGAGATCATGACTTGAGCCGAAATCAAGAGTTGGACACTTAACTGACTGAGCCACCCAGGTGCCCCGGTTTTCTCATTTTTCTAAAAGTGAAGTGTTGGCCTAGGTGGTCTCCACATCTGTACCTCTGAATAAGTAGGGTTTCTTTCTGATGAGAACTGGGGATGGGTCACAGCTTTAAATACCCATCTCTTTTAAAAGCCCTTACGTTTTAGGCATTTTGTTGCCCCTTGTATGAGGGCGGCTGTTGTAGATCTCAGAGCACAGAGCCTCATGGGTGATGCCTGCCTGTGTCTGTGTGCATCAAATGCCCGACACATACAAAGGGCTGCTGGGCCCTAGGGAAGTTGCCACAGAGTCCTGGGTGAGTTTTTTTTTTTTTTTTAATGTTTGTTTGTTTTTGGGAGAGAGACACAGAGCGTGAGCAGGGGAGGGACGGAGAGAGAGACACACACAGAATCTGAAGCAGGCTCCAGGCTCCAAGCTGTCCGCACAGAGCCCGATGTGGGGCTCGGCCTGAGCCGAGGTCAGACACTTAACTGAGCCACCCAGGTGCCCCAAGTTTTTAAGGCAGATTTAGTAATTCCCTGCTCACCTTCCTTTCTGTTTCCCCTTCCTACCTGCTGGGTTCTTTTTACAGAAGCAAGTTTCTGTAACTGTAACCCTTCGGGGGCCCAGGAGAGCAGAAGAGCAGTCTGGTTACTCGCAGGAGCAGGTACAGGAACTGCAGATCCTCTTGTTGGCTGCCTTCTAGAAGAGTGGTCAGCCAGTGCTCTTGGGTCGGGCTCTCGTTAGTGTCTGTGTAGGGAGACATTTACACCCGCATATCCCTGGTCCACCCCAGAGGTCATTCCCTGCCTCCTTCCCTCTGTCTGGCCCCAGTAGCCTGAGAGAGCACATATTTGGAGCCGCTTGTCCAAGGCTGTCAAGCTCTAGGGATTTGAGAGCTGGGGTGTCTGCCAAGCCGTTGGTGTGGGACTTCTGCTCAGGCTTCAGTGGAAAAGAGCCTTGGGGGAAACGAGCAAGCATTTACAGTTCAACGGATGCTCTCACTACGAACGTCTGCCGGGTCTTTGTGCCGAGCCTGGATAAAAGCTCAGGCTGTGGGATTGCTGCCGTGGACTCTGGGTCAGCTTCTGGCGCCTTCCAGGAGTGGACCCCAGCGGCGGTGTGTCGTAATGCCACATCCCTCCCCAGGCAGAAGGACGTAGGGACACGCAGAAGGAGAGCTTTTATTTCTGACTCTACTCAGCTTTGCACATTTTTGCTTTTCCTGGTATTACTAGAATACATTTTTAGAGCCATTTTAATTTTTATCCACGTCAAAACCAGTTGCCCTAATTGACACATAATGACAGCTGACATCTATGAATGCTGGAGTTTTCTTTTTAACCAAAAAACAAGGACTGGCCTTAAAGGCAAATATAATGATAGTATGGTAGCAAGGTTTAATGTCCTATCTTTTGGAGGGATTTCCTTCCCATGACCTTCACATCTCAGAATGGTACAAGCAAAACAAAAAAGTCACTCCAGTGATTGTTCACTGATGGTGGGTGGTAATCAAGCACCTGGGTGTTTCTCAAGGCACTAACAGTATTATAGGTCATATAGTCATGACTGTGCCACTTCTGGAAACTTCCGTGTACGTACTGGAGAGTTCTCCCCTCGTCAATCCCAGTTGGATGAGGAATTTCCTAGATTTTTGCCATTTTATGAAGAAAGCGCTATTTTATATGTTTAAAGTTACACATGTGCTCTACTGCAAAATAGATCTAGCAGTAGAGCCATCCTGAAGCATTCTTACAAATAGGCTGGCTTAGTTTTCATGCTGTTTATTATGTTTTTTTATCAAAAGGTTGTCAGATCAATTGGAAGCATCGTTGATTTTGGTTGGCATTTTCTAACCTCATTAGCTGGACTCCGTGCCAGACTGGTAGTTATTAACTAACTTTTCACGCACATTGCTGCCCCCTGTGTTCTTGTTAAAACTACAGATGCCCCAGTCCCGCATGTCACAGTTGCTGTGGGGGACCTGGGAACCCACGTTACCAGTTACCCTCCCCTCCAGAAATGTGGAGACCTGGGTGAGAATCACTGTCTCAGACCCCGGGGAAACTGGATAAAAATGACGAGAAGAATGTTCAGTGTAAAGCAAGAACCCACAATGGATGAATCAGGGAGGTAAAGTGAGGCAGGCAGGTGGGCTGCTGAAACCATAGAAAATTGGGGGGATTTCGTAGGAACGTTAGAAAAGAGGCAGTCTGTTGAAAGCATCTGTGGAATTCCAGGTGTGTTCCACGTTGGGAAAACACCCCCTTTCCTTTTCCAAAGCCACTGAGCTCCAGATGCGTGGACTGATAGAAGAGGCAGGTTGCAGGGACCACATCTGGTGAAGCCTAAGTGTCCCTCTCCCTCTTATTCTCCCCAAGATCATGGCCCCTCCGCAGCCCAGCACTTCCGGGGCCCACGTGCCACCCTCCCGGAGACAGCCTGGACTCTTGCACCTGCGGAGCTGCGGGGACCTGAGCACCTTCGTCCCGGCGGGGAGGCCGCGGGCCGAGAGGAGGCCCCGGCGAGCGGAGGCCGAGCGACCCCACAGCCTCATCGGCGTCATCCGGGAGACTGTCCTGTGAACCCGTGAGGCCAGGCCCCTGGCATTGGCCGGAGGGGCAGGAAGGAAGATGCACCTGGAAGGCGGAATGATCCTCCCTGACCATGGGGTGCCCTGGCTGGGAGTTGGCGTGACCTCTGGGAACTCCTTAAAAGGGGGACACGCTGGAGGACTTTTGTCCCCCCTCTTTGGCTCCTCGTTCTGCTGACGGAGGGCATTCAGGGGTGGACAGGCAGGTTCGTCAGAGCTCATGTGGCTTTTGGATGCACCGATCTGGAGGCCTTTGCTAGGTCACCTGGGCAGGAAGTGGGCTGGTGGTGGTTTGCCCACCTCGCGGCCCGTGGCTCCCTCCCGCGCCGAGCGTCTCCCTCGGTGGAAGGACAGATCTGCTGGGCCGCCCTTCGTAGCTCCCGGAGCCTTTCCTTGCTCCGTGAGAGAGCATTGGGCGCAGAAGCAGGATGATCAACCCCGATGTTTTCTGCACTTGTCAAGCTTTATTTTAGGTCACCCTCAAATCACAGCTTCTTTAGGAAAAACGGGAAACTCGTTCGGTGACAAATCGTAATGAAAGACGTTTTGGGAGAGGGTCTTGTTGATTCCATTTATTCGTGCTTGCAAAACTAGAGATGGCTAAGGCCCAACGGAGAATAAAAATGTGTACTTTGGACCTCTGGGCTCGGCGTATAACATTTGTGTGTGCCTAGGTGGCCAGGCCTTTCCTTCGGAACGGTTGAACACTTGGAGCAGAGGTAGGCAGACCACCAAACCGGTTTAATCTCCAAAGCACCATCCCCCTGGGGATAACGATGTGACCTTCATTCATTTCAGCCAGCGCTTAGCCGAGTGGCTTCAGGGAGCTGCTCCCTCTATCCGGGCCATGAGCAACAAGTTAGTGATTACACACTGGGGATTCCTGCTAAGAAGGAGGGGGGCAGTTAGAGAAGGCTTCCGTGAGGAGATGATGTTTGAGCGCAGCTCGACTTTGAGGGTCAGGAAAGGGTGCTCCAGGTGAGTGAATGGCCAATGCAAGCCTCAGCTCTGGAAGCCAATGGGAGCGGAGAGAGGTGGGAGGAGCCTCAGGCTGGATTTCCCAAGGCCAATGGGGGGAGAGAAGGGGAGAGGTGGGAGGAGCCTCAGGCTGGATTTCCCAAGGCCAATGGGGGCAGAGAGAGGAGAGAGGTGGGAGGAGCCTCAGGATGGATTTCCCAAGGCCAATGGGGGCAGAGAGAGGGGAGGGGTGGGAGGAGCCTCAGGCTGGATTTCCCAAGGCCAATGGGGGCAGAGAGAGGGGAGAGGTGGGAGGAGTCCCGGCTGGATTTCTCAAGGCCAATGGGGACAGAGAGAGGAGAGAGGTGGGAGGAGCCTCGGCTGGACTTCCCAAGGCCAATGCGGCAGAGAGAGGGGAGGGGTGGGAGGAGCCTCAGGATGGATTTCCCAAGGCAAATGGGGGTAGAGAGAAGGGAGAGGTGGGAGGAGTCCCGGCTGGATTTCTCAAGGCCAATGGGGGCAGAGAGAGAGGAGAGGGGGGAGGAGCCTCAGGCTGGATTTCCCAAGGCAAATGGGGGTAGAGAGAAGGGAGAGGTGGGAGGAGTCCCGGCTGGATTTCTCAAGGCCAATGGGGGCAGAGAGAGAGGAGAGGGGGGAGGAGCCTCAGGCTGGATTTCCCAAGGCAAATGGGGGTAGAGAGAAGGGAGAGGTGGGAGGAGTCCCGGCTGGATTTCTCAAGGCCAATGGGGGCAGAGAGAGAGGAGAGGGGGGAGGAGCCTCAGGCTGGATTTCCCAAGGCAAATGGGGGTAGAGAGAAGGGAGAGGTGGGAGGAGTCCCGGCTGGATTTCTCAAGGCCAATGGGGGCAGAGAGAGAGGAGAGGGGGGAGGAGCCTCAGGCTGGATTTCCCAAGGCAAATGGGGGTAGAGAGAAGGGAGAGGTGGGAGGAGTCCCGGCTGGATTTCTCAAGGCCAATGGGGGCAGAGAGAGAGGAGAGGGGGGAGGAGCCTCAGGCTGGATTTCCCAAGGCAAATGGGGGTAGAGAGAAGGGAGAGGTGGGAGGAGTCCCGGCTGGATTTCTCAAGGCCAATGGGGGCAGAGAGAGAGGAGAGGGGGGAGGAGCCTCAGGCTGGATTTCCCAAGGCAAATGGGGGTAGAGAGAAGGGAGAGGTGGGAGGAGTCCCGGCTGGATTTCTCAAGGCCAATGGGGGCAGAGAGAGAGGAGAGGGGGGAGGAGCCTCAGGCTGGATTTCCCAAGGCAAATGGGGGTAGAGAGAAGGGAGAGGTGGGAGGAGTCCCGGCTGGATTTCTCAAGGCCAATGGGGGCAGAGAGAGAGGAGAGGGGGGAGGAGCCTCAGGCTGGATTTCCCAAGGCAAATGGGGGTAGAGAGAAGGGAGAGGTGGGAGGAGTCCCGGCTGGATTTCTCAAGGCCAATGGGGGCAGAGAGAGAGGAGAGGGGGGAGGAGCCTCAGGCTGGATTTCCCAAGGCAAATGGGGGTAGAGAGAAGGGAGAGGTGGGAGGAGTCCCGGCTGGATTTCTCAAGGCCAATGGGGGCAGAGAGAGAGGAGAGGGGGGAGGAGCCTCAGGCTGGATTTCCCAAGGCAAATGGGGGTAGAGAGAAGGGAGAGGTGGGAGGAGTCCCGGCTGGATTTCTCAAGGCCAATGGGGGCAGAGAGAGAGGAGAGGGGGGAGGAGCCTCAGGCTGGATTTCCCAAGGCAAATGGGGGTAGAGAGAAGGGAGAGGTGGGAGGAGTCCCGGCTGGATTTCTCAAGGCCAATGGGGGCAGAGAGAGAGGAGAGGGGGGAGGAGCCTCAGGCTGGATTTCCCAAGGCAAATGGGGGTAGAGAGAAGGGAGAGGTGGGAGGAGTCCCGGCTGGATTTCTCAAGGCCAATGGGGGCAGAGAGAGAGGAGAGGGGGGAGGAGCCTCAGGCTGGATTTCCCAAGGCAAATGGGGGTAGAGAGAAGGGAGAGGTGGGAGGAGTCCCGGCTGGATTTCTCAAGGCCAATGGGGGCAGAGAGAGAGGAGAGGGGGGAGGAGCCTCAGGCTGGATTTCCCAAGGCAAATGGGGGTAGAGAGAAGGGAGAGGTGGGAGGAGTCCCGGCTGGATTTCTCAAGG
This sequence comes from Crocuta crocuta, assembly GCF_008692635.1. Taxonomy (NCBI): domain Eukaryota; kingdom Metazoa; phylum Chordata; class Mammalia; order Carnivora; family Hyaenidae; genus Crocuta; species Crocuta crocuta. The sequence goes on along the minus strand of NW_027529428.1, from coordinate 11,029,270 downwards.
CCAATGGGGGCAGAGAGAGAGGAGAGGGGGGAGGAGCCTCAGGCTGGATTTCCCAAGGCAAATGGGGGTAGAGAGAAGGGAGAGGTGGGAGGAGTCCCGGCTGGATTTCTCAAGGCCAATGGGGGCAGAGAGAGAGGAGAGGGGGGAGGAGCCTCAGGCTGGATTTCCGATAACAATGAGCCGCTGGAGACCAGTTTAGGTTGGGCTCTGAGGCGGTAAGAGGAGAGATCGTTTTCCTTGCTGGGAACTGCCTGTGCTCCAAGGACTATATTAGGGGGTTTTCCAGGCTCTCAGTTCCCTTCCCAGCAGCCCACGAGGTGGGTGCTTTTACTGTTCCCATTTTACAGATGAGGTTCAGTAACTCGCCCAGGGTCACTCAGCAGTTAAGTGGTAGAGATGGCGTGCCCACCCCAGCAGCCCCTCCAGAAGCCACCGGCCCTCTCCACCTCCCAAACGGGCAGTCTGGCATTTCCTGTTTCTTTTACACAGCGCTTGCTGAGGCTTCTAACGCAAGCGGACTCTCCTGGCTCCAAGCCAACAGACCAGGCCAGAGTGGGAATTACAGTGGGGNGCCAGCATCGAAGCTGCCCACCGGGGGTGGGGGTTAGTCCGCTTCCCCGCGGTGGGGGTGGAGGGGCGGGGAGGTCCTGAACCTCCTGACCTCTCCAGGTTTATGACCTTTCCCACCCTGGGAGGGCGTTGTGTTTAGCCTCCTCCGTCTCCTCCCCGTCCTGTACCATTACCTCCAGCTGCCAGTGAGGGCCTCACCTGGAAGGCTCAGAGAAGGTAGGTGGCACCGCGCTGCATTCGGCGTCTGCCTCTAGCCTTGCAGGGCCAGTCACGGAGGTGGTGACAAAGCACCTCAAACGTAGTTATCAGAATGACACCAAGGGGTTGATTGATTAGCGTGAGGGGTTTTTTAAATATGTTTTCGCTCGGGACGTACACGATGTGTGGCTGCGCAGAAACCTTGTACGGGCACCGTCGCCTTTGCTCCGGTGCGGAGTAAGATTCCGGTCCCCACTCCACCGGACTGTCCTGGGATGGATCAGGACACAGCCTGCTCTTCACGCTGGTGGCACCCTACCTCACCCTTTCACACAGCTGTGTGTTCAAGCGTCTGAAGAGAGAGTGTGACTTCCCCAAGCTTACAAACCCTTCGGTGCAGACGTGCCAGTGAGCATTTGTGTCTAGTTGGTGGAATTTCTTTGAAGACCTGTTTTCTTTTTCTTTAATTTTTTAAAAATGTTTTATTTATTTCTGAGAGAGAGAGACAGCGTGAGTGGGGAGGGTCAGAGAGAGAGGGAGACACAGAATCTGAAGCAGGCTCCAGGCTCTGAGCTGTCAGCACAGAGCCCGACGCGGGGCTCGAACCCACGAATTGTGAGATCATGACCTGAGTTGAAGTTGCACGCTCAACCAACTGAGCCACTCAGGCGCCCCTGAAGACCTGTTTTCTTTGGACCACGCTACCCAACGGTGAGATTAGGGAGCGGGGTCTGTGGTCCCTTAATGGCACGAAGCTGCTCATATTTGCCAAAAGAACCAGACGTTTGCTGAGCAGCCACATTGGGCAGGTCCAGTCACGACGCCGTCCGTCCGCAGATGAGGAAGCAGAGTCTGAGAGCTAAGAGCAGAGCCGCAGGAGGCCAGTAATTCAGGCTCCAGGACCAGGGCTGTTGGTGCGAGTCAGAGCTTCTCGGACTATCGGGGATGAAAAATGACGGGTTTCTTTCCCCTCCAATCTGTCATGGAGCAAAAGCTTTTGTGAATTTTGGGACTGAAAACTGTGTCACTCAGCGAGGCCTGTTACAACAGCCTACCACAGACCGGGTGACTCGAGTCACAGAAGCTTTATTTCTCACAGTTCTGGAGGCTGCAAAGTCCAAGGTCAAGGAGCCAGCAGATTCCGTTTCTGGTGAGCACATTACCCCTTTCTGGCTTGCAGATGGTGACGTCTTGCTGCGTCCTCATGTAGTGGAAAGGGAGGGTGAGGGAGAGAGAGGGAAGGCTGTTTCTCTTCTTCTTCCAAGGGCACTAATTCCATCATGGGGGTGCCATGCTCATAACCACCAAAACCCAATTATCTGCCCAAGGCTCTGCCTTTGCACTTGGCATTAGGGCTTCAACATACAGACTTTGAGGGACATGAACACTCAGACCACAGCACTGATTTACCAGGAAAATGAAATCCTAGTAATGAAAAAGACCTAGAAAGATGTAACCCTCCCCCTTTAATTTTGTTTCTTTTTTTACAGCAGTTTGAGGTTTACTGCAAACTGAACAGAAAGTTCCGAGATCTCTCCAACGGCTCCCGCCCCTACACGTGCACCTTCTCCCCGCTACCAGTGTCTCCCGCCCCAGTGCTTGCCCTTGTCCAGGGCTGGGAGCAAAGCTTTCTTGGCCTGGGCCTGCGGCCCGCACTCTGAGCCGGGGGTGTCCACATTCCCACCCTAGCCTCAGTTTCCCAGTGTCCTTTCAGCCCCGAGTCCGTCCTGGGCGCGAGGCCCTGGGGACACTGATGAGGCAGCCAGGGAGTTGGAAGGCGGGCAGACACCCTTCCCTCTGCACCCCCGTGTCCCTGAGGGAGCCCGAGAGCGGAGGCTGCCGTCCCAGAAGTGCCCTTGGCAAGCCCCTCGCGATTCGGGAGGTCTGGCAGAGGAAAGAAGTAGCTCCTGTCTCCACCCAGCAATTGGGGAAACAGAACAAAGTAGCACATCTCCACCCTCTCCTCCACTCCCCCCAATAGAAGGGTGCAGAAGAGAAGAGTGAAGGGGGTGAGGGAGGGGCCCGGACAAGGGCATCTTTGTTTATGTGGCTTTCCTCCCTGGGCTGCTGCAAGGGAAGCCGTCTGGGGCCCAGAGGGACCACATTCCTTCCATTGCAGGAGCCACCCCCTCTCCTTCACTCAGCAGGTGTTTATTGAGCTTCAGAGGTCAGGCAGCGGGCCAGGTGCCGGGGCAGGGAGAGATCCAAATAAAAAAGTATACTAATAAAAAACACAAAGATACATTTCTCTAGGCGGCTGCTGAGCTCCTCCATGACCCCAAGGGACTGTCTTCTGGTGACCTTGGAAGACCAAAGGTCCTGGGCCTGATTTACCAGAAGGGTGGTTTGAATTCATCCTTGATTGTGAAGTGGGTCCTGGTGGTCAAGGTTAGAGCCGCAGGGTGAAGCTCTGCTCACCTGGGAAATCATTGGACCTCGTTAAAGAAAAATGATTCATGACACCTGTTAAAGATGGTAAGGAAGACTTTATTTAAGGAGGAACCACAGTGGTGTTTGGCAATAGGGGAGAGGCAGATCAGGATCAACTCTCACGACAAGGACAAGTGCCAGGGAGCAGGGTGGGGACAGTGGATGGGAAATGACCAGAAGAGACATCAGGGCGGCGGGATGTTTGCTAGACCATCTCAATAGGACTCTTCTGGAAGCAGGCCTTGGTGGTCAGGTACTGAGGGTCAGAGGAGGGGAGGAAGGTTGTTTTGTTTTGTTTTGGCTGTTACGCCCCAGCAGGATCCTTGTTAAAACCAGACTGAGCAGGGGGTGCCTGGGTGGCTCAGTTGGTTAAGCGTCTGACTTCAGCTCAGGTCATAATCTCACAGCTTGTGGGTTCAAGCCCCACGTTGGGCTCTGTGCTGATAGCTTGGAGCCTGGAGCCCGCTTAGGAGTCTGTGTCTCCCTCTCACTCTCTGCCCCTCTCCTACTTCCACTCTGTCTCTTGAAAATAAACATTAAAAAATTTTAAAAAATAACATTGCCATGTAGTATTCCATGGTATAGATAACATAAAAGCAGACTGAGCAGGCCACAGAGCTCAAGTGGAGACTGGTCAGAAAGAGGACTCAGAGGAGCCAATTCAATCCTGGCCAAGGAGAGACTTCGCCAGAATCTGACAAGCACCTTCTCTCTTGAAAGAGCACCTCTTACCATACTGTGTCCTTGGCCTCAGGCATGTCATTGTCTCAGCAGGAATCTTCTTTTCATGCCCACACCTAGCAGGATCCTTTGTGTGTTGCCCCAACAAAGTAGTGAGGACCAAAATTCTAGATGGATTCTAGTTCCTCTCTCTTGAAGACTGTAGGTCCCAGATGTCTGCAGGTACTGAGCACAAATGCAAAAGGATCCATTTCATGGTGGGAGTGGGGGTCACCCACCAAACAGGAAAGGCTCCAAGCAAGGAGAGTTGCTGGCATTATTTTGCTTTTGGTAGGAGCTATTTCTCCCACTGCTTCTGTATCTGTTGGGTGGAGGTAAGTGGGTTTTTGATAATGAACTATAAACCACAATATCAGAGGTGTCAAGGACAAATGCCTGACTCTCATTTTATAGGTGAAGAGCCCAACACCCAGAGATGTTACTTCATTTGCTGAGGATCCTACAACCTACAAATGTCAGAGTTCAAGAACTTTATATGTCTTCCACCTTCTGTCATCACAGACAGCTTGTTCTTCTCTGGACCACCCTAGCATGGAACTACGAGAAGGTAAAGGGAACACCCACCCACCCACACACACACACACACACACACACACACAGATGCACATGCACAGGAACTCAGCAACAGTTGTGACATTAACACCAGTGTATCCCTTAAAAATATTAATAATGTCTAATATTTAGAGATTTTTTTTTTTTTACTGGGAGCAGTAAAAAAATTTTACTGGGAGCCCTTTCAGAGCTGTTGTATTAGTGTAGTTTTGGTAAACATCGCAGTAACCTTCCCAATTCACTAGTTCTTACAGCTCTACTTGATTTCCCTTGTCTAATTGCATTGGCTGATATCGCTAGGACAGTGTCAAACAGTAGTAGAGATTAGTGCACATCCTTGCTTAGTTTCTGATCTTGGAAGAAATGGCTCTGATGCTTTCCCCTAAAGACATTATCTTTCGGACAAAATTATAAATATTCCATCATGTTAAGGAAGTATGTCATGATCTCAAAGTTCTTGAGTATTTTTCCTTCGTCCCCCTCCTCCTCCTCTTTCTTCTTCCTTTTTTCTTTGAAGAGCTTTTGAATTTTTCTCAGCAGTTATGAAGATCATCATGATTTTTTTTGCCTAAGATTTATTAATGCGGACTTAATTTAATGGATTTCTAATAGTGAACCAACACTGCATTATTGAACCTTATTCATGATGTATTATTCTCTGAATTTGATGTTAGATTCACTGTTGGTTAATATTTTATTTAGAAATTTTGAGTGATGTTTATGAATGGTACTGGCCTATATATTTCTCTATAGTGCTTCCGATTTAGCTATCAGTGTTATATTTGTTTCATAAAACATTAGAAAGTTTTCCTTCCTTTTCAGTGCTGTGGAACATTTTAAGAGCACTGGATTATCTGGTCTGTGAAGGTGTGGTAGAATTTCTTATGGAAACATCTGGGTCTGGTGCTTTTGTGTAGGCTAGTTCCTTAATGTCTCCATTTCTTCTATGGAATTGGTCTCTTTAAATTTACTAATTCTAATGGTGATCTGTTGGAGTCTTAATTTTCTCTGGGAAATTACCCATTTCATATAGTTTTTCAGATTTATTTGCATAGAAGTCTTATGAAGTAGTCTCTTAGAATTGTAAATCTTCTCTTCCAATGGTTATTTCCCCCTTGACATTCTTTATTTTGTGTTCTCTCCTATTTATCTAGACTGAGTTAGCTAATGATTTGGTTAGTTTATTAATTTTTTTACAGGATTTTTTCAATTGCATCTACTGTTTCTCTACTCTCTTGTAAATAGCTGCTTTTATCTTATTTTTATGCTTTCTTTTGGTTTACTTTGTTCTTTTTCAAGCTGAAAATTGAACTCATTTTATTTTTATTGATAAATATATGTACTGTAATGAATGTTCTTACTGCTTTCATTGCATTCTATAGAGTATGGTGCGTTTTCATTGTGATTAGGGACCCCTCTTGAGGAAAAAGTATACAAAATTATGAATATAAAATTAGGGGCACATGTAAGGCAGGGGCCATCATACTTGAAATTTGACCAGCTTCACAGTAAATCCACCTCTGCTTAAAAATAAGGCCTGAGGGGCGCCTGGGTGGCTTAGTCGGTTAAGCGTCCGACTTTCGCTTGGGTCATGATCTCGCGGTTCGTGGGTTCGAGCCCCGCGTCGGGCTCTGTGCTGACTGCCAGCTCAGAGCCTGGAGACTATTTCAGAGTCTGTGTCTCCCTCTCTCTCTGACCCTCCCCTGCTCACGCTGTCTCTCTCTCTCTCTCTCTCTCCTAGAAATTTAAAAAAAAAAAAAAAAGGCCTGGCATTTACACATGATCTTGCTGGTTGGCATTTTGAGATGAGCTAGTAGTCAGGGAAGACCTTGACACATGAGTAGCCAGAAAACAGAATCACAAGGAGAATGAACTGTAATGGCATGCATCGCTGATGCTTAGCACTTGGCAGGATTTATCTCTGGAGTCTACCACGTGCCTGACTGCCTTACTATTACCATTTTCTAAATGATAAAAAGGAGTTTCTGAGTTGTTACAGTACTTGCTTCAGCTCACACAGTTGGTGAGATTAAATCCAGCCGAGTCCAACCCGGAAGCCCCGTCCCTTTCACCGCACACACACGGCATTGTTAGTGCCCAGAAGGGACTGGCCATGTGCTCTTCCCGGCGTCTCCCCCGAGCAGCCAGTTCAGGAGCTGGTATTGCAGAAAGCCACCTGGAAAGGCCAGCACTGGTTATGCAGGATGACGTACCGTGGGCAGATGGACCAAGTGTGCTGGCTGTGTCAGTCACCTATTGCTGTGTAACAAGTCAACCTCAAACAACAAATAGTTACTACATCGTGGCTCTGAGAGTCAGGAATCTGGGAGCAGCTTGGATGGATGGGACTGGCGTTAGGTCCATCCTGGGGTTGCTGTGGAACAGTCAGCTAAAGCGGCAGCCAGGCAAAGGGTCACCTGGGACTCCGGGTCGGCTTCCAGGCTCACTCCTGTGGCTGTGGAGTTTGTCACTGGTTACTGGCTAGAGACTTCAGTTCCTTACGGTGTAGACCTGTCTACGCGGAGGCTCACAACACGGTAACCAGCGTGTGATCAGAGAGACAGAGAAAAGCTGGAGAGACCCCTGGCACAGAAGCCGTGGGTTTCTTAAGTCGTACCTTGGGAGTGACGTTCCACCATTTCTATTTGTTAGAAGCAAGCCACGAAGTCCAGCCCACAATCTGGGGAGGGGAATTCAGCTGTGCCCTTTGAGGGGAGGTTGTTTCCAAGAACGTGTGCGTGTAGTTTTAAAACCACCACAGTGCCCGAGGGCGACTTCCGAATTTATCTCTGCCACGGCACTTAGAACAGGGGTTCTGCCTAGACCGTGGTCATCTTCCAGAATTCCTTGTTCTGCCTGGAGATCTAAGCCCCTCCTCATCCTGCGGGATAGAAGAGGTCACCTTGGTTCCCCTTCGTTCCCCTTCATTCACTCACTCTCATGGCAGTTATTTATCAAGTGACAACTTGGGAGGTTGGGTGGGGTTCCAGCAACTGGGGATGGAGCAGAGAACAAAACACCTCCTGTCCTTGTGCTCCGAGAGCTTCTATCTGAGTGAGAGGGGCCAGGTAATACAGGATTAAGATAACAGCATGGGTGATAAGGACTCTGAAGGGAAATAAAGCACAATGAAAGGACGGGAGGTGACCGGTGCACCCGCCCCCCAGACAGAGACAACAGATGAGGCCTTGCTGCATCCTCTCAGACCACCTGCTCCGAGAAATCCTCTTTGCTCAGGTGACCTGTCAGCAGAGACCTGACTGAGGTGAGAGGGGGGCCCCAGGGCCCCTGGGGGGCGAGCACAGCAAGAGCAAAGGCCCTGGGGCAGGAGTGTTCATGGTATGTGTTCATGGCGTGTGTTCTGGTCGGGATGGAGAGAGCACGGGAGCAGTTGATGGGAAAACAGGTCCGAGGAGGCCAGGGTTCTTGGTTTTTAAGTCTCTGCGGGAGGGAACCCATTTACAAGGATATGAGCAGAGGGGTTAACGTGATTTTGTCCTGCTAATGGGTTCTGTCGGCTGCTGCTCAGAGAGGGAGGAGGAGGGCAGGAGACCGGAGGTTGCAGCCATTATCCAGGCGCTGGTGAGGTGGTGACGTGGTGGGTGGTGGCTTGTTCTGAGGAGGACACAGCAGAAGTCACGTGGTCAGATTCAGACGCGGCTCCTGCACACACAGCCGCTTGCATACAGGAGGTGGGGTCGCTGACCTCAGCCAGTGAGGTCCCTGCCGCTCTCGCAAGCCGCTAGTGCGTGGTGACCATTCCTGCAACGCAGTGCGTGCTGTGTCGGTGCTGCGGGCCCAGCAGGCCAGTGAGCAAGGCAGACGCGGCGCCCCCCCCAGGACACCCCCGGAACAGCCGGGCAGAGAGGCCGCGAAGAGGTGCATCCGCGTGCTGCGACGCCGGCTGTAACACGCACCGGAGGCGTCACAGGGCAGCGGGCCAGTCGCTCTGGGTGGGACACGGAGGACCGCAGGGGGCTTCCCTGGCAGGAAAGGGGTGGCCGGTGTTACAGGCGGAGGACGGAGTGCTGGTGCTGGGAGGAGCTGTGTTCGCACGACACGTGGCTCCAGAAGCAGGGAGGGGCTGCAGGAGATGGTGCGGGACACGAGTTAGGGCCAGGCTGCAGGGGCCCTGGGATGCCAGGCTGAGGCAATTGGGGCGGAACCCCCCCCCCAAAGGGCTCCCAGGTCCCAGGGGGCGTGGGTTCGAGTGGAAGAAACTGGAAATCTCCATCCCTGAGGAGATGTTACTGCTAACACTATCAGGACGGGATTTAAGAACAAAGACAAGAATTGCAGTACAATTGAAAAATAACAAGAGAGGGGCGCCCGGGTGGCTCAGTCGGTTGAGCGTCCCACGTTGGCTCAGGTCATGATCTCACCGTTCCCGAGTTCAAGCTCCATGATGGGCTCTGTGGACAGCTCAGAGCCTGCAGCCTGTTTCAAATTCTGTGTCTCCTTCTCTGTCTCTGCCCCTCCCCTGCTCATGCTTGCTCTCTCTCTCTCTCTCAAAAGTAAACATTAAAAACATAAAATAAAAAAATATAAGAGAAAATTGAAATCAGCCTAATATCCAGAAAGCAGCCTAGTTAAAACTTCTTGCATTAAAACTTTTAAAATGGCAAATGTGATAGAATAATGTGTAGCCATTAAAAAGTGTTTTCAAATAAATCCTTAATGACACAGGGAAGAGTTTACAATGTAATGGGGGTAAAAAAAGGGGGGGGGAATCTAGGAAATCTAGCACAGACACAATACACAGTCTGAACAGAATGGTAGCAAAATGTTTATAGTGATTCTGTCTAGGTGCTGAGATTTTGTGTGATTGCCATTTTCTTTTTTCTACCTTAAAAAAATTTTTTTAATGTTTATTTTTGAGAGAGACAGAGACAGAGATAGAGCAAGACTGGGAAAGGGGAAGAGAGAGAGAGAGAGACAGACAGACAGACAGAATCCACTACAGGCTCCAGGCTCTGAGCTGTCAGCACAGAGCCCGACGTGGGGCTCGAACCCACGAACACAGATCATGACCTGAGCTGAAGTCAGATGCTCAACTTACTGAGCCACCCAGGCGGCCCTTTTTTCTACTTGTCTAAATTTTTCCAACATTTCACAGGAATTTACATTACTTTTGGAATCAGAAAAATTGCTTATATATTCACGTTAAACATTGATTTTATTAAAACAATTTTTTTAATGTTTGTTTATTTGTGGGAGAGAGAGAGATAGTGTGGGAAACAAAGAATCTGAAGCAGGCTGGAGACTGTGAGCTGTCAGCACAGAGCCCCACGTGGGGCTCGAACTCACCATGAGATCATGACCTGAGCCAAAGTCGGACACTTAACCGACTGAGCCACCCAGGAGTCCCAGGATTAAGCATTGATTTTAAGTAAGGACTTGGCTAACACGATGGAGAAGGATGGCCTTGAGAACCCAGTTGGGGGAACTACCTACTTCGGAGGCAGAACTGACAGAACATTTGGGCTAACTGGATATGAGAGAAAGAAAGAGGCAACAATCAAAGATCTGCATTTTTCCTCAGTCCCTTCTCCTTGGCAGCAGAGTGATCCTATTAAAATCTAATTCGGATCAATTTCCTCCTCTGCTCAAAACCCTCCAAAGGCTCCCTGATGCAGAATAAAAGCCAGAATCCTTGGTCACTTACAGGGACCCACATATGTCGCCTAGGGTTATCTCTGACTTGATGGTCTTACCCTCTGCCTCCCTTCTGCCCTTTGCTCTGACTGCCTCGCTGTGTCTAATCCCACCCCAGGACTTTTGCACCTGTCATCTCCTTGCCTGGAATGCTTTCTGAAATCGCTGTGTTTTGCCCCCCTCCCCCGTTCCCTTCTCAGTGAGGCCTTTCCTGGGCGCCCTCTCCGAAACTGCAATCCTCCGGCACCCCCAGCCTTCTGTTGCTTAATATTTATCCCTAGCACACACCGTAACTTAACTATATGTTTTACTTATTTAACTTGCTTGGTTTTTGTCTCTTTCCCATTAACATATAAATTGCAGGAGGGCAGGGGTTTTGTTTAGTTCACAGCTCCTGGCACAGTACCAATACTGAGTAACTGCTTGTTGACTGAATGACCATAATCTAAATAAAGAACTCAAACGTTCCATTTACCTCCATGGATCATCAGATCTGCCATTGTTTAGTAAAAGGCGTTAGTTGGCTCGACTCTTCTCCAGTGTAAATTCTCTTGGTTCATTTAAAGTTAGAGTCCACTTTTAAGAATTCCATTTCTACTTGCCTTATTTCTTGGTGGCTGGGTGACTGCAGCTGCAGTGGGTCCCTGAAATGGGGACTCTGAGAACAGGGAGGGTGCGTGCATGTGCCCTGGGTGGTGCGCGTGCTCCAGCCTAGTGCCTAGGATGCTCCTTGTAAGCCTGGTTCCACTGGGAAACCGCGCATTGGCCATTCCTGCGGGGGGCGTCTGGGCGTCGCATCCAACACCCACCAAGCAGATGGATGTCCCCACCTCAGCAGCGTGAGCTGTACTTGGGGCTCACGGGTGCCCAGAGCTGTGACTGCCCACCCAGGAAGCACATTACCTCCTGGCCAGATTGGCTGGGACTCCTGGCACCCTGGCCAGTGAGAGCTATTGCACGGGATGGAAGGTTCTGGAATGTGGGGCCGAGTCATTAGAGACCCTCTCCCATCTCAGGCCCCAGGCTGTTGTCCTCTTTCCACCTAATCTGTTTTTTAATGCAAGCAACTTGAGCCAAGCAGTAAAATGGGAAGGATTTATTCTCCCCTGCCCCCCCCCCCTCCCCGGCATCTGCTCCACTATAGATAAGCCAAGGGAACACTAAATGACTCTCTTTTTTTTATTAAAGAAAGAGAAATTTGGAGAACGCAGCCCCATCTGTGGGGAGTGGATCTACACCAGCATTTTGCTCTAGGAGCAGAGTCGGAATTTTGTAGGAGTTGCTCTGTTCCCATACGGCCCACCAGGTGGCTGTAGGGTATCACGGATGCACCCAGCACGCCGGCCTGGGCGGGAGAAGGCCGCCACAGCCAGGTGCCACAGAGCCCCTGTGAGTTCCTACGGGGACAACAGAGCGGATGTGGGCCCCTGAGACTTCCCTGGAGGGGCCTGCTCACGCCGTGGGGTGTCTCCCCGGCCAGGAGCCAGCTGTCCTGCGCACCTCACCTGCTCTCTAGCTCGCTCGCTCGCTCTGTCTGTCTTGTCTCTCTCTGTCTCTCTCTCTCGTGCTTCAGGGCCAGCTTCGGAAGGCAAGCACGGTCATGGTCTCCACTTTTCAAGTGATGCCCCAGAGACGCCATGAGATTAGGTAACTTACTAGATGCCGTGGCGCCAGGAACAATCCAGGTGCAAGGGGACCGGACCCCATGCTGTGGCCCATTCTCGGGCCACACAGCAGCCGGCAGGTCCCTGCTGTGCACCCCCAGGGAAAGGGACCGGCCTGTGCCATCCTTTCCGGCCCGGCCCCAGGGCAGGGATAGACTTGCTCCTGTCTGGCCTGCACGGGCTCCCAAATCTAATGCTTGCCAACCTTTCCTGATGAACCGCGCGCTCACTGCACTCCCGTGGCCCCTAACATCCTGCCCCCTGCTTCTCCCAAACAGCTGCACGTCTGCCCCCAGCCTCCCTGTAGGCGACATCTTACCACGAGCATCCTGCTTGGTCACCACACCTGTGACCCCGCGGCCCCGCAGGGAAGAGGGGAAGCACTACACGGCCAGCCACGGGCGACAGGATTGAGGGGAAATCATGGCTTCTGGAACTTCGGGCGAGTTACCTGCCGCATGTGAGGTCAGTTTCTCTATCAGTGAAATGAAGGTACTATCGGCTTTGTGATCCTGCTGGGCAGCAACATGATAGAAGGTCTTAGACCCTCTAAGAATGTACGTCTCCATATGACTGTTAGTGGCACTGGCTGGAATTCATCAGACCCTGGTGAGAGCTAAGTGTTTTGTTTGTAAGTTAAGTTAGCAGGTGCTATGGGGAATTAGAGGGTTTCCAGGGGACGTGTGGGGGAGAGGGGTGGATAAAGAGATCGGTTTGCATTGTTGACATTGAACCGTGTCCATGATGCACTTGCAGACTTCAGGGAGCTGGGAGCCTGCTCTGAGCCCCTGAGGCCAGCGCACCGAAGGGACAGTCAGATGCTACCCAGAACGAATCCCCCTCGTCACCGAGCCAGGGCCTGCCCTCGGTGCTATGACAGATACCCAACAACATTCATTGACACTTTAACTGTTTGCTCCCAAATGGGCCATAAGGACATTATTTATTTTTTAAATGAAGATTTGCAGACCAGCTCTCCACAAAGGAAGCTCGGGGATGGCCAAAGCTGACTGAAGAGGTGGCCTGGAGCAGGGGCTGCGAGGGGGTTACCAGCTCTTTGGGGGAAGAGTGCACCCCCTTTCTTCCCCCCCATTATAAAGTAACCTGCATAAAGGATGTATATATAGCCCATAGTGTACAAATAAGAACTTAACCCCCTGTTCCAATCAGTTAGAGATGTCACTCACATTACTGAGAAATGAGTGCAGCTCTGATAGGAATGTTAGCCGAGGTTTTCTAAAATTTTTAATTAAATTTTTAAAATTTTTATAGAGTGTGTGTGTACATGCAAGCAGGGGCAGAGGGAGAGAGGGAATCTTTTTTTAAAAAATGTTTTTATTTAGGGGCGCCTGGGTGGCTTAGTCGGTTAAGCGTCCGACTTTGGCTTAGGTCATGATCTCGCGGTTCGTGGGTTCGAGCCCTGTGTCGGGCTCTGTGCTGACTGCCAGCTCAGAGCCTGGAGCCTATTTCAGAGTCTGTGTTTCCCTCTCTCTCTGACCCTCCCCTGCTCACGCTGTCTCTCTCTCTCTCCTAGAAATAAATAAAAACATTAAAAAAATTAAAAAAATGTTTTTATTTAGTTTTGAGAGGGTGAGCAGGGGAAGGGCAGAGAGAGAGGGAGACAGAGGATCTGAAGCAGGCTCTGCACTGACAACAGAGAGCCCGACGTGGGGATTGAAGTCACAAACTGTGAGTTGATGACACGAGCTGAAGTTGGACGCTCAACCAACTGAGCCACCGATGTGCCCGAGAGAATCTTAAGCAGGCTCTATGCTCAGTGTGGAGCCTGACATGGGGCTTGGTCCCATGACCCTGGGGTCATTCCCTGAGTCGAAATCAGGAGTAGACGCTCAACCATCAACCTGGGTAGCCACCCAGGCGCCCCATGCCAATGTTTTTGTTTATGTTAATGAGTAAGAAAAAACCTAACCGATGGAGACTGTGTCACGATGTCCCTGTCCATGCATGCGGCAAGTGACTTCTTTGCCGAGCTGGCTAATGGTTGGTTGGATGTGGAAAGACTCTCTCCTCATATTTCTGTTCTAGTCATCGCGTAGTGGCTACCAATACCAAAGTTTTAAATTTAATTTGTATTATTCCCATTTCCTCCACCACTTTCTTGATTCTACATGATCAAGAAAGCAATAGATGAAGTTTGCTCATATCTGGGAGGACATCCTACCCCCACAGCCAGTCACGAGCTCTGAGCGTGGTGTCGCTGAGATCACTTACGAAGAGACGTGCTTCTGCCCAGTAGCCGGTGCTGCCGTGGGACAGACGCCGGAAGAAGCGGAAGAGCATGGATTCACGGTGAAACGTCGTAAGGAATCAGGTAATGATTGAGTTCTGATTACTTATTACCTTTGCTTTTAAAGAGCTTCACTAATTTTGGTAATGATTGTTTTTAACAATAAAATTCTGAGAATAGAGCAGTGGGTTCTTGAGGGGGATGACAAGCTACTGCACCTCCAGGGCAGCCCTGCCCCCCAGATGTCCGGAGGAGAGCCAGGTGCATCGTGTCCTCTGAAGCCCTGTGGGGTCTGGTGGTCGTTAGGGCCCTTGAAAGCCATGAACAACCCATCCTTCCTCATCCCCCACGTTCCTGACCGGCCAGGAAGGAGACGAGGAGGGAGTTTGGGGACGGCGGGGAGAAGGTCGCTCTGTTGCCCCACCCTAGCACACAAGGGTGCCCTACTTTCCTTCCGGTTTCCTCTTATGATGTGGCTGGGACTGGAAGTCCCGTCTCTAACCCCCCAGACTAGGGACGCCCATTACTGTTTTGCAGGTGTGTGTCATTGGGCTGAGTCCCCACCTGGGTTTCTGAGCTGCAGTTTCCTTGCAGCAAAGTGGGGACGGTCAGGCCAACGGCTGTGAGGACCCAGCTGTGCCCAGGGATGGAGGGGGGGCGGCTCAGAGTGCCTGAGGTAGTGTTTCCTGCACCAGAGCTCTTCATGGGAGCACCGTGGAGCTGGAAGTGTCCTCATGTCCACAGACTCCACGACAAAGAGCATGACTTCCGTCTTACACAATTCAGGGGTGGGTGCAGCACCCAGGAGCTGTGCCTTCTCAGCCAGAAGGACCTGGAGGGGAACGAAGTTGAAGGTGTGGAGCAAGCCTTCCAGAGTGTTCTGTGATCAGCCCCAGACCCGAGCTTCTTCTTTTCCGTCTCTGTTTCACTCTTTTCCGTCTGTGTTTGGGTTTGGTCACCCTGAGGGCTGGGCAGCAGGCATATCCTGTGGGGGTCAGACCGGCTGTAGGCGCTGGTGAAGAAGTCCGGGGAAGCCTGTGCCCCTGGGTGGGCAGGGCTGGCTGTCGCAGAGAAAAGTAGATGTGAACGGGGGCGGGGGGGGGGCAAGGGCAGACTGGAACCCGTGGGCACAGGGTGGCACTGAGTCTGTCACCTCCCATCTCAGTGACGTGGTGACTTGCCTGAGGAGGTGGCTGCACACATACCTGGTCCGGGTCTCAGAAGCCGAAGGAGACACGGAGGTGCCGCTGGATGGTCTGTGCCCGAGCCAGCGGTGGCCGCCAGCCACCCGGCGACACTGTGGGAGCCACAGAAGCACCCAGCTTAGCTAAGCCCATGTGGTGGAAAGCCGCCGCACTATGCTTCAGGGGCACCGGGTGCTTCTGGACCGTCTCAACGTGTTCTTCCAGGTTCCTATGCCTCCGCGTGGAATGTTCCCCCCAGCCATGGCGCCTGGAAAACTCCTACAGCAGCGTCAGAACCCTGCAGAGACGTCACCTCCTCTGAGAAGAATTCCACGACACTTGCCCTCCAGGACCAGTTCTGTGCTTGGCACGTCATGACCGCCTCCGTTGTACCTGTGAGATGCTTCAAGGGGACAAGCTGCGCCCATTGGAGAGCCCAGGATGGTTAATTAACTTGCCCAGGATTGCACAGGGAGACTAGAATTAATGTAATACAGACAACTCTGAAACTCTTCTGATGATAAGCCACCATGACTAGAAAGCTGAGAAAAATTTGGCCCTTGCCCAGCGGAAACTATTGAGCGTTGCGGAAGGAGATCTGCAGTATAGTTAGGTAGCCGGTGAGATTACCATCGAGACCCCAGAGGTGGTCCCAGGAGCGCGTGTCTCCAGGATTCTCCAGGCCTGGCCGATAGAAAGGTGAGGACCCGCTCTCTCCATCAGTAGCTGTCAGGGAGTAAGGTTCTAGTTCACTGTGTGGCTTCTGGCAAGTGCTCCTCCTTGGCTGGAGGGGACGGGTCTGGGATGGAGGCGGGGGGTGTATGTGTGCTGAGATTCCTCATTCACCGCCCTCTGGTATTGCTGGTGGTCTGGATTAGGCATTTCTCATGTTATTCCACCAGAGGGCGCCAAATCCCAGCTCCTGCCAAGTTGGTTCTCTATTTGGGTGGTTTCCGGATGTGAACTCAGAGGGGATGAGTGCGTGGTGTGTGGGGGAACAATTGGGGTGTGTGTGTTTGCATGCAGCACCAGAGACTTTTTTTCCAACTGTCTCCATCTATCACCATCACCCCTCCCCTGCCGTGTTCATCTCCAGCTCTTTGCTCCCTCCCTTTCTCAGCTCCAGCCACACCGGCCCGCTAGCACTGCCTCCAACGCTCCCTGCAAGATCTGGCCTCAGGGCCTTTGTGTGTACTGTCCCTTCAGCGTGGAACACTCATCCTCTAGACATCCACAGGGACCTCCCGCATACCCTCTCAGCGAGGTCCTTCCTAACCCTGCCATTTAAAACACTACCTCCAAACCCATTCCATGCTTTACTCTTCTTTAGAAAAACTGGCAATCCCCCCAGTTTTCCCCCTGAATCCCCAGAGCTTTTTCCATCTTCCCGAACTGAAATTCTACCTCCACCAAATGACCACCCCCTATTCTGCCCTCCCCTCACCCCCTGGCAACCACTGTTCTTCTGTCTCTATGAATCTGTTTGTGTCATAAAAGTCCTACAGTATTTGTCATTTTGGGTCTGGCTTATGTCACTTGGCATAATGTCTTCANTGGTCTATGTGTCTGTTTTTGTGCCAATACCATACTGTCTTGGTGATGACAGCTTTGTAGTAGAGGTTAAAAGAATTTGTTTCCTTTTTTAAGGCTGTATGATATTCCATTATATTTATATGTATGTTGATTATTCATTTGTCTGGTGGCAGATGCTTGGGTTGCTCCACTCTGGTGAAGAATGACAGTCTAAACACGCTCTTTTCCATGCTTCCCCTTTCTGCACAGTACTGAGCCCCATCCAGCCACCCTCCCTCTGCCCCCAGCTAGACATAGAAATGACGGCTGATTGGTAGACCAGATGGCTCAAAGGTTAGAGCACATTAAAAGACACAGCTAACCTAGCACTTGAAGTCTACCGTCCCGTTTTAAATGTCTACAAATGCTTGGTACCTCAGAATGCTCTTTGGACCAGCTTTGCCACTTCTCGTTTTGTCATTAACGTGTTCATAAACCCCTGACATGTCACCCTGTATGTGTAGGAGAGCCCTGTTTTTAACTTTTAAAAGTTACACCCTGCCATTCCAGAGGTGTGTTTTTTTGTTTTTGTTTTTTTTTAAACCAGGAACTTAAACGTGCATTTGCAGGAAGAAATCAAATACACCAGTTTATGAGGCTCTGCCAGCCAAGCTGGGGTTTCAGGCATCCTGAAGCCACGGGAACCGAGAGGAGACATGGCCAGCGCCTGGGTTCTCCAGGACCACCTTCTTCTTCTTTTTTTTTTTTTTTTTAAATATTTTTATTTATTTCTAGGAGAGAGAGAGAGAGACAGCGTGAGCAGGGGAGGGTCAGAGAGAGAGGGAGTCACAGACTGAAACAGGCTCCAGGCTCTGAGCTGGCAGTCAGCACAGAGCCCGACGTGGGGCTCGAACCCACGAACTGCGAGATCATGACCTGAGCAAAAGTTGGACGCTTAACCAACTAAGCCACCCAGGCGCCCCTCTCCAGGACCTTCTTGAGCTGTGGCTGTGGCTCCAAGGGAATACAGAGCCCCAGGCAGCTTAAGCACACCTGTGTCCGCAGGGCCCGGGGGAGAGCAGCCTGCACTTTCTGAGACCTTCTGCCAGCAATGTGATTCCACAGGCTCTGAAGGCGTTAGCTGACCCTGACGTGGTCCCCGTGAGATAGACGCCCTTTGGCAGATGAGGAAGCCAGCCTGGAGGATCACAGCAATTCTAGAGGAGACACTAAAAGGATCGGTGTGTGGCGGGACGGGTGAGTGGAATTTTCTTCTCTAGTTCTGGAACTGTGGCGGAGAGCATGCAGAGAGGCGCCAGTGTGAGGTGCCACCCGTGGGTACAGACACCACCCACAGGGGACGGTCATCCCCTGGGGGACCACGCACTTCCACGGGGCTTGCTGAGAGGCGCCACAGTAGGCTCACCTGGTGCTGGGCCAGCAGGAAGGCCAGGTGGGGCCTGCAGTGAGCAAGACAGCATCTTCCCTTACCTGGCACCCCGTCCCTCTCCCGAAACAACAGGACACTGAGCCAAGAGGTGAAGTTCTTGTTTATTGTTGCAGCGACTCTTACAGACATTAGCGTTCAGTTAAATAAAGGAAGAGAACACATTAAATACATCACAACCCCCAAAACGGTACAGAGGAAAGGGAGGGCCGGGCCGGTGACCAGACTGTCAGGAAGTACATTCAGTGGGTGTGTGGTGCCAACATTCCAGGCTCACGTGTATATATATTTTATTTATATAATTTATATTTATATNTTTAGTTTTGCGTATACAAAGAACGATATTGTTACAAATACATACTCTACTTGTCCCAAGCTTTACAATAAGCTCTATTTCACCCTCTTTACAGGACAGTAGTACAAGTTCAGACTCTAGGGGCTGTGCTGGATATGTACAAGGAATTTCCTTCCCACGTGGTCCTCACGCAGTGCCGTGATGGAGGAGGGGTGAAGAATCCGGTCGTATGCTCCAGACGGCCCAAACCAGGGAAGGCGGGGACAGACACGAAGCTCAAACCAGCCAGCGGCCTTGTAAGTGGGAGAGTAAACATATCTAGAAGGAGGTGGCCCTTGGTTGTAAACATTGGTAACAGCNAGGTAGTCGTTGACTCTGGGACTCTCTGAGGCCGGTGCTGATGGGCAGAGGTTCGGTGTCCGGTGGCCCGTGGTGGGCTGCAGCCCCCGAGGAGCCCGCTCTGGTGAGGGAGCGGACTCCAGGCCTTGGTCTCGGGGGGTTCCCTCCTCTCGTGAGCCCAAGGCTGATGGTGGCTCCCTGAAGTGCTCCCACGTGAGAAGGCAGAGGCAGGATGTGTTCCAGTGCATCCTGGCTGGACCAGGAGGGGTAGCCGAATGTGAGACTCTGTCCCTGCAGCTGAGTCACCATCATGTCCCAGCCAAGCAGCAAGAGTGGCTTTGTGCCTGGGCCCTGTTTGGGAAGGCTGCTCTGTCCATAGTGCCCCCCATCCCAGGGGGTAGGCAGGTATTTACACATGTAACTATACATACTGGGATGTCAGGACACCACCGTGTCCCATGGGGGTTTCAAAAACCGAGTTACTAACACTTAAGCCACCTTTGATTAACCAAGGGGGAGGGATCTCAACTCCCTGCGTCGGATGGGAGCCAGGCCCAGAACACACTGGAGCCCGGTGCACCTGTACTGAACTCCGGGAACGTGCGCTCTCCGGGTGTGAAGAGCCCCTTTGGGTACCACGAGGTATATGTGGTGGAGCAGTAACCTCATCCTCCTACACCATGTTGGTCTTCCAGGAGCACTTCCTAAATTCGTTTCTCCAGCACTGGCCCAACGTTCCAAGACTTGGGTGCCATAGCAGAACCTAGGTTTTCTCTCTCCCCTCTCCTTTGGGTGAAGATACTTAACTGTAATTACTGGCAGGCTACACGGGGACGTGCGAGTGGAGTTCCAGTCTGCTGGCCCCGTGGGACAGGCCTTGGGCAGGCTCTCTGAGCGGTCACCCTGGGACCAGGCAGCCACCAACCCCTCCCGTGACCTTCCCAGCCTCCTGATGCCTCCAGTACTGCCAATAAGGCTTTGTTCCTGTTTTACCCACTCTTTTTGGCAGAGGAAAGATGGACACGTGACTTTTGAGTACCTGACTACATTGTGACATGCCACAGTCTGGTAAGCTGAGAACCGGGGGCCATGATTCTGGCTGTGTGGTAGGCCACAGGCGGGGCTGGGCCTCAGAAGCAGCCCAGGGGTCCCGCCTGGCTCCCCTGGACTGGGCGCGGCCCCTTCTTTACGAGGGCTCCTACTACTGATGGACGGGCAGCACCGATGCATACGGGACTTGCGGCTTTCCGGAGGTACCGCACCGTCGTCTGGTAACAGCCTCGTGTTCCTATTTTTTATATTCACGTGTCTCCCTCCCCGAGATCCCTCCATCCCACAAATAAATGCATAGCAGCCAACATGTGCTCCCCGAATTCCTTTTTCCACAGACACAACATAAATATCCCAGGTGCAGAGAGCAGGGGCTCTATTAATATTACAAAATATATCAGTTTCTCTTCCCCCGTCTCTGCTGAGGTCAGAAACAGAACGAAACAAATAAACCCAAACAAACCAACCCACAGCCACCTACATGAAAACAAAGNCCCCCCCCCCGCCCCCAATGCCCGTGCCCTCAGGCCCACCAGGCAGCAAGCTGACGTCCAGAACACACCCGGGGCTGCTTAGGCATCGTGTGAGGTCATTCTTGTCCCCTGGGTTTTGTGGTTTGTTACTATCCTGGCCTCTCCAATGGCACATCCTGCTGTGTGGCCCTGAGCAGAGAGGACAGCTGATCTTACCTCGGGCCAGGAAGCATGACCCCACTGCATCTGGGTCCTCCACGAGGGGAGCAGTCCGTCTTCCAAGACCCCCCAGGGTGGGTGCGGAGTGGGGGCACGAAGGGAGGCCACTGGGACTCTGAGCCAAGGCGGCGCTGGTGGGGCCAGGCGTCAGGCACAGAGGGGGCGTCTCTCTCCGGACAGGGCTGAGCGGCCCCTGGGGGCCTCACATGCCAGGGGAAGGGGCCTCGTAGGGAGGTGATGTGGGTTCTCCAGGGGCTCTGTGTGCCTCACTGGTGGTGGGAGGAGGCGAGGGCCCTCCATACACAAGCGAGACTGTATACGTACGTGTGTGGCAGAGAGGGAGGAAGGAATGACCTGCCCACGTCTATCTGATGGATGGTGACCTTGGCACAGCCTGAGGAAGCTGGGCTGCCCCCGACCTGCTGAGCTCTCTGCACCAAGATGGTGCCCCGGGTCCACGGCAGTCTCCCTTCTAGGGTGAGAGGGCTCACGTTTGAGAACACAATTATGTCAAAACTAAAAGTAGCTGTAGAAGAGGCATAAGGTTGGCTCAGAAATTCTGGGTGGAGATGTGTGGCGCCCCGAGTCCACCGTGGTGGGCAGAGCAAACCCTTAACGACAGAGCTGGTCTCCGCCGACAGACCGTATTCCCGTACACTGACCCAAGAGCCAAGGCCAGCGGCTGGACTGTAGGCCCTGCTGACTCCGCCCCTTCACTGCCCCCAGGAGCACCTCGTGGGAGAGGGGAGGGCTCCCCCTGAGCAGGGACGGTCCTCCCCGGGACCCCCAAGGGGCCCCTTCAGGACACTCTGGGCCGATACCTGGTGGGGACTGGCTGCTCTCTATCCTCAAGGGTGTGCGTACAAAACTTTCCGGGCATTAAAAAAAAAAAAGCAAACTGGAGAGAGCGAGCAACGAAATCTGTGGATTCTCCTCCCGTGTAGAACCGGTGCTGGGCGTGAGAGGAAAAGTCTCAGTGGGCACACAGATGCAGCACGAGAAACACACCACGAGTGAGGACAGTCCTCCATGCAAGCCGCCAGGCGGGCGGGCGCGGCCTCAGATGTAAACGGGCTGCTCCTGGGCTGTTAGCAGTCTGTACATGGCGGCCGGCATCGTCTTCATGTGGATCTGAGGGCAGGAGCGAGCGTCAGTGGGCCGGAGGCTGCGGGGGTGTGTGTGGCCCCCCACTGCCCTGTGGGTGTGGGCATGGCCCCCCATTGTGGGGGGAAGCACCTCTAACCACGGCTGGGGGGTTGAATAGCTCCCCCCACCATCCCCAGGGACCTGACCGCGGAGGCCTCCAGCAAGAGAGGAATCCACCGGCTTTCTAAACCGTGTGGGGCCGGGGGGCAGTGAAAACTGGGGAAGCTTTGTTTTCCCAGCCAATGCAGAAGGCACAGACCCCTTAAAACCTAAGTAGAGTGGCCGCGGGTTGGGCCGGCTCCTGCCTCCTCCTCCCCGAGCGGGGCAGGAGGCGGGCCCTGGGCAGCCNACCCGGGGCGGCTGGACCAGAGACGCCCCCCGACGCCGCTCCATCTATCAGACTTCAGTCCGAGACTTCCACGTCCCGGCGCCTGTGGTGACATTAACTGGAAAAATGGATAGAACTTGGGCGGCCGGGGGGGTGGGGGTGGGGGAGCCACACGAATGCGTCACAGTTGGAAAGAAAAGGGGAGCAAATAATGCAGAGGAGACTGGGTGCTGTTTCCAGGAGCTGCTCGGCCGCTAGGCGACGCCAGGCCTGAGCATGACGGTNGCCCCTCCTACCTCCCCCACCGCATTGGAGAGGATGTGGACGATCTTCTCGTGCGGCGTGGCCACCACGCTCTGCCCGTTGATCTCAATGATCCGATGTCCCACGCGGACGCCGCCCCTCTCGGCTATGCCCCCTCGCATGAGGCTGCAGATCTGTCGGAGCCCAAGGCCACATGCTTACCCCGCATGGCAGGGCCGCGTGCTGGGGAGCAGGGTGGAGACGGGACCGTCTTTCCTGGACCCCCTGCCCAGCGGTCTCCAAGGTCACTTGGGGGCATTTCAATCTCTTGCTTGCTTTTCGCAAGAGCCAGGGCCCCGGGGGCACAAAGGGCCACACAGGGGACGGAGCACCTCACGGGATGGCACGCACATGGAGTTCTGACTGCCTGTCACCCCAGCCGGTCCCCAGGGCACAGAGCTGTTGCGGACTGTCACCAAGTTCAACAGTTTCAAACTCTCAGCCCATGTAACACAGGCGAATACGATGCCCACATCCGCCGCTGGGACCCAGACATCCAACTCTACGATCCGCAGCCTGCTTTTCAGGATCACAGTTACGTGAGGCAAACCCCCCTTGGGGTTCCCCAAGTGTGGCCGGCCAGGACTGGCTCCTTTCCACCCTCTCCACTCAGCAGCCCGTGCTCAAACTCACTCCCCCACGGAAAGGACAACGGGGCTGGGTTTCGTCCCTGTGCAGCCGGGCATCGGGGAGTGCAGAAGCCGCGGGCTGGTGGCCGTGAGCTCTCGGAGCGTGGAGGGCTCGGGCTCAGCCCTGCAGAGTAAGGCCACCCCGACTTCACACACAGCATCAGCCTTTCTCCAAAACAGTAGGCTCTGAATTCACAAAGATGGCATTTCACACCAGATCGTGTGCCTTCTAAGCCCACGCGGACAAAAGCGTGGCATCGTGTGGCAACGCGCTAGCTGGGTCTGAGTATGTGGACCCCGCGGCGCCCCCCGCCCCAGGCACCCTGGGGTCAGGACGCTCCTGAGGTTCCTTCCACGCTCGAAACAACACCGAGGGACCCAGCGCTGCTCCGCAACAACTCTTTGTTCATATCCGAATAACTTTTAAAATCATTTGAACATGGACAATGCAAACAAGGAAATGTCGGCAGATAAAAACAGGCATCTGCCGAAATGTAAGTAACAACCCTGGCCCCCTTCCTAGGAGGGAAATGAGGCCGCGAAGGTCCCAGGGACAGATGAAGGGGCTGGATGTTTCCATTCCAACTGGGAACTTCAATGGTATTTCTAAACCTTGAAACAGACTTGGAATAAAATTGGAAAAACCCACCACTCTTAATTAAGACGTTCAAGGGGGAAAAGCATAGGGTTCTTCAATCTGGGAAGATAAAGGGAAAGAGAGGGAGGGCACATCCTAAACCTAAAAATTCAAGGTCGCAGACAAAGAACAGGACCGTCATCACAGCCCACAATCACTGAGTCCAGAACAAGGCAAACTAGGACAGAAAAGGGAGTAATACTAAGTGTGGAGTTTCGGCTTGGGATGAAAAAGTTCTAGAAAGAGCTAGTGGTGATGGTTGTAACTACTCTGTGAATGCACTTAATGCCACACAACTGTATGCTTAAAAATAGTTTAAATGGAGACGCCCGGGTGGCTCAGTTGGTTAAGCATCCGACTTTGCCTCAGGTCATGATGTCACGGTTCGTGGGTTCGAGCCCTGTGTCAGGCTCTGTGCGGTCAGCATGGAGCCTGCTCCAGATCCTCTGTTCCCCATTCCCTCTACTCCTACCCCTCTGGCTCTCTTTCAAAAATAAACATTTTTTTTTAAATGGTTGAAATGGTAAATTTAACGCTGTGTAAATTTTACTGCAACAAAGAAGGAAGTATTGTTTCAAGGCAGACATCCAAGTGATGAAAATACTCTTCATCCCTAAAGTGCAATTCAGGCTAAAAGGGCAAGGCAGAGGGGCACCTGGGTGGCTCAGTAGGTTGAGCACCCGACTTCGGCTCAGATCATGATCTCACTGTGGGTTCAAGCCCCACGATGGGCTCTGTGCTGCCAGCTCAGAGCCTGGAGCCTGCTTCGGATTCTGTGTCTCCCTCTCTTTCTCAGCTCCTCCCCTCCTCATTCATTTTCTCTCTCTCAAAAGTGAATAAACATTAAAAAAAATAAAAAGACAAGGCAGAGGACATTCATCATCACAGCCGTGGGGGCCGGGCTCTCTGCCTGCGCTATGTCCTACAATCACCGGGGAGCCCGCCCAGTCCAGCCCTGGCGCTGCACACCCCAGGCGGGGGGCTGAGCGGCTCTACAGGGGCTGACGCATGTAGCCCCTGGGGCCGGAGGGGAAGGACCCTCTTGGTGGCACATCCCAGACTACCTTGAGTTGGCAGCTGGGAGGCTGACCCTGGTACCATCACAAAGAGATTCGGGGCCAGGGCTCCGGGAGCTACCTTTGTCTTCTCCTGTGCAAGGGCACAGGATTCTCGGTCCCCAGAGGTAAGCGGGGCCAGCCCTCACCCACTCCTCCCTATCCTTGCTGAGCTGGCTCAGGGAAATGAGTGGCTTTACAAAAATAAAACTTGGGGCACCCGGGTGGCTCAGTCAGTTAAGCCTCTGACTTCAGCTCAGGTCATGATTTTGTGGTTTGGGAGTTTGAGCCCCGCGTCAGGCTCTGTGCTGACAGCTCAGAGCCTGGAGCCTGCTTCAGATTCTTTGTCTCCCTCTCGCTCTGTGCCCCTCTCCTGCTCATGCTCTGTCTCTCTCTCGAAAATAAACGTTAAAGAAATTAAAAATAAAAATTAAAAAATGAAGACCGTGCCACGGTTTAATTTGTCAGATGTTTGGAATACAGTGTGGAGCCCTACTTACGATTCCATTCTGGACACTGAAACCCAGCTGGTAGCGAAGGTCGGGTCTCCTGATCAACACGGTGGTCACTGGAGGGCACCTCACGATGTTCAGCTTCACCCGGGGCTGGTTCTTCAAGCCCTGAAACGTGAATGGGGCAGGGTGGATATGGTGACCAGAGAGGCGGGCAGATCTAAGCAGACAGCACTGAAGGCCAGTGGAGTCCCAGGGAGTCCCAAGGAACCTTCTGTTATTTCTCAGACTCACGAAGCAGACCCACGTATAGGCTGACAGTGCCCAAGCAGGGACAACCTGATGCTAGAATGTACCAACTCAAGGCCCAAGAGCTCATCTGCCTCTCACCCCTGTGGCCAGTGTGCTCTGTGAGAGCACAGGGCTTATGGGAGACCTGGGGGACCTGCTGACCACTCAGCCACTCTGTGTCGGCACCCTACCCTCGCGGTCCATCAAAACCCGTCCTGACGATGAGCCACCTGTGACTGAGCACGGACTCTGGCCACCCATGGGAGCTGTCTCTTTCAGTCTCCTTGACAAACTGCAGCTCTAACTATGTCCATTTTACAGAAGAGGAAACAGGCTCAGAGTTCACCCACAGCGGGATCCAACCCCACATCTGTTCTGTTTTCAAAACCAAGCATTTTGCCTACACCACAATCCCCATACAGACAGTGGGAAAGCGTGTATCACTCATGAGGAAGGAAGGGTTGCTCAACAAAGAAACCAGGCAGAGCAATAAAAGAATGAATCGGTGCCACCAAATCGGCTATCCTGGCCTTGCGCGGGGCCCTGCTTTCAGCTTGCCTTCCCACCTGGCTGAGTCCTGGCCCATCCCCCCTGCGTTTTGATGGGGCTCAATTTAACTCCCCACCTGCAGCATCTCTACCCGTCCCCTGGGCGTTCTGAACCGCTCTGTTTTCTGCGGGATCAGAGCCTCCCAGGGGCTGCCATCTGGGCCACGGTGACTCGGTGCACACACACAGGCAGCCTTCGCTGGCCACTCTCTGTGGTTTCTGGAAGATCTCTGGGCAACTTCTCTGGTTCACAAAGCGAGGATGTCAAAGGGGAGCAGCAGGTGAGCAGAGCACAGTTCTCCCCGGGGAAGAGTCCGCCAGGGACCGGCCTCCCGCACAAGGCAGGCCCGCTGCCCACGCGCACAGGGACCCCCAGCGCTCGGCTGCGTCAAAGCCGTGTTCCGCTCTGCCGCCGGGTGTCCTCGACGCTCCGCCCCTCCCTTCCTCCACCTCTGTCTCCTCGTCACCCAGACAAGCAGTGGGTGGCACCCGGAGCTCCCCACCAGCGCTAGTTCCGAGTTTTCTGCTTTCCACGCATCCCTCTCTCCTCAGCGAATCTGCCAACAGCAGCACGTCTCGACCATTATGCTTAAAAACACCCGTTTCTGCTCAGGTCATGATCTCACAGTTGGTGAGATGGAGCCCCACCTCGGGCTCTATGTGGACAGCGCAGATCCTGCTTGGGATTCTCTCCTGCTCTCTGCCCCTCACCCACTTATTCCCTCTCTCTCAAAATAAACATTTGAAAAATATTAATAAAAAACCACACCTATTCCTAAAATAAAAAATAGGTGTCTTTCAAGAGGGTGGTGCTCAGATATTAATGCGCAAACAGTTGACCTTTGAACAACGCAGGGGTCAGGGGTGCTGACCTTCCCCCCAAAGCTGTGCAGTTGAAAATTCACATATAACTTTTGAGTCTCCCGAAACTTAACGACTAACAGCCTACTGTGACCAGAAGCCTTACCCATCACATTAACAACGTGTATTTTGTACACGTTATTATACACTGTGTTGTTACAACAAAGGAAGCAAGAGAAAAAGGAAAGGTTATTAGGAAAATCACAAGAAAGAGAAAATACATTCCAGTACTGTGCCGTATTTATTGAAAAACACCTGTGATAAATGAGCCCGTGTAATTCAAACCCCTGTTGCTCAAGGTCAACTGCGTTTCTCTCTCTCTCCAGTGGCTCCTCCTTCTCATGCACTTAACTAGTCACTATTTACGGACCACTCGCAGTGTGCCAAGGCTCGTGTGGGCGGGCACTGGGGAGGGTTGCAGGCCCACGCAGGGCATCCGGGGGCTAGTGCCCCTCCTCCCCGCCCCCCACCATCACACACCAGGAGACCAGGGGTTTGTTGGAACCAGAGGGAAGTACGCCCAAAGAACAGAGCACACAGAATCCCAGCTTCAGACAAAAGCCACCAGCTCTGAATCTTACACCTGTTCACGGCTGGGATGAGGCAGGCATGCGTGTGAGGCTCAGGGAAGCCTTCAGAAAGCGCGCCCTGAGAAGCCAGAGAATGACTTCTATTTTCTCAATAACCTAAAAAAAAAGTTCACACTGCTCTGGTGGGTTCCTCTTGTGTGTGTGTGAATTGGTTTAAGAGGCCTGATTTGTCCCTCAGTGAATGAATTTCTATACTGGGGAAATGTGCTGGAAGATGAGGCTTAAAGAGATGCCAATTTGGAGTGGCCAGAGCCCGCATTTGCTCCGCCGTTCCTCATCAGTGCTCCAAGCTGGGTCCCATTAGGTTGGATTTCTGAGCTGCCATTTGAGAGGAGACGCCAGTTAAATAAGCGGTCATTCTGCCCCCACGACAGCAGTGGAATGGTGTAGCAAATTAAGAAATACCATGGCAGGGGAGGGGAAGGGAGGGGAGAGAAGCCAGAATGGTTTCTATGGTAACAGGAAAGCAGGACCACGATGCTGTGGAAGGAGGAGGAAAGCGGTGCTCTACTTTAAAAGAGAAAAAAAATAATCAGGAGAGCAGAACGAGAGGCAATGAGGAGGCCGCCTGCGAGCCCGCTTTGCCTACCAACACTTACGCCTTAGGAATGACAGGAAAAACAGGTGCTCGAGAAGACAGCAATGAAAACGATCCGATACCTGTAACTCTCTTCTAGAAAGGTCTTCTATTTTCCTATAACTGGGCAGGGCGGGGGAAGGTCAGCATGCATTAAAGCGGCAAGACACAGAATACGTGGTTTAGACCCCTGATTCTCAAAGGGCTTTGGAAGCGCCTGCGAGCGTGCTGACGGAGAATCCCACCGCACACGCGTGGAATCTGCATTTCAGCAACAGCCCCGGGGCCTTCACATCGGTTTTCCAAGCCGTGATCTATCAGGATGAGAGGTGCTTGCTAAACTCATTGCAAGGTGCACTCTGCACAAGAGTGAAATGGGAGCTACCGACCAGAAGCCCTGAAAAAGTCCAGAATCTTCCCCAGCACTGGCCCACTGGGTGGAGTGAGGCAGTGGGCACAGGTGCTTAGGTGGAGGTAAAAGAGCTTTTGCCTCAGGACTTTTATTCATTTAAAAAATTTTAAAAGACAAGGGGTGCAAGCGAGCCATGGGCAGAGAGTAAGAGAGAGAGAGAGAGAGAGAGAGAGAGAGAGAAGCAGGGCTTACCCGACTGAGGCACCCAGATATCCTTGTCTGGGGAATTTAAAGTTTTTTAATGTTTATTTATTTTTGAGCGACAGAGATAGAGACAGAGTATGAGTGGGGGAGGGACAGAGAGAGAAGGAGACACAGAATCTGAAGCAGCTCCAGGCTCCGAGCTGTCAGCACCGAGCCGGATGCGGGGCTCGAACCCACAAACTGTGAGATCATGACCTGAGCCGAAGTTGGACACTTAACCCAAGTGAGCCACCCAGGTGCCCCTAGGGAATTTTAAAACAGTATTACCACCCACTGAAAGTCTTCATTTGGTGCTAGCAATTCTAGCTGAAGTCAGTGGTAAAATTCTCCTCCGAGCCAGCGTGGACCACTCACATCTCTTTGCTTGGTGAGGCAGCGCATCCCACAGCACCGAGGGCGGCGGGCTGTGTCCTAGCTGGGCCTGCTGGCTATGTCCTTGTCTGAAGGGAGCCATGGAGGGACTGGTTTTCCTGCTCTGCATCTTTAGCACTGATGTCTCTTTCATCACCATGTGGCCTTTGAATTCTCTGACTCCACAGAGACATTTATAGACATCAGAGATGAGCTCCCGGTGCAAACAACCCGTTTCCCCTTGAGAAGTTGCTTCGATGGTGCCCTGACTGCTCGCGGAGCAAGCTCTGTGTCCACACCTCGCTGTGTGGTCCAGTGGAGAGAAGACGAGTCCCTCTGTGGTCCCTGGGCCTGGCACTGGCCTGTGCCCTCAGCCTCCCTCATCTGGTCTGCCTCCTGAGATCTGCATGGAGCCGTCCACAGGAGGAGCCTGTGCAGGTCGTCTGCACCCTTGGCGTCTCTGATGGCTTGTCTGTAAACCAAGCGCCCATGAGGGAGGGGGCTGCTGTCGCAGGGAGGCAACGAAGTGGCCAGGCGCTGCCTAGCAGGTGCGTAATGGGCACAGGCAGGAAGCCTCGGGAAACGCTTATTCTTGCCTTCTTCTGACTCCTCTTCCCGAACATCTGCAGACCCAGACCACTCTCCGTGCTCCCTCACCTGCCTCCCTCCCTCTGAGCGGATCTCTTCCCCGCACCTCTGAACTCTTGCCTTTGCAATTGGGCTCCCTCTCCGCTGTGGGGCTGGGGGTCTGGCAGCATCCTGCACCTCCACCCATGAGACGTTACAGCCTCTCCTCCCCTAGTTCTCTCCACCACCATGTCTCCAGACACCGCCTCGCTTCTCCTTGGGAAGGAGGTGTGTGTCAAGATCCTCGGCTGAGAACCACTGCCTCAGGGGCTGAGTGATATCAGGGTGGCTGAGGGACCTGGCTTCACCACCGACAATGATCACAGCACCATCCTGTGCCTCAGTTTCCTTACTTGTCCATTGGGCATGACAACAGTGCCTACCCTACAGAAGGCGGCCGTGAGGGCTCCATGAGCAAACGTGCACATTCTCAGAACGGTGCCAGCGGACAGCACTCAGTCGCCATTGGCTATTGTTCTTTCCCTCCATCTCCCCGGTCAGACCAAGTTCCTGGGTGCAGACTGATCTGATGTATCTCTGGTCCCCACCTGCCCCTCAGGGGGCTTCACGCATGCACAGTGTTGAATAAGTCATTTGCTCACTAGTATGAAAGGCTATCCATGAACCTTGACACGTGTGAGGGAGTTACCAAATGTGGGTGGATCCCATGTGCCCACTCCCGATGCCAGCCCCCAGCCCTCTCCACGGTAGCAGGCCATCACAGCAGCCTTCCCTGGCTGTGCTCAGGCTGGTCGCCACCGCTGCAAAGCCAGCCCAGTGCCCATCCATTCAGACAGCAGCTCCAGTAGCCTGGATCCCTTTAGGTTACCCATCCGCCTCGATCCGACTCCTCCTTCCAAGTCCACCTTAAAAATCAAAGAATTCTCCTCCCTCCGCAGGCGGCATTTCACCTCTCTGTTGCTACGAGGGCCCACGAACCCTTTCAATGATAGATTATCCTCCACATGCCTGCTGATACGCCGCTTCTCCAAAGTGCAGCTCCGCCTAACGGAGGCCCAATTAAACATGGCTGAGCGAGGGGCGCCTGGGTGGCTCAGTAAGTGCCTGACTTCGGCTCAGGTCATGATCTCATGGTTCATGGGTTCGAGCCCCTCATCGGGTTCTGTGCTGACAGCTCAGAGCCTGGAGCCTGCTTCAGATTCTGTGTCTCCCTTTCTCTGCCCCTCCCCTACTTGCGTGCACTCGCATGCTCTCTCTCTCTCAAAAATAAACATTAAAAAAAAATTTTTAAAAGCATGTCTGAGTGACTACGCATGTTCAAGTTAGGGTCTTTTATATATGTGTTTGTATATATATATATATTTATATATGTGTTTGTGTGTATGTATATATTTATATAGGTGTTTGCATATATATATTTATATATGTATATTTATATATTTTAAAGTAAGCTCTACACCCAGAATGGGGCTGGAACTCAGTATCCTGAGACCAAGAGTCACATGCTGTACCGACAGAGCCAGCCAAGCGCCCCAAGGTTCTTTAATCTTTAATGTATGTTAAGAAGGGGGAGAATTTATTTAAGTGTAAAATATAACAAAAAGAAAGTAAATGAGGCCAAAGAGGACTATTTGTTCTCTGGGTATGATAATCTCTGAGGAATCAGAATATATCTGTTTCATTAAAAACGAAGAGGTCCCCCTCTCTGTGTCCTATACACTTACCTTCACTTCCACCCTCTGACTGCCCAGCCCTGGATGTTGGCTTTTGTGATTTTGTTTCAAATAAACTAGTCTAGGGGCGCCTGGGTGGCTTAGTCGGTTAAGCGTCCGACTTTCGCTTAGGTCATGATCTCGCGGTTCGTGGGTTCGAGCCCCGCGTCGGGCTCTGTGCTGACTGCCAGCTCAGAGCCTGGAGCCTGTTTCAGTCTGTGACTCCCTCTCTCTCTGACCCTCCCCTGCTCACGCGGTCTCTCTCTCTCTCCTAGAAATAAATAAAACATTAAAAAAAAAATAAACTAGTCTATGAATTCATTTAGTCCTGCAGCCCATACACACGCGCACACCCACACGCGCATGCCCACAGCTATGTTCTAGCTCACGGGCTTTCAGGAAACCTTGAGGGATGAAAGAGAGTCCTAGAACCCAGTCTGCCTGTGGTGTCACGGTGCTTGGCATGGAGCAAGGGCCTCCAGATACGGAGGTGAAGGAGAAAGGTTCCTGCTGGCCAGGAAATCAGCAAGTTCCAACGTGCTCAAGAAACTACACAATGACGCTTCACTGCTAAGAAGAAAATCTTTTTACACACTGTTTCATGTGAGCAGCTCTTCTCAGCCTTGCACGACAGCGTCTTTTCAGGACGAGAAGTAATGACGTTCAGGTGTGAGAAGGAACACACAGTCCGTACCAGAAGGTCCCCCCTTTCTCACGGCAGCTGGCACATGTGGATCCTGTCATGTGAGCTCTAGGGGGGCCACACTCATTCGGATCACAGCCACGGCCACTGTGAGGGAAACCGGGCTCTCAGACCTGAAGCAGTTCCCTGATTTGTAACGGGGACAGCCAATCACCTCAAGCACAGCTAGTGGACCATCAGTGATCATCTGGATTACTGAGCCGTGGGAACTTCAGTGGAGGCGGAGTCTAGGCTTAGGGGAAGAGAATGCTGTGATTGATTAGTGATGCCTGCAATGGCGCAGAACATAGAATGGTGTTATGGGAGCCAGATATATCATCTTTGATCTAAAAATGATGTCAGGGGGCACCTGGGTGGCTCAGTCGGTTAGGCATTCGACTTCGGCTCAGGTCATGATCTCACGGTTCGTGGGTTTGAGCCCTGCGTTGGGCTCTGTGCTGACAGCTCAGAGCCTGGAGCTTGTTTCAGATTCTGTGTTTCCCTCTCTCTCTGACCCTCTCCTGCTCGCACCATCTCTCAGAAATAAATAAAAACATTAAAAAAATAAATAAAAATGATGTCAGGGAGGAGTCTGGTAAGAGCCTGAGCACAAGCCCATGCCTGTTACTATTTGTGTCCTCCTCTGTGCCCGACCCTCAATTTATGTTATAGCATTAATGACTGAGATACAGTAATACTTCATCCATTTTAGGTTTTCCCATTTCCAGGTACCTTAATAATGCTCTGGCAGGTGGACAGAGGCAAGCCCACCAGGCTGGTGCCATTTATGGACATGATCTGGTCCCCGATATTCAGCTTCCCCGATTTCTCAGCAGGGCCTCCATGCATCATGTTGGCGATGATCACGGTTGGCAAGATGGACCCCCAGCCAGACTCCACAATCACCACACCCAGGATTTCTCCTTTCTGCTTCTCTATGAAGACCTGAAAGGGAGGGAAAAACAAAAAACAAAAACACTTAGAAAGCCTGAATTGCTTACCACCCAGGGTAGTGATACCAATGAAAACTTTTTCCCACTTTCTGTCTTGACTTAAGAAAGGCATTTCCCTGAGATGCCTGGGTGGCCCGGTCGGTGAAGCCTCTGACTTAGGCTCAGGTCGTGATCTCATAGTTCATGAGTTCAAGTCCTGCGTCTGGCTCTGTGCTGACAGCTCAGAGCCTGGAACCTGCTTCGGATTCTGTGTCTTCGTCTCTCTCTGCTCCTCCCCTGCTCATGCTCTGTCTCTTTCTCTCAAAAATAAACAAACATTGGAAAAAAAAAAAAGAAAGAAAGACATTTCCCTGAGGTTCCAGCCCAAATGAGTCCTGTCTTCCTGTCTTCTCTAGATTCCATAGCATTTGGTAAAAATGATTTAACACAGGTCCACATGATTTCTTATAATTCTTGTTCCACCTAAGCTATCTTGCCTTGGCAATAGTAACACAAAGGGCAGTGGGTGCTTTTCTCTGCAGTCCACAAGGAGTGGGCGAAGAGGCTGTGTAGGTGGGGACTTTGGTGGTGCCTTATGGTTTCCAGAAATAGCTTCTGGGTTCTATACCCAGGCTGCCCTAGTCCTTAGTGCTTCACCAATTCTCTCCAACATTGGAGATTCTTCTAGTAAAAAGAAATAGACATTACAGACATTCTCTCTTTGCAAGGAGAAAGCTGAGGAAGAAGGAAAAACAAAACAAACGAATGACGCTAAGGTTATCTATCACCAGTGCAGGGTTGGAAGAGTCAGCAGGAAGACCATATTCTAGACGGGCATAATTGCGTGTGGACTTCCTGGGCAGGGCAGAGAAGACAGGCGTTAGTTTTGGTTTCTTGCAGTCTGGAAAGATTTGCACAGACACTACAAAGGGGCAAGACTCTTTCTGGAAGCCTCTAACAAAGAGAGTGTATATTTATTTATTGAGATTCGCACATACATATACGCTCCCACAGGCACTGTGGCGGTGGCTACTGGGGCCTGACAAAGCCCCTTCACAGGCTCGTGTCCCTCCTCCTGGCTGCTAACGCCCACAGCTGGCCGCGTCTCTGGAGAGCTCCCCAATGGGACACACTCCCTGTGACGGGCTCTTCAGCTGTATTCTCCTCGAAATTCCTACGTCGGAGGCCAAACCCTCAGTACCTCAGACCATGATCTTATTTGGGGGCAGCTGAATGACTCAGTCGGTTAAGCGCATCTTACTTCGGCTCAGGTCATGATCTCACAGTTTGGTTTGTGGGTTTGAGCCCCGCGTCGGGCTCTGTGCTGACAGCTCAGAGCCTGGAGCCTGCTTCCGATTCTGTGTCTCCCTCTCTTCCCCTCCCCTGCTTGCACTCTGTGTCTCTCTCAAAAATAAATGAACATCAAAAATAATAAAAAAATAAATTTAAAAGAATATGACCTGATTTGGATACTGAATCTTGGCAGGGGCAATCAAGTTAAACTGAGGTCATTAGTGTGAGCCCTAATTCAGGATGACTGGTGTCCTTAAAGGAGGGGAAGTTTGTAAGTTTGCACACAGACACATGCATACAGGGGAAGATGATGCGTAGACCCAGGGAGAAGACAGTCATTTCCAAGCCAGGGGGAGGGGCCTGGGACACACCCTTCCTGCACCACCCTCAGGAGGGACCGGCCCTGTGGTCCCCTGTGGACACCCTCATCTTGGACCATGAGCCTCCAGAACTGTGAGGCAGTACATTTTAGGTGAAGCAGCCCAGTCTGAAGTACTCTGTTAAGCAGCCCGTACACACAATACACCCGCCTCCCATCTTCGTCAGCCAATGACTGACCGGCCCGGGCTATGGAGGCCTGCGGAGTCCTCTGGCCCAAGGTGGGACAAGTCTGCCCTGTGACCCAGAGCTTCCTCTGGATTCGAATGAAGCTCCTCTCTAGCAAGGCCACATTTCTCTAAGCTTAGCATCCCTACCATCCTGCTGCCCACACTCACTTTTTCCCAAGTGCACTCCTCCCCAAAATCCCTTGAACAAGAATCCCTGCCTCAGGCTCTGCTTCTAGGGAACAGAGGACACCAAACCTCCATTGGTGGGTAAAAACATCACCTTCTCATAAAGTACTCTCTGCCTTCTGGGGGAAGCCCGAGCCCCTGGGCTAGACTCTGAAGATACTCAGTTCCCACCTGAACCTCGGGGTGGTGGGGGGGTACTCTTCAGGTCGTCTTCCACTCGGACCCCATGCTCCAGCCATGCGGGCTCATTCATGGCCCCCCGGCCACTTCCCGAGCTTTCTGACCTTCATGCCCCTGTCCTTTGGCCCAGCTCTCTGTGGTCTCTTCCACTTTCCCTGGACTCCCCGGACCTCCAGCCCAGCTCCGATGGCTGCGTCTTCCTCCAGACGCCCCTGCAAAGCTCTGTCTGAAGCAGGGGCCACCCTCTGGGGGAGCACAGAGCCCGTCCCCTGAGACCTGACACCTGCCCCATTCTCACAGCTGTCTCTGACCAGTGCTGTGCCCAGCACCGTCACTAAATTCTTCTGTGCCCTTCCCTAAGCAGTGGGCTCCGGAAGGGCGGGGTTCAGGTCCCGTGTGCCTCTCGAACCCACGGCGAACTTAGCTCAGGAACGCCAGGACCGGAGGACGGTCCACCTCGGTGACGGCGCTCCACCGCGGCTTTAACGACGGGGCCTCACGAGAGGGGAGCTGGAGGTGGGCCTGGGCACCCTCCTCCCTCAACCGTCCCACCTTCCCTCCACGGCAGGGCCGTCCCCACACTCGGGGGCTCCCGCCCCGCCGGCCGACCTCGGAGAGATACCTACATCTTTGCAGTTTTCCGACTTGGAGAAGTGGATCAGGTCATCGTTGTACATGTCCTGGGTGTTGAGCAGGTCGCTGTACTCCTTCTGGCTGAGGTCCTCGGGGTTAATGCCGTTGGCCCTGAGGAACTCCTGGTACGCCACGCTGAACGCCTGCCCGATGGACTGTGCGATCAGCTGCGCCTACGCGGGGCCGGGGAGGGAAGACGGAGGTCAGCCAGGGAGCCCCGCTGGCGGAAGCGCCTGGGTCCCGGCAGGACCGGGAGCCCCAGGTGTCAGCGAGGCCGGTGGGTCGACACGCGGCACCCATCTCTGCCAGACGCCGTTCTCAGAATGACTAGGGACGTGTTTTACCACGACAATGGTCACAAGGGAGCTGCTGGATTCTGCTATGAGGAGGACAGTCCTACCCACAGACGAGCCGCTCTACACCCCGAACAATTCCCAAACATCCCTGGACACTAAGAGCCACGTACCACCTGGATCAAACCATCTGAGTTCAGGACTCAACCTCAACTGACATAGAACACAAAGGCATTAATTGCACGAGTCTAATTCACGTGGAACATTCTGAGCGTAGAGCTGCTGTGTTAAGTGACAGAAGATGATGAGCTGCTTTGTCCAGCATTTCCCTGGAGGTAAGCTTTCAGATTTCGGAAAATCATTAGCAGTAACGCTATTCTTGGTATCTGGGTGGCCAGTAAATCCCATCCCCAGCAGCCTACATGTGTACACTCACACTGAGGGGACTGTGTATGAAGGTGGAGTCTGTCTACACACCCATTTTTCTACTGAGCCCTCAATTCAAAGGGTCAAATAGGAAGTGTTTCCGATATTCAGCTAAATGCTATGCAGGTGTAGACATCAGACGGCTCTGCTATTCATTCTGGAATGGCTGGGCCCAAGCATTTACATACTGCAGTAAGTATAATTTTATTTGAGCTTCCTTTCCTTTTATTTCTCCTCTGTGCTACATTTACCGCAACGCTTTAGCCTGTGGAAAATTTTCAAAGGGGGATGTTATATTATCCATGAATTTTATTTCAGGACGGTAATGGGGCCTCACACAATATCTCTTGTACAAAGACAGTTCTGGGTCCCACAAAGTTGAAAACCCTCATCGGGTCCAACACTGTAGTGTTCAGGTGAGGAGACTGAGGCCCAGAGACATGAAGGAACCTGCCCACGGTCACAGAGCTCACAGGACAGGAGCTGTGCTTCTGTGGGTCATTCTCGATAGCCTCTCGCTGCATTAATTCACCCACACTACGAAGTCAGCTCGCCGGCGGCCACCAGCACCTCTCACCTGCCGGTGCTTCATTGAACACCAGCCAAGGGCTGTCCCTGCAATCCTCACATCAAGCCTATGACTGATGGGGACGTGACAGCGCCACGCACCCTCATCTTATGCTCTCGAGGCCGTGTTTCAGAATTTAGATCTTTTTGGATTTTAGAGAAGGCAACAGGGTGCATTTGTCTAAAATCCCCATCAGAACCCGGGGAATTGCCCTATAAACAAACAGTAATATTGCACCTGATTCACGGTAAGCTGGAAAACTATCAATTGTCTCCTGGCAGCCAATGGACTCCAAAATCCCCTTTCGCTTCTCAAAGCTCTTTAGACTTTG
This sequence comes from Crocuta crocuta, assembly GCF_008692635.1. Taxonomy (NCBI): domain Eukaryota; kingdom Metazoa; phylum Chordata; class Mammalia; order Carnivora; family Hyaenidae; genus Crocuta; species Crocuta crocuta. Next base: position 10,991,937 of record NW_027529428.1, on the reverse strand, counting down.
GAATTACGGGTCTGTTGAATCGTCCCCACAGGACAGGCAGGGAGCAGGGGCTGAGAGGTTAAGGTGAGCAGCTTAGCTAAAAGCAGGTAAAGAGCAGTGACATCAGAACCTCCTATGATGACTGGCTATAGGACAAGAAATGCTTCGTTTTTCTCACTCTGTGACTCTGGTGACTTCGCATGCACAAGTCACAACAAGGACTGCCACGCCGTGTCCTGAGTAAAAGCGGGAGCGAGGCATCGCTGCAGCCATGAGGGGCACATGCGGACGGATGACCTGAAAAGTATGTGCTGAGTGCTGAGCATTACTGACGGAAGCAGCCTGCAAACGCACAGGCTCTGTGTGCGCGCTGTCTAGTGGGGTCACGTGGCAGCCCAGGGAGGGACACGCCGTCATGTGACACAAGCTTGGTGGCCTCACAGCCCGTACATGGAGGCAGGATCCAGATCCAGACTCAGTTCTGAAGCCAACGCTCTTCTGTCCTTTGCTTCAGAAGCAAAGGGGGTAAAAGTGAGATTCGGGGCCCATCCTTGTCACCCTCCTGCTTCCTCATTCCTCTCGTCATCTTCCCAGATGGGAGCTTGGACCGAAAGGGACCCCTCCTTAGAAGCTCCAAGCCAGGGGCGCCTGGGTGGCTTAGTCGGTTAAGCGTCCGACTTTCGCTTAGGTCATGATCTCGCGGTTCGTGGGTTCGAGCCCCGCGACGGGCTCTGTGCTGACTGCCAGCTCAGAGCCTGGAGCCTGTTTCAGTCTGTGACTCCCTCTCTCTCTGACCCTCCCCTGCTCACGCTGTCTCTCTCTCTCTCTCTCTCCCCTATAAATAAAAAAAAAAAAAAAAAAAAAAAAAAAAAAAAAAAAGAAGCTCAGAGCCAGCTGGGGGGGGCAGAGGGTCCCGCGGGCGTCCACATGCCTGGTAGGGGTGGTGCAGAGCTAACTCCCCCTTTCCAGCCAGCCTGCGGGGCATGTGAGCCTTAAGCTTCTAAGTTTAACTTTCGAAACTTTCCGAGAAACTTCCAAAACTCATTTTCTCCCAGTCTGTGTGCTCGGCCGCCAGCTGTCAAGGAAGAGCAGGGAGAATGGCTGCCTTCGCAAAGATCTTGTTCCGCGGGGCTGGGTTCTAGGGAACCAGACCAAGCGATGGTGCAGAGTGTGAATGTCCCCACCTCCCCGTGGCTGCGGCTGTGACAGCGCGGAATCCCGGGGGAAGAGCAGCTTGCCTCGGACTCTTAACTTCCCGCAGGAGGGCAATTTACTGCAGCTAGACGAACAGTCTCCTGGAGAAAAATGGCCTCTCTTAAGGAGCCAAGGCGACCACAGGCAATTTTTTTTTAAGTAGCTAAGGGCTCTGTGCTCAACATGAGAAACGGAGCTTACGCCGCGGTGCTGAGAGGGAAATCAGCACCATCAATGGCACGGACATGGCCCTCCTGGGGCGGCCCTGTGGCTCCAGGCCTTCATCATGGGGCCGCGGCTCCCGGCCCTAAAGGGAGCTTCTAAGGCCCAGCCAAGCTTCAGGAGAGGCTGGATGCTGACGTAGCTTGAAGCCTGGAGGCCTCACCAGCGGGTCCAGGGACGTCGGGGGGGAGAAGGCTCAATGGAGGAAGGGGGCCCTGCCTCTGCTGTGCATGGATTTTCTCTGTTGACTGTGACACCGGGAAAGATGGGGCTTGGGACTCACTGGCTTGGGGATGAGAGGAGTAGCTGGTTTTCGTGACAACTGGGAGTGGACAGGCAGTGCTCCTGGCACTGGGGCGGTTAGGAAAAGGAATCCTAACTTTGCTGTGGTCTAGAGGGCAATCCTACACAGCCGAGAATGATCCTCCTCCAAAGGTCCTCATGCCCAGGTGAGGTGCACTTGGGGCCCCCATGGGTCCGACTGCTTTCCTTCTCCTCTCTTCCCTCATTCTAGGCCATCCTTGAACTATACCAGCAGGCCCCTGCCTCAGGGCCTTTGCACTCACCCTTTTCTTACTCTAGGGTGATGCAGGTCTCTCTTCAAATGTCACCTCTTCAGAGAAGAATTTGCTGATTCTCCCACCTGAAATAGCTCCTGTCCCAGCTGTTTTTTATTTTTCCTTATAGAAGTTCTCACTATCTAGTTTAAGTCTATTTATCTGTTTATTTTCTGTCTCCCTGTAAGCCTCATGATAAACACCTTGTATCATCTTTGTATCCCTACCATGTACTTGACACACAGTAGGTGCTCAATAAAAGCGTGCTTCATGTATGATTAATGAGACCAATTCAGGTTCTGAGAGAGAGAGAGAGAGAATCTGGCCCACCCAAGGGCAGCCCAGGTCACCCAGGGGGACATCAGGGGAGGCACTCTTACATCCTCAGACTCAAAGACGTGGCAGATCATCTTGTATTGCCTTTTTCCATCCTGGGATGGGTGGGAGGCTTCCACGTTCTCCTGGGAGTTGGAGCGGGGCATCCGCCTGCGGGCCATCAGCACAACGATATTCCCGATGTCGGCTATGTAGGAGATGGTCCTTAGAGGGTGGTCCATCATTGTCTCCTGGAGGGCGTAAGGGACAGGGATGCTAAGTCCAGCACAGCATCTAATGGCCCATGAGAGAGTCTGCCACCCCACAGCCCAACCAAGTGCAGTCCCCATGCAGCGGGGGGTGGGGGGTGATGGTGGGATGCCTGGGTTCAAAGACTGCTGGCAGATTTACATGCACCCACTTAAGCCTGGGGGGAGTTCCCATGACTTAATAATGACCCAGACCAAGAAGTGGCCTGTGGTATGTGCAAAAAACTGTTCAGTCGTTTTACAACCAGTAAAATCTCTGGTGAAGTTAAAAGAAGAAAATATCCACACGTGATGGTTGTAGTGTGTGTGTGTGTGTGTGTGTGTGTGTGTGTGTGTGTGTATGTGTGTGTGTCTGATTTTAAGCAAAAATTTCTTAAAAGGCTAATCTGTTCTAGTTAATGAATCTTCTGGAACAACTTACAAGAATGATTTGCAAACAACAGCCGTGTTTATTTTTTCCTTAGGTCTTCAAGGAAACAGTCCCAGAGCACCACCGCCCCCTCCCCCGCAGCACGCTCTGCACACACTGCCTTCTAGCTTGTTTGGAAGCCAGCAGTGGAGGACAGGCGCTCTGCAGACATGGGTACAGTCTCGGAGCTGCCATCCTAGGACCCCCACCCCCAGAAAAGGCGGCAGCCAGCTAATACCTGTGTGTCGGCATTCAGTACTTTGATTCTCTGGGTAGAAATGAAGAGATCCACCTCGGTCATTGGCTGAGATTCCCCTTCCGGAGCCTGAGAAGAAAGATGCACCAGGGGAAAGCTTAATGCCTCATCCCGACTCAAGGGCACGGGAGCAAGGTTAGCTCACACACAGAGGCACTGAGACACAGTCACCAGAACAGCAGGGTGGACTTCAGATGTAGACTGCCGAAGCGGAAGGGACAGCAGAGGGTGGACTCACGAACCAGAGTGAGCACTGGCAGTTATAGGGGAAAATGCCGAGTCCCCTCTGCCTCTCCCCCACGGAAGCGGCAGCTCATAGCAGATGTGACTCTAGGAACGATGCTCGTGAACTGCCCTTTCTGCGAGGCTTTTGCAGCCCAACACATTGAAGAACAAGGGCAACTAGCCCACACCCCGGGACCTTGGAGAAGTCACTAAGTGTCTACCCGTGTTCAAGTGATGGGGGACATTTTATATCAAGTACAAACAAAGTCATTTGGATGCAGTTCTGGTAAAAGGGTCTTCATGTTCGTACACTACCACAGCGACACAGAAGCCATACCCATTCCTGAAGCCACCCCATTAAGGAGGAGCCCCAAATACCTCAACACCCCATAGGTAGCCCACAAGCACCTAGAAGCTCCATAACCAAAAAAGCGCATCTGTCTGGTCCACTTAGGGTTTAACTCCGCACAGTGTGGTTATTAGCGAGTTTTCTTTTTTGCATCCAGCAATCTGACAAATCCACAAGTCAAACGTGACTATAATTGAACAGACCCAAATCCCTGCCACATTAATGCTCCTGAATGGTGGGAACTTTCACACTCCTGGAGGATTCATTTAGCATCTCCAATCTGCTGCCTGTTGTTTCTCTGACGTGAAATGACTAATGAGCAACAGAAAACAGCCACTTTGGGCAACTAAGTTTTGAGAAACGTTGGCTAATGGGGCGGTTCAAAAAGAAATCTGAACGAAAACTTGCTGGATGCAGAAAACAAAAACACAAAATAATAAAAAGGCAAAATGTAAATAAATGAAAAGAACAGGCATAACACCAAGCTGATGACGTTATTTGTACTGCACCTTCTTTCTGCTTTTGGCCAATTTCTGGGCCATCTGCTTAGCATGGAACAAACAGAGACAGGAGAACAGTTAGAAAAGAATTTGCAGAGACTCAAAGTCAAAAGGGAATTGACAAACTAGTATCGACAGTGGCATAAAGCATTTCTGTGTGAGGAGGACTGACTTAAAAAAAAATTCTGCTCTATAGACAATTTCCTAACTCATGATTTTGTAAGTGGCGGGGGCTGTAGGAGGAAGGAAACACTGGGGTGCTTCTTATATGTAACTGCAATCGATGCTTCCAAGAACCAGCTTGGTTCTGTTTTCTTCTTTGTATGCCTTGATTTTCTTTATTGTATGCCTATTTCCTTGATTTCAACCTACATCTGAATTTGCTTTTACTTTCTTTGGATTACATTTGCTGATTTTTTTTTCCTAGCTTCCTGAGATGAAAATTTAATGGACAGATCTTTAAACTCTTTTTTTCCCCTGATACATTTATTTAAAACTGTGAATATCCCTCCAAGCACTGCGTTAGCTGTATCCCACAAATTTTGTTATGTTCCCATCTAATTATCACTTCAAAATGTTTTCTAATTTCCACTGTGAGTTTTCCTTTGAACTTTGGATTTAGAGTTGTGTTATTAATTTTAGTACATTTGGGGATTTTCTAGTTTTCTTTTGTTACTGAGTTCTGAGTTAATTCTGCTGTGGTCAGAGAATATACTCTGATTCCAAAACTTTGAATTGAGTTGTGCTGCGTTCTTAGCCCTATGACCCAGAACATGACCGACTATGTTAAATGTCAGGTGGATTTCAAAAGATGCATTCTTCATTTGTTGGGAACTGTGTTCTACCTAGTGTTCTACCAGTACCGGTTAGGTCAATTAGGCTGGTTAAGGGTACGGTTTAAATTTTTTATGTACTGGCTAATTTTTTCCTTGTTTGCTTGTTCTAAAATTTACTAAGAGAGGTATGTTAAAATCTCCAGCTGTTACTGTGGGTTGGTCCCTGTCTCCTTTTGGTTCTGTCAATATTTGCTTTATCTATTTTATATCTGTGTTATAAGGTACATACATATTTAAGGTACTTATGTCTTTCTGTTGAATTGATCCTTATATTGTCCATCTCTAGTAATAATTCTTGCCTTAAATTTGTGTAATATTAATATAGTCTATTCCTAACTAGAAATAGATGTAACAAACTTCCTCCCACCTTTTCTCATAAGTAAATGACAACACAGTTGATTAAAAGAGAGACAGACTGCAGCCAGATTGTCTAAAACTGAATCCTGGCTCTGCCACCTATTAGTTGTATGACTTGGAGCAAGCCACCTCATATCTCTGTGCCTCAATTTCCTTATCTGTAAAATGAGGATAAAAACAGTATCTACCGCATAGGGCTGTTGTGAGAATAAAACAAATGTGTGCAAAGCTCTTAGAACAGCATCTGGTGAATTATGAGCACTACATTTGTGTTGGTTATAGGATTATAATTTACCTATGTCAGAATGCAATTTCTTGGCTTTTGGTAAGGCTTGTTAGACATACACAGATCTTGTACAAATAATGGTGGGTCAGTGGCTGAACCACGAACGCTGCTGTGGTGATGGGGGTGGGTGGAGGGCCGTCTGCTCTCTCAGGCTCCTTCATACTCACCTGTGGAAAAGCCCTTTTGTTCTCAGCAGCACATCTCTAGTTCATTAATGAGTCAAATGTGGATGTCTGTTCTATCTCATTGGAGAGAAACTAGATGAGTCAGCCATCCAAACACCAAGTACCNTTCATGGTGCACAGTCTGCTCTGGAAAAGTCAGAAGGCAGCAAGTTCAAGGGGGCATCCTAACTCTGCGTGCGGCAGTGAACATGCGTCTGCATCTGAGGAGTGGCCCTCCGCCACACCATGCAGATTTCTGTGTGGGACCCAAGAGTCCCGTGGGGGTGTTCCCAACTGCATCGGCTGTCATCCCCATGATAAATGACCACTGTGAGATCCTCACGTGCATGTGTTTGTTCCACCACTTTCCCTGAAATTATCTGGCAGGAATAAGAATTTCTAATATTCTTGATACCAAAACCTAACAGCTATTGGTCAACATTCTTGACTCTAAGGAACAGTGATTTGAAAGAGTCCTCCCAGAGGAAGCTACGTCTTTTACCAACGGAATAACCAAATTGTTTTTTGTTTTTGTTTGTTTGTTTACTGGACTGGTTGATGAAAGAGAATCCAAATGGCAAACCGAGTTTCATGAAAGGCATTCTGAAGTAATTTTTATAAAGTGAAGGGTATTTTATGCGCTTACAGTAATACCAGGATTTCAACCACATGTGCTATTCAGGTGCACTGAAACAAATTCTAATTTAAAGTTTACACATGACATTTGGGAAGGGGTCAGATCCGGAATGATAAATTGCAGTAGCAGAGAAGCCCAAGAGGAGGCCAGAGTGTGTCGTAAAGCAAGGAGTGACAGCATCCACTGAAATCCTCATGTTTCACAGGACTGATGTGGCTTGCCCCTCAGTAAGCTGTGGACACAAAGGACACAAACTGGTACTGTCATTCACCCTCTCACTCTGCGATGCGCATTGAGCATTCACCGTTGTTAAGACTCTCTAGGTTAGTCATTCTGGGAATCCTTCTGACTATTCTAGCTTTTCTTTCCCCAGGGGGCATTTGCTGAGCACTTGCTATATGCCAGCATCCTTCTAAGCAGTTCATGTGTGTTGCAATGTGAAAGGTTCTGTAGCCCTGTGAGGTAGGCACTATAGTACTCTCCTCTTGCAGAAGCAGCAGCTGAGGCACAGAGAGACTAATTAACTTGCTCAAGGGCACTCAGCTGTTAAGAGGCAGAATAGAGATTCAAACCTGGAAATCTCACTCCAGTCTCCAAACCACTTGATGTACACCTCAGGCAAGCTTCTCATCTACAAACCTCTCAGTTTACCTGTAAAGAGGGTCAATAATATCTACCTCCCAGGATTCCCCACCCCTCCATTTTGAGGAGTAAATGAGATAAATGTATGTGAAAGACCTGCTTTAAGTGTTCATGTCCTTTTCATTTTAATCACAGACTTCTTGGAGTCACGTGGGAAGTCACATGGCTTACACAAAGTCTCAACGATAGAGATTTTCGTTCTACAATTAAGTCCTGATTTTTGACATTTAAAGAAAACCTTTCCACGAAAAGAATAGGAAAATCTCATCTTTCGGGACCAGCTAATCAAGACAAATAGGAGCATGCTTGATCATGAACGCTCCTTACAAAAATGCACCAAAAAACATCCAACACCATTTGTGAGCCAAGAACATGAGCTTCACAAATGTAGGAAGAATGGAGGTACGTACACCCCACTCTGCGTGGACATGAAGCAGTTTCAGTGGCTCAGGGTAGGGCCTGGAGGGTCAGCCCAACTTCCGGCCCAAGAGCAGAGAGTGCAGAGAGCATGAGGGTGGAATGAAGCATGGGGATGTAGTGGAGAGAAAGGAAGACAAGGGTTCAAGACACGTTGGCTTCAAGTCTGGTTCTCAGAAGGGTCAAGGCATGGTTCCCACACTGTGGGACGAACAGGGCGTCTCTATCTACGGTGCTACCGACAGCACGTAGGGCAGACAGTTCTCCCAAAACATGTTCCAGAGAATCTCAGCGGCACGGCTTCTGACACGTACCACACAGTGGTCACAGATTCTGTGTTCAGATAACGATGGGAGTTACTGGTTAAGCAACGTGAATTAGATCTCCCTGGTACAGGGCTCCTCAAAATCTTTAATAGGAAAACACGTATGGCCAATTAAAAAAGGGGGATCTGTTCTGCAGCATTTCTTGAGCTAATGTGCCAGCAGGACCTCGTCAGTGGGGAGCACTCAGCTCGGGGATGCCCCAGAGCACGGAGAAAAGATGCTGTACAAGGATGGTCACCCTTCTGTTGGACAGTGGTCCCCTAATTACAGTGTATACCACAATCTCCTTGAAGGATTATGGAAACACAGATTCCTGGGCCCTACCCACCCCCACCCTGAATATCTGACTGGGTGTGCCTGAGAATCTGCATTTCTAACAATCCCAGGTGGTCCTGAGGGCTGGCCAAGGGATCCCATTCTGAGAACTACCTCTTTAATGTATTCCTTAGTCATCTGGGGGCTTCTGAAAAGGCTATTATTTCTCCTCAGAAATGATGAACAACAAAGGCAGAAAGATACATTAGGGAGGGTCCAAAGATGGAAAAAAAAAAAACAAGAAAAATGGCAGATGTGTTCTAATTCTGCTGTTGCATTTAGATCCACCTTATTTATTCTATGTGGGTAGATGGAAAAGGCTTTCAATTTCAGATTCCTCAACCTGCCTTGTATTACTGTTACTTAAGCAATCTTCTTGGTTCCCTTATTAGACTGCAAGTATCTCAAGGTCAAGGACTGGGTCTTGGTTAGTTTTTATCTCCTGAGATGCCTCCCTCAAGGGTCTGTGGAGGAATGGTTTGCTTTCTGAGCCAAATTCCTTTGTCTTCCTCTCACATTAACTAGAAAATTTCTGGCCAAACCACAACTCCAAATTCTCTCCCCATTTGGCAAATAAATTTATACGTTCTTTAAATTAAGAAAAGACTAATTCTGCAAACTCCCAAGTGCAAATCCAATAAGCACCACAATCGACCCACAGGAGGGAAATGAAAAAGACAGTTCTGAAAGCCCAGCTTCAGGTTTGGTGTTCGCTCAGAGTTAACCTAGCACAAACCCCATGGCCACACCAGACTCACGGTGAGGAAGATGGGGGTCCCCATGGGGAAGAAGGGAAGAAAAAGGAATCAGAAACAGAAGGAGGAAACCCCTCTGTCTTTGTTCAGATGAGTGCACCAAGGTGGAAGTTACTCATCAGTTTGTGTGAGGGTATTGCTAAGTGCATTTCCAAATCAATTCACACAGGTTTTCTTCTTTCCTTCCTTCCTGGACAGACATTCAAATCTGTAGCTTCCTTCCTCTTTGCATCTTTATAGAGGTGGCCTAGACTAACTCATTCCTGAAAGGTCAGCCTCTCTTTAGGAAACAGCAGGGCACCACCTTCCTTACAGAAAGGGGTCTCCTATGTGCGGACCCAGGGTGCAGGTTCCTGCAAGACCAACCCCACGGATCCAGATAAATGCTCTAGGTGCTCTGCTTCCCTCTGTGAAATCTCGGTGCACATCCCGACACGGTGGCTTTCTATGGGGCGCTGAAATAACCCATGGGTCTGCACACAGTCTCCACCTAGCATTTGCAAAAGCGTCAGGCTGGGTGCAAAGTCTAATGACTCGACGGGCATTTAAAAGGAAAAGGAGGCAGAAAACACTTAATGACGGGCCGCAGCTCCTTCACATGCAAAGCAGCACGCTGCAAAGATGATACTTATAAATGAATGGAGCCATTTAACTTCGCCACTCTGTAATGAATTCCTCACACTACAATAATTTGCTGTAAAAATAAATATATGTTTTCCAGATGTCTGCTCTGCTCTAGGCAGGTCTAAAATGGATTTATAATCAGACAGCCTCATCTTGCTTGTTATGATCAACGAAACCATCTAATTTTTTGGTTCAAATCAGCCATGGAACTTCTGGATACCGAACCTTTGAAGCCTCAAAGTGAACTTTCTGGTTTCTTTTCAGGGAGGCTGGACTTTAAGAAGGGAAACCCGCGCTCTAGGGCCTCACTGCGGAAACTGGAAGCTGTGATTCAGCGCACACTGGGTCCTGGCTGGGCTCTGGCGCTGGGTGCCACGGCCTTTAGTTCTGGGGAGGTGTCTTCTCCTTTCCTCAAGGTCACATGTCACAGGGCAGTGGACATGTCACATGTCACACTGTATCCATGTCACAGGGCAGTGGGAACAGATAAACTATCTGTGGGACTCAACGGCTCCCACTCAGGAGGCCAATGAACAAGGTGCCCAGTATGATCCCCAAACCCGCACATGTTTGAAACCTTGATGGACAGAAGTTGAGAGAAATCCCCAAACAGCACAGTTTTCTGTCTTGAGGGCGTTCAGGGCTCCTCCAGGGGTGGAATGCTGTTTGGTCCTGAAAGATTCACATGAATGGGCTCTGGGAGTGCTCCCTGACAGGGGCCGAGGGGTCCTCTGGCATTCTGTGGGAGTTAAATCTCTATCCTGTGCCCTATCTTGGACATTGCAGGCTGTCAGGCATGCCTGCCTCGGGCCCACTAACACCAGCACAAAACATCCCCAGAAGCTGTGGCACCCCACGAGGTCCCCCAGCTGCTTCCAAAAGCCCCTTCCGGAGGTGGCCCCCGGCTGTCCGAAAACCACAGAGCGAGGCATGCCAGGTCCTCACACTCCCATTGGTCTTGAGGAAGTGAGCAGCGCCATTAACCTGTGTCCAGAGCTTAAGCTGCTTTGTGGGGCTGCTGCCTTGGCATCCACTTTGGTCACGTGGCCTGCTGTGACCTGAAACGGACGCTAGCCCTCACACAAGTGGGTGCCCTGGACGACAGCTCACAGAGTCACAAGCAAATTTAAGCTCCCGATATCAATTCCCAACAACCCTTGTAGTAAATGGTCTCCCTCAGGCCCAGGGCCTTCCCCGTGTGTGGCCTGAGAGAAGACCCCCGTGGAGCTCCCCAAAACTTTGCCCTTTTCGGTTTGAGTTGGCCAGTTCAAATCCAGGGACCCCGAAGTACTCTGCTCACAGACCCTAGGAGAGGCGTGTGCCCCAGGTCCTGTCTCGCCCTCTGCCTGCGCTCACTCAGGCTTGACCCCCACCCTGTGGCCCCTTGAGGTGTGCTGGGTCCCTGGGTCCTTCCCTGAGGACCTGTAAGTTATAAGCTTCTCTATTTCGGTTTCTCTTGTGCTCTTTTGCTCACCGTCTGATACCCTGGGGCTCTGCTGAACAGACATGAACAAAATCCCAACATGCTATATTTGATAACTGGTTCAAAAGCAGGAGACTGAGCTTGGACCATGCCCGTAACATGAGTATTCAAGTCACTGGACCGCCACGTGCATGAAAACACAGGGATAAAGCTCTCCCGCTGGAGACCTAATGTTCAAAATGACATCCGTCCTCACGTTACCAGCTTTCCAGAGTTGATGATCACACGTGCTTTCTCTTAAGAACATTAAGAACACCCCAGGCACACAGCATTTATCTGTAAGGGCTCAGGCACACTTTTTCTCTGTTGGCAGGTACATCATCCCACCCCACACTCCCCTAAACCTGAGACTAGATATGCATGAGGTACAGGGGAGACCACCATGGACGGCTCAGCCCGCCACCTCCGCCCCCCGCGCCCCTCACCTTGATCCTGCTCACGGCTTCCTGGGCCTGCATCATGCGCACGTTTTTGGAGGGGGTTTTGTCTGAGAGCAGCTGGGTGGAGCCAAGGTAATTGGCAGCAAAAATGATTCCATCGATCAAGTCTTCGGGGTCACAGGGTCCGGGAACTGTAACACACAGAGCCGCAGCGGTGAGTGAAGCCGCCCTGGGGGAAGGGGGGGGCCGACGAATTGCTGACAGAGCCTTCACCCTCCCCCACTGTCGATAACAGTGCAGGCAGCCCGGTGCAGAGACACCCTGCCCGTCCAAGGCACCTCTCCGGGCCTGCCTTCACTCACCCCTTGTTTTCAGAGGGAAGGGACGATTTCCTCTTCATACGCTCACTGACTGTGAGAAATGATGTGTGTATTATATGAAACATAAAATTCAGTGACAAAGGGTGTCGTGTCTCCTGTTAGACTGTGAGCTCTTTGGGGACAAAAGACCATGTCATGCTCATCTTTGGCTCTTCTGTCTCATCAGAGCCTGTCATCCAGTGGGCATCAAATAAATGTTTGCCAGACAAGTGGTCAGGTGAGCAGGAGGCCGCTTTATTAGAAAACCTCATTTTATAGCCTCAATGTTCACATCTCTCCCTTCCATTTTATCCGTAATGGGGAAAGCAAATTTTACAAATCAGAAAAATGGACATTCGTTTGGGAGTGTCCAGATCCCCAGAATGGACTCTGACCCCAATTCTTTGAGGCAGGTGACATTATCCAGAGTCCCCTGAGGCCAACCTTGCTGAGTTACAGGCTCTGGGGTCCCTGGGTTGCAGCTATATACAGATCAATTCCAAAGAAAATCAGAATTTTCTGTTCTCACTGACCAGCCTTTTAAATCAAACCTTAGTTTTAAAATATTTAAAATGGGGGCATCTGATTCTAACCATAATCACCTGTAAACTCTACTTGTGATTAAATCATGTCTGGGACTAATATATGACTTGAGAACAGATGCACAAAGAAGGGCATTTTAATTCTGCAATGAAAAGCATATGTATTTTCTTTGGCTTCAGTGCCATATTTGGGGAGATTAAAATCTACATTTTTAACCAACTGTTAAAACCTCAGGCTCTTAAATTAGATAACTGGCAAGGGAAACAATTTGCTTTTTCCTTTCGGGGAGCTAGTCTGAAATGATTTTTATTTTTATCCCTCAACATCGAGCCCATCTTGGGCTTAACCAGCTGCTTCCCACGATAAGCACCTTATCAGAGTTCAGTCTTAAAACAATCTGGTCATTTTTCTAAAGCCAAGGTGGTGGCTGAAATAAAGAAATGAACAGTGTTTTAGGAAAGGCCTTCACAAAGCATGTGCGTAGTCAGTAAGCAAGGAAACCCATTGTTTACCTTATTCTCGATCTTTCCGAGAAAGGCTTCTGGACAAACAAAGAGAATCAGCCAAACTTGCCTCAGCTATGTGTGAGTAATTCACCTTCTTCTCAAAAGTCACATGATTCTTGCACTGAAACTTTCTCACAGAGGTGAGAAGGATTCAGAGTATTTACAACATATGGTTTTAGCTATACAGCAGGGAAGCACTGTTCTAACTAAAATAACACACAAACGGTCTGGAACCTACGTTACATTTTGTAAAAAGTAAGAGATTATCAGTCTCCTATCAGAAATTCCCGTGACAGGTTTACAGTGTTCACTTAAACATAACCACGTTTGCCCAACTGGGCACTGAGAAGAGAGATCTCATCTGGGATAGTAACTTTTAAAAACCTTCCATTTGCTTTGTGAAAATAATGAATGTTAAAAGAAAGATAAAAAAAAATTAACCACATACTTCTCTACGGGACTTCCAGGATTATATGTTCATGTCTGAGTTAGCTTATTTCCTGAAAAGGGTCTCTTGTCAACCACGGTAACTGTGGATATGCAGGAAGGTTTAAGAGCAATCCGAATAATACTCAAAGGACTACATAAATGCCAACCAGCCAAGGGACAGATACGCTGGACCTAAATAAATTATACATTTGAGATGCGATCTGATGACATTTATCCTCCAGAGATATTGAGGGTAATCAAATGTCACCGCTGCTAGATCATGCCTCGGGAAGAAGCCCCGTGTTCGTAATTTCATTTTAGAATACTTTTTTCAAAAGTTAGAAAATTCCACATCATGCTGGTCCCAAGCCAAAGAACTGCAGGTTTCGTTTCGGCCTTTTCGAATGTGTCTGTCCTTTGAGTGAGGCCTCTGCGTTGCTTCCGTGTTACGTCCTCACACCTTCGTGATGCTGCATCTGGAGGGGTGTCGCTGAGGAAAAATGGAATTTCCAAACTTCCAAAAACTCCCTGAAGAGTGCTCATGGAGTTCTGGGGCCTCACCAAAATGGCACAAATAATTTACAGGCTACTCAAGAAAGAAACCTGAGTAACGGAAGCAAGCCCATGAGCTTGACCTAGGCTGCAGGACTGCGGGTCGTAAAGGTCTATGAATCGTGGTAATTCATTATCCCCTGACTGTTCATTCACGGGATCCAAGGGCCAGACAGAGCCTCACAGTCCCCAGAAAATCCTCTTTCAAGGAAATGCCAATCTATCCTACCTGAAAAACCATCTGCCATCCTCTCTGGTAGAGGGTCAGTGGCACCTCTAGCTAACGAGGGCCTTTGTGAGGATGAGGAACAGGCATTTTGTTTGTATGGCCTGACGTCAAGTGGGGCTGTCTCGCATGGGCCAAGTTCTGGCCCTGCTAGGCCTCCTGACTGGGTGCCCTTGAGCAGTGAGAAACCTGCACAACCATACGTAGCCACCCTGCACAGAATGCCATTTATCGGGACAGCTGTGAAATCAGACTGCCAGCTCACGGCCTGGCTGTGAAGCTTGCTAACTGTGTGATTTTGGGAAAGGCACTCACCTCGTCTTGAGTAAAAATGTCTCAGTTCTTTCCTGTGTAACATGGGGGTGGTAAGCCCACTTCACGAGATAGATGTGAGGATTCAATTAGTTATTACATGAAAACTGTGTATCTGGCACAGAGTAAAAGCTGGATAAATGTTACTACGCTTACTCATCCAAGCAAGAGATGGGAATTATTGGAAAGATCTTTTTTTCTTCCCTCTAAATTTACAGGACCAAAAGTCACCTTTAAAGTTCATTCCCGCTTGAATGGTTCTTAATGGATACAAGAGGTATCCTGGACTGGAGGGGAGGAGAGTTGGATTCAGATGTAATATGCCCATTTCTAAGCTGGAGACAGCTCTCTGCCTCCATGCAACCTCCCTCAGGTCCTCAGGGACAGAATCGGCAAAGGTGGGGGGTACGGTGGGGGAATCTTTGACAGGCTCACCGCTGTTTTCTTTTAATTTAAAATTCTATGATCATTAAGACTATTAATAAGCCTTTCTTCCCCACTATGGTCTTACAGCCCCATGCTTCAAATGCCCAAAGTGCTAGAATATTCATGCATGACTCAGTACTCAATTATTTCCTTTTCAGCTCTTACCTTCAACGTAGGTTGGGAATGAAGCCAAGCTTTTTCTTGACTGTAATCAAGACAAAGAGGTTTCAGAAAGGGCAAAGCATGATGAAAAATGCATTAACACATTATCTGTGCAACATGAAAAATAAATAGATCACCAATGACAGATATTAATCGGTGTCAACCATTTTTGGTTATTACAGAAAGAAAGGTGCAGACAGACACACACTTCTTATTAGAGGTTACCCAGAGCCCAGAATATCCATTCATATTTTAGGTAACCTGAAAATCTTACATTCCACAATTAGAGGGATGTCCATCAGCTTAAAAAATATCCCACAGACCAAAGTCCATAATGAGCAACAGCAATACAAAGAGCTCAATTTGCACTCTTAAGAATCTGGGTTTCTAAGTGAAAAACTGCTAGATGAGTAAAAGCATCAACAATGCAACTATATGTTGAAATCAAGAATTTCCCTGGAGAATTTTATTTCCCTTTAGGTCTTTGCTTCAGTAGTCTCTCACTGCACTAAAAATGTTTGCCAGAGTTTTCCTCTCCTCCTTTCATCTCTTATTGGTTTAAAAATTCCATTATGTAAGTAATTAGTTTATGTTACCTTAACATAAGAACAGAATCAAAGAAGTGAATTGAAAGCGGTGGAATTTCTTATACTAAGTAACACAGCAAGGGTCGGTCTTCCAATAGCATCGTTGGGATGTGCGCACGATCAGCTAAAAACCTTCTAGAACCTGATTGAATGGCAGTTTAAATGCTAGCTCGCCGAGGAGCAATACTTACCATTTGGTTCCTCCCGTAAGTGAGTGGCACAGAGAACTCTGAGGGGCCTAAGTGCAGGAAATTCATTCCCGCATTCCACAGAATTTGTAGCTGATATGTCTGGGGCAGGGTGATGTGAGCATTGCAGGCGAGTGGAGAGCTACTGTCAAAAACAAGAGTCTTTCAAACGAGCAAAAAGGAGGCTCTGCATGGCCCAGGGCTATCCTCAGAAAGCCTATGGTTTTTCATTGCTAAGAATCTAGCAGCTATGTCATTTCAATATGTATGTTTTAGGAAAAGGGTACCTAGGATAGCAGAGCTGCTCAACAGGTTGACCGAGGTGGATGGTAAACTCTGGGGGGTGCCTGGCAGGTGGGAGAGTTAGGGCCCAAAAGACGGGACATCGGGGGTACGGCTCCATCTTGTAGTACTTTGTACCGTGCTCTTCGCTTGGAAGAGGAGGACAGCAAAGGGACGACTAACTAATTACCATCTGTACAACATTCTAAAAATAGCAGTTAACTGTTCTAGAAGAAAAACTGGAGGCAAAGACCCCCAGATTTAAGACTACCTCAATTTGTGACAATGACAAGAATTCAACACGAAATCACACAACAAATCACACAAGGCAATGTGTCAGTAAACCTTCTGGAATGTGCCCGCTGGGATGAAATGGTTCGTCACACCGAAATGGTGGGTTTCTTATTTCAGAAGGGATTACCCCGAAGGAAACTAAAGATACAAGTCCACTGGGAAGAAAGGTCATTGGCTCCTAGTGCATTTATGGAAAACTGCACCCCAAGGAAAGCTAAGATATGTGGACAGGAGGAAAGAGAGCTCCAACGTCAACTTCAACAGTGATTTACATTGGTTTTACTTTTCCATTGATCCAAGTGGGAAGAAAGGCCCAGTCGAGTGTCAATAGCCAGGTCTAACTCCGGTTAAAAAATAAAAAAGTAACTTCATGGTTGTAGGTGGAAGCCAGTTTCCTCATAAAGACTAAAGATCTTAAAATTAGTATTTTCCAACTGCCGTCCATGTCCTTGCCCTTAGCAGCAAAGGGCCTGAGGTAGAGAGGGTTTACTTTGTTTCATCAAAATGTACCTCCATGTACATCCAAGAAACCAGTTCAGATTTTCTTGGGCTATTAGGATACTTTTCTGAATGTTCATCTCAAGGACAGTCCCTGGGTTTTAGCAGAAGCTACGAAAGAATTACTTTAGTCAATAGTTCTAAAAGCTGCGGTTTTTATTTAGAGCCACAACGGAGGGCGTTTGGTACATTTACTTATTACTTATTCTGTATTCATAAGCTCACGACTGGCTTTCTTTAGTCTCTGGGACAGTAAGATTTAAAAAAAAATGTTTTGAGAAATGAAAGAATCTCTAATTTTTGCACACAAAGAGGATTTTCATCATTATTTCTAAGGATCTGCAGAAACACATGCCAAGTCCTGTAGGAATCGAGAAACTAACACGTTTGCCTTGCTTATTATATCTGATGAATAATCAAAAGCTGAATATTCAGATGCCTGATTAGCCCTTTGTCTTCTCACATGTGGACAGAGACCAACATGAGTCGATCCTTAACATCCAAGAATTAATAACGCCACATTCAAGAAGATGAAAGGCCAAAATCCTTGGGATTTTCTACGACAACACACTAAACTATGTGCAAAGCCAGGGGGCCTGACACTTGGAACAATGACATACACGTCACCTTGTCCACGCAGTGTGAGGCCTGTAGGCACTTTTCACCTGAGGGCAGCAGACCCTGGCATGAAGACCCTGCATGAATCCCTGAGTTCTGGATTCAAATCCTGCCCTGCCCTGGGCCCTGGACCTCAGGTAAGTTAGTGCACTTCTCTGTTGCTTCCATCAAAACGTGAGGACAGTGCTTCCTACACCCACAGAATTACTGTAAGGAGGAGGTGAGACTATGATGTGCTTGGCCCGATGCCTGAACACGGTAAATGCTTGGGAAACACTCACTCTTGCTTAGTTATTATCACTGTGGCTTTGATTCTCTTCTTCTTGCTTCTTGTTCTCGCCTATCCCTGTATTATGAACAAACGATAAGGCAGAGCAGTGGGACCCAGCGTCCGCACAAACAGCTTGTTCCCCCTGGTCCCGTGACCTAGGGTCTGAGGACAAGGACAAAGCATAGCTGAAATTTAATTTCTAACGCTGGTGTCATTTCAGAGAAGGTCTCCTTACATTTGTTTGGGTTAATATACACAGGTGATTCAAAAGTCTACCTCTCTCTGCTTGAATAGTTAATGGCAAATGTATGTATATTCAGTGATGCTTCAAGGGCAAATTTTAATGAAGACTCCCTTTAGAAGTGATCCGCCACTCATGGCAAAAGGGAAACTTCTTCTTCTTTTTTTTTTTTAACTTTTTAAAAGTTGATTTATTTTCAGAGACAGAGAGAGCAGAGGAGGGGCAGAGAATCCCAGGCAGGCTCCACGCTGTCAGTGTGGAGCCCGATGCGGGGCTTGAACTCATGAACTGCGAGATCATGACCTGAGCTGAAACTGAGTCAGATGTTTCACCTACTGAGCCACCGAGGCGCCCTGGAAACTGCTTTCTTCTGTTCCACGTAATGTCATATTCTTAACAAAAGGAAGGAAAGTGACACAACCATTCATTATATGGTTTACCTGTCTCGTGCACAGCCTCAGCACTGGCTGGGCTGGAGTGAGCTGAACCCTGCAGCCCACGGCACCTGTGGCCCACTTCATAAATAGCTGGGGTGGCCTTTGGCTGGGGGTAAAAGGACAACAGTGTGGGAAAATGAAAAGGCAGGGCTCCCTCCAGGAGGAAAACCTGCCCTTTGACACCTTGCTTGGGAGTGAGCAGCATTTTCTCACTTAAATAGCCTCTGCTGGGGCTCTGTCTGGGCTCCGTTAGTAAGGCAGCCATATGACTTACTGTGTGAGAGGGGCACTTCCAGCCTGTGCTCTCTAGGAGTCCTGAGCCACGACTATAATTAAATGGAATAAAATGCAAAATTCAGTTCCTCAGTCCCAAAAGCCACATTTCACATGACTAGGGACCACCGTGTAAGATAGCAGAGAAGCAGACTATTTCCATCATTACAGAAAGTTCTATTGGATAGCACTGCTTTAGAAAGGGAGAGTGGAGGGGCGCCTGGGTGGCTCGGTTGGTTAAGCCTCTGATTTCGGTTCAGGTCATGATCTTGTGGTTTGTGAGTTCGAGCGCCATGTCAGTTCTGTGCTGACAGCTTGGAGCCTGGAGCCTGTTCAGATTCTGTGTCTCCCTCTCTCTCTCTGGCTCTTCCCCACTCACACTCTTTCTCAAAAATGAATAAACATTAAAAAATATATATAAAAAAGGGAGAATGACGCTCACTAGCTGCACTGCTTGCACAACAGGTGTGGACTGGAAAGCAGGTGTGAACTGGAAAGCAGGTATGAACTGCAAACCACCCCAGGTAAACCAGGATGAGTAGTCACCCTGATGTCATGAAAAATATCTCACGTGGCCTGTAAGAAATGGGTATTTACAAAACTGGCCCATTTCCCAAACTGGTTCGTAATACCCTGAGGAAGGCTGCTGCTACACAGAGTTCTTGATATCCAGTTTCTGGCACTGTCCCGGGGAACTTTCTGGAATGTCGGAAATGCTCTGTCATCTTCCCTGTCCAACGCAACAGCTCCAACTTACATGTGGCCACTGAGCACCTGAACTGTGGCTGGCATGCCTGAGAAGGTGCACTTCCATTTTATTTATCAATCAAAACAGACACTCTTGGCCTGTGGCTCTTGGGCTGGAGGACGTGGCTTCAATCACTGAACTCCTGGAGAGGAGGAATCAGCACTTCTCTCCCTCGAGGGGGATTTGGGGGATTTGTGCAGGGAGCTGAAGAAAGCTCACAAGAGAAGAAGAATCAAACAACACATGGGCCGGTGGCTTCTGGAACAAAACAGCACCCTACCTCTTTATTTGAGGAGGCCTCCGCGGGGTCGCTGGGGTGAAGGGGTGTGCTCGAAGACTCTGCGCCCAGGGGAGAGGAGCTGCCAGGAGACGGGGACTGGAACACAGCAAGGGAAAGACACAGTGAGAATCGGGGGCTCGTGAACACCTGGTGGGGTGGGGGCCAGAGGAGAAAGCCCCACACAACTGCACACACACCTCCACAGTGACAAAACTTCCTTGCAGAGAAGTTGCCAATGGTACATAAAAGGCCTGCATTTTTGAGCTTTTTATTTTTATTTATTTTTTTAATTTTAGAAAGGGGGGAGGGGCAGAGAGAGACAGAGAGAATCTTACACAGAGCCTGATGCGGGGTTTGATCCCATGACCCTGGGATCATGAACTGAGCCCAAATCAAGAGTCAGACACTCAACTGCCTGAGGTACCCAGGTGCCCCTTAAGCTCTTTTAAATTCCCACTCTGTTTTCTTGGTTGGTTTGTATTTATTTATTTTTGAGAGGGAGGGAGAGAGACAGAGCATGAGCGGGGCAGGAGCAGAAAGAGAGGGAGACACAGAATCCAAAGCAGGCTCCAGGCTCTGAGCTGTCAGCACACAGCCTGACACAGGGCTTGAACCCATGAACTGTGACATTATGACCAGATGCTTAAGTGACTGAGCCACCCAAGCCCTCCTCCCCCCATGTTTTCAAAGGAACCTTTTATAGCTCTGCCATTTTGTCCCTCCTTAGGCCAAGTGTCTCAACACAGCAACAGATGAATAGCAATCCTAGAGCCCTAAATGAATAAAGCTAATGGAGATACACACCCAAGTCTGTGGTTTTAAAATTTTTACTGACAAAGACTTTGGGTACTAATTATCTTATAAAACCACCTGCCCAAGATGACCTGAATGGAAAAGGAAAAATGAAAACAGGTATTTTTTTATTAAAAGATTTTAAATGTTTATTTTTTGCAGGGAGGAGGGGCAGAGAGAGAGGGAGACACAGAATCCAAAGCAGGCTCCAGGCTCTGAGCTGTCAGCACAGAGCCTAATATGGGGCTCAAACTCATGAACCGTGAGATCATGACCTGAGCTGAAGCTGGATGTTTAACTGACTGGTATTTTTGTTTTCACTTCTTTTTCATTTTTTTTCACTTGAGAGAGAGAGAGAGAGAGAGAGAGAGAGAGAGTGCAAGTGAGCTAGAGGCAGAGGGGAGTGAGGATGGGGAGGGAGGGAGTGAGAGAGAGAGAGAGAAGCAGGGCTCACCCAAAGCAGGGCTCATGTTTTACCCAAAGCGGGGCTTGTGCTCATCCCAAGTGGGGTCTGAACTCACCCCATGTGGTACTTGAACTCATGTACCTTGAGCTCATGACCTGAGCTAAAGTCAGATGCTTAGCGACTAAGCCACCCAGGCACCCTGAAAAGAGGTATTTTTAAAGTGGCAGTTGGGACTGAAGACCAAAAGCCACACCACCTGTATTTCTCGAGTCCAGATTTCAAGTATGTTTTTCTGATTTAATCCACAGGCCACTGAAAATTCAGAGAAATTTCAGCCTCTGAACAATGTGACCGTGGCTGCTCTTGAAACAGTTCAAAAATCCTTTATTGAATGATAGGTTTGAAAATAAGGATTAGAAACATAGCTTTGGGACATATGGTCCCCATCAGGTGTTACTGCCTCCGGTGGTGGCACAGGTAGGTCTTGCTGGATGGGAACGGGAAGCCCCAGGTGACGGCCGGACACAGCATGTGCTCCGTCAACACTGGCCGAGTGGCTGGCCAAAAAAATCAAGCCAGCAGGCAAGGACGGGACTCAAACGGGCGCTGGAACCCCCCCCCGCCCCGAAGCCGGTACCCAGACGTCTCTGTGTGCTCCTGAAATCCTGACAGATGAAGGGCACCGTCAGGCAAGCCACAGGGACGCTGAAGAGTCCTGCAGCGACAGTCCTCTGAGAGCAAGATACACCGCGTCATCGTTTGCTGGCAAAGCCTGACAGGAAGCCTACGACAGAACCCACGTGATGATCTGTCCTCTGAGGAAGTGTGGCCGTGTGAGGGGAGGCACGTCCCTGGCAAAGGAAGCAGAGTGGCATCAGTGATAGCTCAATCTGCTTCTGATCTCTTCCAACTGGCCCCCATGGGGAAACTGAGATAGAAACATCAGCGCAGTACCTCTGCATGGAAGGGGAGAATGTTCCACAAAACTGGTCGTGCTGAGTAGGGGCGGGGGCATGTTCACGTACAACAGGACTTCAATGAGCATTCTGTGAAATCATAAAACTAAATAAATCTTTTCCAGAAAGTCTCAATTATAGGAAAACATGGGGGAGGGGGGAGGGGAGTGCCAAATGATCTGGACGACGATGTGGCAAAATGCGATTTTATTTACGCTGAGGCTATTCTTGTGAGGCCTGGAGTTGATTTCCATGCCCACATTCCTAATTCTGGGCAGGGAAGTGAGGACCAGGAAGCATCAGCCACTGTGCAGGGAAGCCAAGAGGGTGGGCGCAGGCTGAGGGCTCACGTAAAGGACCCCCTAACCACACAGTCCCTGGAGGCAAGAAACCAGCCCTATGTGCCTTAAAAAAATCATCCACAGGGGCATCTGGGTGGCTCAGTCGGTTTAGCATCGACTTTGGCTCAGGTCATGATCTTGCGGTTTGTGAGTTCAAGCCCCATGGCGGCCTCTGTGCTGACAGCTCAGAGCCTGGAGCCTGTTTCGGAGTCTGTATCTCCCTCTCTCTCTGACCCTCCCCTGCTCACGCTGTCTCTCTCTCTCTCTCTCCTAGAAATAAATAAAACATTAAAATAATAAATAAATGTTAAATAAAAAACAAACAAAAATCATCCACAGAATTATTTATTTGGCACCCAAGAGAGTTGAGGGGTATTGGCTGAGGTTAGCTTTGTTTGGACTACTCAAAATTAATGTAGTAAAGTCCTCATGAGATTGTAGTGCCTTTCCATCTTCCCAGTTTTTCAGATTTGAAGATCTTCCTTAGATATTTACATCAATTTCCCCCCCAAGTAATTTTCTCTGTTGCAAAGATTTTAAGGGTCTGGTCCCTGGGAAGCTAGTACAGCTGGTTTTTCTTTAATTGCTGGGTTTGAGGGCTGTGTAACACTTCCGTTTAAAAGAAATCTTCCAAAGAGTCCCTCAGTTTCTATTTCCTTATCTAACCATTTTCTGTTGAAAATCTGCTAAAAAACGAATTCACTCCAACACTGGGAACACGGGATCATCTCAGGATGATGTGAGAAGGCGGGTTATCCGGACAGTAGGCTGGGATGTGGAAGAGGCAGGTCAGATCCCACAGTGAGGCCCCGCTTCCTCAACAGCAGATTGAACGCTGTGGCTGATCGAACGCCCTTTTCTTAATCTAAAAAATTTTTTAATTTTTTCTTTTTTTAAATTTTTGAGCCTAGTGCAGGGCTCAAACTCAAAAACTGTGAGATCATGACCTGAACCTAAGACAGCTGCTTAACCGGCTGAGCCACCCAGGCGCCCCAGAAGCCCTTTTCTGACAGCACTCCAATGATCTTCCGTGTGGAATGTTAAATCTGCATTTTGAATTAGAAAACAGGTCTTTGCCTGCGAGGACTGTGACCCGAGCTCCAGCAAAGCTCTTCTGAAGTTGAAAGCCGTCCCCAAATGAAAGGCCCCCACCCGGGGGAAGCCTAGGACTCCCCAAACCACTGCTGACAAAGTCAAGTTGGCAAATGCTTTCAGAGCAGGCACGGCCCCCATGGAGTCTGAACAAAGGTGTTCGTATGGACTCATCTCCAATGCCTGCTTTAAAAGCCCTTTGCCCTTCACTGCCGGCTTCTGCCTTGCTGTTCTCTCAAAAGTAGAGAGGAAACCAGAAACTAGGTAATACCTTTTACTTTCAAAGAATGTACTGGAGGCAAAGTTTAACCAATGAAATATGACACAAAAAGCGAGTTATTATTATGTATTTCTCTGTCTGAAGTCTCATGCCTTCTGGGTCACTGACTAGACATTCCATTTTAAGTCAATGAGACCGAGGATGGGAAGCAAATGTGGGCTTGGAAATTCACAAAGTGCCACATGAGGCATCTATTAGGAGGACATCTATATGATGTCCGAAACCTGGGAACTCCCTGTTCTGCTTAATTGTAGGAGGTCTTCGTAAGCTGCTTGCCCTCTGCGGATTGTATCCTAGCAGTCTCCACGACCACGGTCTGAATTTTACTACCCCGGCTCTGGGGGGCCATGGAGCCGAGCTCTCAGCCATATGATCCTGGTTCCTCGGTGCCAGGGCAAGAGATGGGCAGTCCCTTTGTTAGGCTGGCGGCGGCCTCAGGACGCAGGAACATCCAGAGGGAAAGCTAGTCACTCATTTCATTTCCAATCGAACATCTCCTGGGGGCAAACGCCGCACTGCTGGTGGTCGAGGTGGTATTTGCAGGGAAGCAAAGCGTGCACAGAGAACTAGTACTCATTTATTGTGTGCCTACCTCTGTCCTTAATTCTGGGCCGAGAAACAAAGAGGAAAGAGATGTTGCGGTCCTCTCCTATATCCCCTTCCAGATGAGGGGCGGAGGCAGACGTGTGGCACGTGGCAGAGATACTCACCCGTACATGGGACACAGGGCTGAGAGGGTGCAATTCTGCAGGAAGGGAGGGTATACGTGCAACTCTTTACGGGGAAGAGGATACTTCAGCTGAATCCAAAAAGTGTGCAGTATTCATGGAGCAGGATGAGATGGGGAGTGGGGGGGGATGTTTTGGAAACCGAGAGAGGCAGGGAGGTCGAGCAGCTCTGCAGGAAAGCAAGCAAGTCCCCGGAGCCTCACTGATGACAAGCAGCCAGCACCTACTCTCTGCTCAGAGGCTGAGGTTTTCTTTGTGAGTCGCTGGCCTGTTGTCCTCAGGGGAGAAGGTCAATCTAGGCACTTAGTAACTATTTCCTCTGCTGGAATCTAGCACTTAGTGACTATCTCCTCCACTGGACTGAAAATCCAAAGGACGGAGGGACTGAGTTATCACTTTCTGCTCTTCCCTTTCCTTAATCCTTTCTCCCTTGACCTCTGCATGAAGAGAAGACTACAACCTGGAAAAGCTGACTGGATGATGATGAGAACACCCCCAAACTAAAGGGCCCGCAGGCTCTTTCAAAGTAGACAGTATTCTTTTCAGAAAAGCCTAAGGACTAAGCGCTAAGCAGCGATCTAAAGATGTAAAGACATCTAAACATGTTGACTTCTGGAGAGGTTCTTCACAAGATTCGCGATCAGGTGAGTTCCATTGGGACTGTTCTTTCATTTTTTAAAAAAATATTTATTTATGAGAGAGACAGAGGGTGAACGGGGAAGGGTCAGAGAGAGAGGGAGACACAGATCCAAAGCAGGCTCCAGGCCCTGAGCTGTCAGCATAGAGCCCAACGCGAGGCTTGAACTCACAAACTGTGAGATCATGACCTGAGCTGAAATCCGACGCTGAACCGACTGAGCCACCCAGGCGCCCCGTTCACTCATTTTTTAAACAAGGAAATTCTGACAGCATCTGCGGAGGCCCCGACCCCCGCCTGTCCCCAGGGAGCTCCTTGCTTAGCAGGGGAGACAGACGCACACACAAACACAGGGTGTCTCTGAAAGCAGTGGCCACTGGGTCCTCGAGGAAAACAGAAGTCGCAGTAACACAGAAGCAGTTGCCACTGAGCTGACCGCTCACGACGTCACTGTCCACCTCAACCCCTCTCTCCGGCCCACGTCTCCGGCAGCTGCTATCGGCTGACTGTTGGAACCATCTGGTGCTTCAAGACCACAAACAAAATGAAACAGAAAGCCAGATGCCTACAAGCGCGCTGCACAGAAGTGTGAACACTTCAACAATAAATAAAAAGCAGGATTTTAGAGCACTGAAATGGGCGCAGTTGGAGGACGGCTCCAGGCAGCCACGGATAACTGGGAGAGCCGGGAGGGCTATACCGGTTCACGGTGAAGCGGACGATAGCCTGGAAAGAAGGATGGTACTGGGGGTGCTTTGAAAACGCATGATTGGAGGATCAAACCCAGTACGGGAGGCCCTTGTGACATTTGTAGCAGCCCTTACACATCCTTGCCGAAACTGTCCTCTTTAAGATCTGGAAGGATCCCTTCCAATCATGCTGCAGACGTCACTGTGTGCCACTCCTCAAAAATCAATACTTCTCTTCTGTTTTAAGAATTCACCGGTAGGTGAAATTATAACCTCCATGTTATTAGTCACAAGATAACACATTAGTTAAAACAGGTTTATAATTTTTAGTATTGTTTCTCCAGGTCAGGTTCTAGCCAAATCCCCTCTTGCCTCCTCATACTTTGAAATTTTGGTACTCCTTTATGTTTATTTATTAGTTTTGAAAGAGAGATGGAACATGAGTGGGGGAGGGGCAGAGAGAGAGGGAGACACAGGATCTGAAGCAGCTCCAGGCTCTGGGCTGTCAGCACAGAGCCCGATGTGGGGCTTGAACCCATGGACTGTGAGATCATGATGCGAGCCGAAGACGGATGCTTAATGACTGAGCCACCCAAGTGCACATCCCCATTTTAAAAAAAGGTTTATTTATTTATTTTGAGAGAGAGCATGGGCAGGGGAGGGGCAGAGAGAGGGGAGAGAGAGAATCCCCAAGCAGGCTCTGCGCTATCAGGGCAGAACCCGATGGGGGGTTCGAACCTAGGGACCATGAGATCATGATCTGAGCAGAAGTCTGACGCTAAGCCGACTGAGCCACCCAGGCGCCCCTTCCTCATTTTAAGTGGATTAATTTTAAGTGGCCTTTTGAAAGTGTACTTCTGCAAGATTCCTCAGGACGGCCTGCCCGCATGGTGTTTAAAAGGGGGTGTGAGAGCTGCCCTCACAGGTGTGAACAGGAGGCTAGGGGCATCAGGGAGAGGTGACCTGCAGAGGCTGGTCAGGGAGGCCTTTCCCACCTCAGTGCTGGAGACTCGGGACACCTCTTGTTTGGTGGAAATAAAAACTCGATCAATTCCTAAGATACAGGATCTGGGCTTCACATCCAACCCAACCCGGCTTTCCAACATTAGGGTCTATTTCCAAAAGCACAACGTTGATTCTAGGGAACGTAAGGTACACTTCTCCTTTGAAAGAGGCTGGGATAAGGGCGCCTGGGTGGCTTAGTCGGTTAAGCGTCCGACTTTGGCTTAGGTCATGATCTCGCGGTTTGTGGGTTCGAGCCCCGCATCGGGCTCTGTGCTGACTGCCAGCTCAGAGCCTGGAGCCTATTTCAGAGTCTGTGTCTCCCTTTCTCTCTGACCCTCCGCTGCTCACGCTGTCTCTCTATCTCTCTCTCCTAGCAATAAAACNGCCTGGGTGGCTTAGTCGGTTAAGCGTCCGACTTTGGCTTAGGTCATGATCTCGCGGTTTGTGGGTTCGAGCCCCGCATCGGGCTCTGTGCTGACTGCCAGCTCAGAGCCTGGAGCCTATTTCAGAGTCTGTGTCTCCCTTTCTCTCTGACCCTCCGCTGCTCACGCTGTCTCTCTATCTCTCTCTCCTAGAAATAAAACAAACAAACAAAAAAAACATGAAAGAGGCTGGGATAAAGAGAAAGAAAGGGCTGGGGTGTTTTAATTTTATAATGTGGCAGAACTAGTAAAACTTTCAAGGTTTCAGGACAGCGAGAGGGCTGAGTGGTCCAGCCCGGGCATCGGGCAGACCAGCGTCTGAATCTTGCCTCCCATTCACTGCTCTGACTTGGAGCAGTTACTCATCTTCTCGGATCCTCCTGAGAACTGGGGAAAACAGTTACTACCCACCTCCTGGGGCTGACATGAGGATTAATCGGTGACCATGTACACAGGGCATCAGCTCAGCACCTGCGGACGCACAAAGCATTCAACCAACATTCCACCAAGTCTTGTAAGATTCCAACAGTAACCATTACTTCCCCCCGTGGGGGGTGGGTGTTCACAAAGACAACACGTGCCCATGGAGATGCTTTCCGCATCTAGCTCTTCTTGTCTCCTTCCTTATTAAAATTTTACTCTTAGATAAAATTAAAAAGCACACAGAAGCCTCTCTAAAATCATACTACAAAGACTCTAAATTAATTTATAAGCCCCAAGACTCTTACTGGTATATTGGTAAGAACAGCGCCTTCCGGGCTAAGCCTGGGGATCTACACAACTGTGTGCGATTTCTGGCATGCGCGGGGTCTCCCACTCGAGGCAGCATTTTGCAGTATGAGGGGTGAGGGCGACATTGCCATGGGGATGGAGTTACAAAAGAGAATCAGGTGCAGATGCAAGTGTTCGTTTACAACACAGCTCATGTGTCACCACGACACACAACGTATGGACCTTGGTGAGAGGTCTATCTATCTACTGTGAGGACCTTGGTGAGAGACTCCGCCTGACTCTCGCCGACCTTGACAAGTCCAAGTACATGTTGGTCCTTTCCTCAAGGAAGCTCGGTGACAACACTTTCACCATGAAGAAGGGTAGGAGAAAATAATCCCTTAAAAATGACACAGGTTTTGGGGCGCCTGGGTGGCTTAGTCGGTTAAGCGTCCGACTTTCGCTTAGCTCATGATCTCGCGGTTCGTGGGTTCGAGCCCCGCGTCGGGCTCTGTGCTGACTGCCAGCTCAGAGCCTGGAGCCTGTTTCAGTCTGTGACTCCCTCTCTCTCTGACCCTCCCCTGCTCATGCTGTCTGTCTCCTAGAAATAAATAAAAATATTAAAAAAAAAAATGATACAGGTTTCCCAAATCGGTGACTGGATTATTTAGTAAGGTCACCTCTGTGGAGCAACTCACAGACCTGGAGAATAAAGCTGTTTTTGTTTTTCAAAGTCCCCAAGCAGCCACCATACCACAAGAGGCCCAAGCACCAAGTACTCATGGGCCTTCCTCACCAGGGCTAGGAACTCTGTCTCCCTCAAATTCATCCACCCTAGCACCCTAGCACCCGGTGGGACAGTATGAGGAGATGGGGCCTTTGTGAGGTAATTCGGTCACAAGGATGGAGCTCCTCTAATGGGATTAGTGCCTTTACTAGAAGAGACACAGAAGAGCCTGCTTCCTCTCTCTGCTCTCCACAGTGTGAGAACACACCAAGAACGCGGCCACCTGCAAATCAGGAAGGGGGTCTACGCCAGCAGCTGCTCATGCAGGCACCCTGATCTCAGACTTCCCAGGTTCCAGAACTGTGAGAAGTAAATATGTTTGGTTTTTTAAAAAATGTTTATTTTGAGAGAGAGAGAATGTGCATGCACGAGGCAGGGGACGGGCAGAAAAAGAGGGAGAGAAAGGGAATCCCAAGCAGGCTCTGTGCTGTCAGTGCAGAGCCCAACGGGGGGCTCGATATCACGAGAACAGTGAGATCATGACCTGAGCTGAAATCAAGAGTCTGATACCTAACTGACTGAGCCACCCAGGCATCCCAATTTCTGTTGTTGAAGGCACCCGGCATGTGGTGTTTTTCTTACACAGCAGCCCAAACTAAGACAAGCAGACACCTTTCACTAAGTATCTATTGACTCTCACTTTAAAATATAACCTGGGGCGCCCGGGTGGCTCAGTCGGTTAAGCGTCCGACTTCGGCTCAGGTCATGATCTCGCGGTTCGTGGGTTCAAGCCCCACATCGGGCTCTGTGCTGACAGCTCAGAGCCTGGAGCCTGCTTCAGATTCTGTGTCTCCCTCTCTCAGATCCTCCCCTGCTCTCTCTCTCTCTCTCTCTCAGAAATAAATAAAACATTAAAAAAAATAAAATAAAATACAACTTTAGGGCACCTGGGTGGCTCAGTCGGTTAAGCGTCTAACTTTAGCTCAGGTCACGATCTCGTGGTTCGTGGGTTCATGCCCTGCGTCGGGCTCTGTGCTGACAGCTCAGAGCCTGGATCCTGCTTCAGATTCTGTGTCTCCCTCGCTCTGCCCCTCCCCCACTCACGTTCTGTCTGTCTCTCTCAAAAACAAACATTAAAATTTTTTTAAAATACAATTTTAACAAGCTCTGAGCAATCATGCCTCAATTAAAAAACGTCGGTGGTTCCTGCTTGTGTATACAATAAATCGTGGACTCTACCTTGGTACTTAAGGCCCTCCAAGGTTTGGCCTTAATTTCACCACTTTTCCCCCTTCCAGTTATTATGTCTACCATCAAGTCAACTGAGCTGTTTTCTGCTTCCCAGATAACCTGCGTGTTTTTGCGCAGTGCCCTTGTTCACACTCTTGTCCAACTGCACATGTCCATGAGCCTCCAAAAGCTCATTTCCAATGTTACTTCTTGAGTGAGATCTTTCCTATTCTCTTCGGTGAGTGCAAGCCCTCTCCTATGAGAATTGCTGGTGTTTGACTGATGCCATTCTTACATATGTCACTTTCTCCTTTATGGTTTATTGAAACGCCATCGGATGGTTTAATTACAGTATTTTAATAAGCACTACGAAGGCAGAATGTGATTATTTTGAGAGAGAGAGAGAGAGAGAACATGACCATGCATGTGAGCAGGGGAGGAACGTATAGCAAGGAAGACAGAATCACAAGCAGGCTTCACGCCAGCACAGAGCCCCACTTGGAGGTCAATCCCACAACCGTGAGCCAAAATTATGAGCTGGACGCTTAACCAACTGAGGCACCCGGCATGTGATTATTTAAGTTTTCTTTTCCAAGTGTTTAATACAAGGTTCTCCATAAAATATACAACAGGAGTTCAGTAAGTATGTCGAACACAGGGAAGCATGCACGGATGTCAATCCTTTTATGCCAGAGGAGAAAGAAAACACAAAATACACTGATACACGGAGTCGGTCCTGAGCCCACGTAGCACGCACTTCTGTGCTCCCACAATATTGGTGCCCAAGTGCAGATCAGGGTTCTGTTCACTGACTCTTGATCACAGTTGGCTTGCTTGTCAGATGCTGTGTGCAAATCACACATCCTCGTGTGAATGGTACTGTGGACACAAAACTCTCAAAGGTAGCATCTCATACGGACCGTGATCAAGCACTTGGTCGTTCAATTCCTTACCGGCCTGACCACTCTGGACCTATCTGGAATTTCAAAGGTGTGGCTGCCTGTGGCAGGTGACGGCACGTACTCGACTTCTTCTGGCAAACTTCTGCTTCAGGGACTGTGTGGGGTTTCTCCAGACCCGGCATCCCTGAATAGTTTTTTCGCTATGCATCTTGGTTTACCCAGCTTCATCCCCTTTCTCAAATAAACGTACATTGTTTTCCTCACTGATTTAAGTTGTTTTAAATGAACCCTGCTCCGCGTTAGAGTTATAAAAAAAGAAACAAATATATGATTAGGTTTTCTTGCTCCAAGACATGTTTGTGGTTTTGAAAATTGAAACTGGTTAAGAGATCCGTAATTATTCGCTCTCAATTCAAACTGTATTATCAATGCACATTTCTGTTTCCTTAATGTGGTGAAGTAGGAAAGTTAGCACAGGCATTGCAGGGGCATAATTATGTCATTAAAATGATAATAGCCCGGGCCTAATGAAGTGTTTTATATACACATTTATAATGGATTCAATTAATACCAATGGAACATTTTGAGATAACTGTCGGTTAAAATATTCTAACCATTTTTATTCTTTTCCCACGGGGGGGAGGAGGAGGGTGGGTGCTCCCAGCCCTACGTGCTCCCAAGCCACCACGTTATGGCTGGAAGGTGAAGACCTGGGCCACCTTGGAGCTCAGAGACAGCCTTGCAACGCAGCTGTCTCCTCAAAGAGAGGCCTCTCACTGTCAATAAGTAATTCATTTTATTACCATCCAAAGGGCCTTAAGCTTCTGAAGCCACGGACTCAAAGGCAAAACAAACAAACAAACAAAACAAAAGCCAAATGAAAACAAAAAGCTGAACTATTAACCAGTGTCATTATTGTAAGTTGAGGTAACTTACCAGCTGAAAAAGCCCACCTGGAAAGACAGGTCAGCTATTACCCTTTGAAAGGGCCTTGCTCTACAGTTTGAAATGCCTTACAACTTGTGATGGACAAATGAGAGAGGCAGCCTCTCATTTCCCCATTGGGGGCCTGCACTCTCCTTCCCAGACCTGAGCTCCGTAAGAGGAAAAACCAAAGTCACTTGTGGTTTATATGAAGCGATGCAGCAAGTGCACAGTTTGCTGTAATAACACATTACCTACTGAGAACAGTAGCAGCTGTTTTTGGAAGCCCTTTTCGGAAGGCTTACTATGTGCCAGGCCCTGTTAGGGGCACATTAGGCCCATTACCTCGTCTAGTTCCAAACGTGCAAGGCACTAAGCTCACTCATTGTCATTAGCATTGTGAAGCAAAAGACACAGCACTGAGAACAGAAAGGGGGGGGGCGCACAGTACCCAGACTAACTCGTTTATGAGCACACAACGCTGATGGAGAGAAAGCAAAGAGCCCAGCATCCTTCTACGTGATCAGATGGGCTGCTCGCTCTACAGGTCATCCAGAACTCGCCAGCAACAAGGAGCGCCTGGCTACATGTCCCCCGCACCCTGGGGAATGCCCACTCTGCTGCTCTGCTCCTACACCCTGAGTATGGAGGGAAGTGCGGAGAATTTACAATCTCACGTCACCAGGGACACAACACCGAGAGCGAAGAGGCAAACATGACCCTGGAGCCCTGCGATCCACCTACCTCTTCTTCGTGACACTCCAACTGGTACATCCAAAAATTCTCCATCTCTCCGGGTGCTACTTGGGCAGCCGGGCCAGCCCTGATGCCTCCACTTGTGAGCTGGGGCTACCTCCCGGCCCCAGTGCCCGTCTGGTGGATCAGTTCCAGCGGTGTTAGATGCCCAGGTCGATAATGCAACTTGTAACAGGAGATGTGACCGCCTCCCGGGCTGTCCGACTCACCCGCATTAACCCCTGGGTGCCCGAAGGCCCCCCGCGGCGGCCCTGCGTCACTGGCGGAGCGCCGTCACCTGATGTTTGTGAGAAGATGGCTGGCTACCCCTGCTGGCAGCGATGCCTACTATTTCTGGGGAAAATAAACTCGGTTCTGAGGTGCAGCCAGAAACTTTCACACACTCTAGACTCTGCTACGTTTATAGAACCTGCGAAAAAGCACACAGCTCATGTGCAAAGGAGGAGTGGAAGGTGGGAAAACGCGGCTGTCTTGGGCCTGCATCAGAATGCACCGCGTGGTGCCACGCGGGGCCTGTGTCTCTGGGGGCCAGGACGCTGGAAGCAGACCCCGCCGCTCCGGACGTTCGCCGCGGGCCTCCAACATCCTTGCGCTGAATTCAGGGTAAGGGAGATGCGGCCGGCTAACCAGACAAACACCACACAGAAAGCTGTCCTCGGGGCCAGCATGGTTTGACCCAAACTAACAGGTAATCCCAAATCAGGCTCAAGAGCTGGGCCATGTCCACGGACCCTTGGCAGAAGAGAAGACGGTCAAGACACACGCAGGCAGAGATGACCTGGAGGAAGCTCGTGGAAACAGGGGGGGCAGGGTGGTTCTGAAGGCTGAAGACAGGACACACCTCCCAGTGCCAATCACCTCATAACAAGCCATGGCAATGGGGGAGGACGTGAGTACAAGAAAGACGAAGAGCACAGAACATTCAAGAGACTCGGCCTAAAGGATGGCTTCAGCTTTCCTTCTCACCAAACCCTTTATCACACGTGCTCACAGGTCTTTCTCTGAGTTTACCTGATTAGTTAGGGAGTTGTGATAGGGTCAAAAGGTAGAAAAGAGAGAAGCCAAGGACCTGAACAATTCACAGCTGAAAAATCCACCCATGCTGTGGTTTCCTGGGCTGTGGACAACTTTCCAGGCCAGAGTGGGAAACAAGGTGCCCTTCTCTCCCCCTCTCGCCATGTTTCTGCCCATGCCTGCTGGCAGTTGTACTGCACCTACTATAATCCAGGCAGGTGTGATGCAATTCCTATAGCTGTCCGTCCCCATTCATGAAAGCCCCTTTCAAAATGGCGGGCAGGTCAGGAGCCCATGTATAGCACTGGGTCTCTCTCAAATGCTTTCTCCTTTCCATTAACTATTTAAAAGATAGAAAATCTCTGGGTGTTGATTTTCAAGTGTCCAGATGGAAGACTCTCTACCTGTGGACTCTCCCCAACTCATGGGAGAGGCCATTTCCCCCAGGCTCACCCTTCAACAGTGCTTTGGTTTGGATT
This sequence comes from Crocuta crocuta, assembly GCF_008692635.1. NCBI lineage: Eukaryota > Metazoa > Chordata > Mammalia > Carnivora > Hyaenidae > Crocuta > Crocuta crocuta. The sequence continues at coordinate 10,958,117 of NW_027529428.1, read as the reverse complement.
CGTGAACCACTGAGGGCACACTGAAGCCATTACGATCTTCGCCACTGCTGTGGAAAGCTTACAATATGTTCAGTTACTAACCAGGGAACCAGCAGCACACATGAGACCCCAAGTCAGACAAACTACGAAGAAAACCCCTAGGCCTTCTGGAAAGTTACAGAAAATGTCTATTATCTAGTGTCCTGTTGGCACAACAGAATTCAGAATTCTTGCCCTGGCTCTCTCATTTTCATTCTTTCCTTCCTTTAATCCTTCAATCGGCACCTGAAACCTACTTAATTATTCACCACTGCCTTCTCCAGACCTCATCAATAATGGATAACACCTATGATGGAAAACGACCTGCTGCAAGGTGCTGGTGTGGAGGGGGGCATAATGAA
>NW_027529428.1:10942102-10957720 GCF_008692635.1 Crocuta crocuta | reverse complement strand
GGGGCGGCGGGGCGGGGGGGGGGGGGAGGGGGGGGCAGGGTGGTTCTGAAGGCTGAAGACAGGACACAGACCTCCCAGCGCCAATCACCTCATAACAAGCCATGGCAATGGGGGAAGACGTGAGTACAAGACGAAAAGCACATGGCATCATGTGCTCTTCTGCATCATGGCAGACAGAAGTGATAAATCCATACAACCCACTGGGTCACCTGGGGCCCAGAGCCCGGATCAGGCTTCCAGAGTGGAAGGCAACATGCCAGATGGCCCAGGTCACCCCCAACCGCAAAGTTTAGTGGGATCATGAGGATAGCGATGGAAATGTTCTGCCCTGGGGCACCTGGGTGGCTCAGTTGGCTGAGCATCTGACTTCAGCTCAGGTCATGACCTCAGTTTGTGGGTTCGAGCCCTGTGTCAGGCTCTGTGCTGACAGCTTGGAGCCTGGAGCCTGCTTCGGATTCTGTGTGTGTCTTTCTCTCTGCCCCTCCCCTGTTCACTCTCTGTCTCTGTCTCTCTCTCTCTCAAAAATAAACACTGAAAAAATTTTTTAAAAAAGCTCTGGTCTAACTTATGAAGGAGTCTTTACAGCAAAATCCTTTGACCCTGGCTGACCCTTGAGACTAAAGTTAAAATCCTCTGCTTGTGAAAAATCCTTCAGGACAATCCCTCCTGTGCCCCACTTCCACAGGCTCCCCTGTGGCCCAGCTCCCCTGATGTGGCTGCCTCGCTCACCTGCGTGTTGGCCCACACACCCATGCCCCTTCACACCACCTGGGCTTCATGCTCTGTGGGTCACTTCAGAATCAGTAGATCTGCCTACTCTCAGCCAGACAACACAACAGTTATAGCCTCCGAGGAGGGGAATGGCCGACAGGGTCAGCTGGGGGCGGGCACTGCTGCATCTTTCGGTTTTAAGTCCACCGTTCCTTTGGTGGCACGTGACAGACACAGAATGTGGTAGGCAGACTTCTCAGATGGCCCCGTGAGCCCCATCGCCCAGTGGGCAGACCCTGTGTAAGCCCCTCCCTAAGGAGGGAGTGTGGGCTAGTGACTTAGTCTAAGCAAAAAAATACAGCACAGGTGATGGGCTGTCACTCTGGGTGCATTTCGACAGACTGTGACATCTACCTTGCTCTCAGCCTCTATGTCCTTCTTATCTTGCTTGCTTGATTAGGTTGCCAAGCAGGAGAGTGCCTGAGGGGCACCGAGGATGCCTCTGGCGGGCAGTCAGTGGGGACTGAGGCCTGGAGTCCACCAGCCCCTCGAGGAACAAGTGACCTTGCAAACAGGTCTCTCCCCAGTACAGCCTGAAGGCTACCGCAGGCCAGTGACACTCGACTGCAGCCTCTGAGAGACCCTAAAGCAGAGGACCAGCTAAGCCAGGCCAGATTCCTGACCGCAGATGCTGAGATGATCACTGGGACTTGTTTTAAGTCAGTGTTTTGGAGCAATTTGTTACTGAGCAGGAGATAGCTGAGACACTACATAAGCCTTCAGATGAACGCATCAGGAGCACAGGAGGCTTGGAGAGGCTGGCTGGGGGCGCACAGAAGGACTAGCCTAGAGTGTCTCATAACCTCTGCATAGGCAGGGTCTGTGTCTATTCCAGGCAGAGCCTGTCTCTCAGTTGCTGCTATATCTCTGGTGTCTTGCACAGTGCCTGACCCGCAGGAGGAACTTGAAGATATTTACTCAATGAGTCGATGGGAAATTGTGAGGCAGACTTTCAGTCGGTGGCCAGGGCTAGTAGATACAACCCATTCTGGTTCGCCAACAAAATGAAGAATAGTGTAGGTTTGCGGCCAGGCTCTGTTTCCTATTCCCAGACGATGCCCTGTGTGTAGCTGGTGCTTAATTAAACCAGAAAGTGTTAGCAACTCAATGCAATCACTCTATGGTACTCTGCATGGCAGATGGCTGGGAACGTTTGTTCCTTTGCCATCACCTGCTTCAGGAAAGCTTCCTTTCGGGAAGGTCTGCCCAGTGGAAGATACTGGGGCCCATCTTTGCTCTCCTGCTAGCAGATCCTTTGTTCTAAGGTTACACTTCTGGATAATCTTCTGGGATGTTGAGCTAGAGGGTCTGCCAGCCCTCCCTGCTTTTTTTTGGACATTAAAAAAAGAACAAAGTTGGTTTTCACAGTCAGCACTGGGGTGTATGCTTTTCCGTGGCAGGCCGGGATGCTGAGATAAGGAGGTTTAGAGTCTAGGACACAAATGGGAACAGAACAGAGCTAACTATTCCAGGACAACACTCCCCCACCCTCCCCATCACCGCTCCCTGCCTCACATGCCAAGAATACACCTCTTCCAGCCAGGGAATGATCCACTTGGGGGAAATCAGGCCCTCAACGAACATCTATCCACCCTAAAGCCTGTCTATTTTACTTCAGATCCCACCCCAACTCCATCACTTGCTACTCAGACCCTGCAAAAACTATGGCTGGCCCAAACTCCCGGAGGAGGTGTGGACTGGCGAGAGGCGATCTCTCAGTTCAAAATACCTTAACAGGAACCCTTCACAAAAACAGACTCCTGCAGCAGCAGAACAATTATTTCACCTGCCCTTGTATGCCTGAGAATACAACCGCAAGGTCAATAGGATAAGATGCTGCTAACAAGTCTTAATGAATTAGCATGTGCACTTGACCTTGGTCAATAGTTTCCTAGCAACAGCCAAAAAAAAAAAAAAAAAAATCCATGAAAGCTGATGCTGATTTCAAGGCAGGGGGAGAGGGAGAGAAGACAGGAGGAGGTGACTTGGGCAATCAAGGCAGAGAGGAAGCCCGGACACCTCTCCACCCTCACTCCATCATCTTTCTCAGCATGAAAGAAAAAAAATAAAGTGGGTGCAAAAGTGCACACGACCAGGGCAGGTGTTAACATCGAGCTCTTCCTTCTCAGGATCTGGGCGTTATTTCCTTCTTGGCAGGAGAGTGGCTGGTTTCTGACTAAGCAGTGTTAGTGCTCAAATGCCTTCCTGCCTCAACATACTTTCTCCAATCAGCCTCTGGAGTGGAGGAGGCCCATAAAAGGCAAATGTTCTCTGAACGGGGTGGTGCATGTTGCCACTGTCACTAATTAGCAGTTCAGTGTGACTTAATCGGACAGCCCTGGAAAACGAGGCTGACCATACACGCCACCGCAGGTGGAGGGGGGTCCTCAGGCCACTGTGGTGCTGACCAGGGTGGGCTGCACAGCGAGGTCTCATGCAGGCTCCGAGCGCCGCGGGGAAGCAAAGGGAAACACGGGCACAGAGGAGGTGGAGAAGGGGTGCTATATGAATGTTTAGTGAGCTCTGACCTCCTAAGGCCAATTAACGCACCACACTTGTGATTCTCAAGTCACATTTCTGCAGGGGACTCCATGTCTGGCCAATCACATTTTCTCACGGGTCACCCTGGCAAATAATTCCCATTTTCCTGAGGAGGAAACTGTAGTTTGAGGAAGAAAGCAGGGCCAAGGTTTACACATAATGAACACTTGGTGGGCATCCACTTCGCGGACGTGCTCTGATATAAGCCACGATCTGACACAGTGCCTTCGGCTGACTGAGAGCGAGTTAAGAGAGGCAAGAAGCTCATGCATGTGACACAGGAGAAAATAAGATCATAAAGAACTAAGTGTTAGACTATAGTCCACAGTTTAAGTTGGCGGTTACCAATTCTGGCCTCAGAAATACTGATCCCAACACCCAACATCTGGAGGTTCTACTCAGGAAGCTTGGAAGCTTGGGAATCATCTATTTAGAGAGTGGGGCCTTGGCCACTGAATGAATGGGACTGTGTCTGGCCAGGAGGGAGAGCCTGTGTGGTGAGATGTGTGGCATGGGAGCAAGTGTGGGTCCACGGAAGTAGATCTGCAATTTGTAAGTACAAGGCCAACCAGTGAGATGAGCCCTGGTGACGGGGAACAGGGACCCTCACATGCCGAAGGTGCCCTGTGGTCTCGGTCCTGTGGCGTCTGTCTGGTCATGCCTGGAATTTACACTAAGAAATTACCTCCTGGGGGAATCTCTTTGTCTTTGCCCAAGACAAAGGGAATGAGATATCCAGGCGGATTTGCCTTCTAAAGTTCTGTGCAATGTGTCAAATTGACCCACTGATAGGCTGAGGCCCCTGGGTCACATAACCCAGAGATATTCAGCTACTCTGTCTAGAAAACTGAGGTCAACATGTCCAGCCCTGCTCTGAATCTTCTTCTACCCATCACTATTCTTTAAAAAAAATGTTTTTAATGTTTATTTTTGAAAAACAGACCATGAACAGAGAGGGGGCAGAGAGAGAAGGAGACACAGAATCTGAAGCAGGCTCCAGGCTCTGAGCTGTCAGTGCAGAGCCCGACACGGGGCTTGAATCCACAGACTATGAGATCACAACCTGAGCCGAAGTTGGACGCTTAGCCTACTGAGTGCCTCTGATCCACTACTATTCTTACTAAGTTTTTGGTGTCCTGTTGGCAGAGCCTGACCGACTAAAGAAACCGCCTAGGCACACAGTTCAGTGCCTGTCATCCCAACATCCTCTCTATGGCTATTCTCAAGACAGTGGTCACTGAAAACTGTGTTTCAAAGCAAGCAGGTTGAGAGACTGCATTCTGTATTAAGAACACGCTGACAGCCCTGTAATGGGAGTGGATCTCATTTGGAAGAGGATCATGTCTATAGATGAACCACATTTCATAATTCCCCAGGACTGCATGGGTTTAATTGGGTTATCACGAAATTCAATTATCCATGATCTGTCTGTTCCTCTCCCTGCACCTTCCCTTCCTCCCCTCTACAGCCCCAATCCGCTTATCGGAAAACATCGAGAGAGCACAGTTTGGGGAGCCAACAACTTTTCTAAAGACTCCTGCCCCAATTTATTAAGTGATCACTTTATTAAGTGATCAGATCAGGCACACCTGTGCACCAAGTTTCGCTCTGGAAGGTGAGAAGAGATTTCTCACTGGCTAAATCATTCATTTCCTTCCTGGGTACGTTCCCCGTATTCCCCAGCACGGGGTCACATATGCACTGGCCAGTGAGACGAGCCGTGAAGAAGCTGAGAAGGATTCCTCCTGGGAGGAGGGTCGAGCGAAGAGGAAAGATTAGAGGCTGGGGGTTAAAAAAAAAATCCATCTTCCCATCACTTAATTTCGTTCCTCAGAGCACAAAGTCCGATTGGGGACCGTGCCTTCTGCTGCTCGGATCACCAGGCAAGGGGTTTGCCCCTGTGATTCCAATGCGGCAATGGTCTGTGGTCAGTGGGGAGACGCTCGCTCAGCCCTGTAGACGAGGCCTCCCCGGGGCAGGTGCAACTCTAAAGGTGAGTTAAATAATCAGAGACAACGCTTCAAATCCAGGGGGAGAGAGCAAAAGCACGTACTCTCCTGCTCCCTTTTGTTTTTTCACGATTGAATTATTTGTGCTCCCAAAGGGATTTCAAGGTCAAGCCTTTTCATTCTGAAGTTTGTAACAGTAAGATCTTTACCTCTCTCAAAAAAAATAAATGACCCTCGTCCGTTCAGGTCCTCACAATCCAAGGAAAAATGACTCACTTTTTTGTTACTGACAACTAAGTGCCGTTACTTAGAGGGTTATTCCCCACTGGCAGGGAGAGGAATCTGCTGCTGGTCCTAAGCCACGTCCTTGCAGAATGGGCGACAGAACGTACACTGGTAAAGGAAGGCATCTTGAACACATTTCACTCTTAGGTAAAAACCATTAACCTACAGGCGCCTGGGTAGATCAGTCGGTTGGTTAAGTCTCTGACTCTGGATTTCGGCTCAGGTCATGATCTCATGGTTCCTGGGATTGAGCCCCGCGTCGGGCTCTGTGCTGACAGTGCGGACCCTGCTTGGGATTCTCTCTCCCTCTCTTTCTGCCCCTCCCCTGCTTGTGCTCTCCAAAACAAAAACAAAAAAAACCATTAACCTAAATAAGTATACAGCCACGAGGAGCGATCAGTGCATCCACACCTGACCTTGGCCAGCGCTGCTTCCACGGCGGTGATGATCTCCACTGCGCTGCCTCCCATACATGCTCAGTGGTTTCCAGACTCCACGCCCCTTATCCAGCCCACAGCGCCTAAACTCTCCAAACTTTTCGTTGTCGAGGTGCAAATCCACTTCCTAACTGGCGTTCTTCAACCTTAAGTAGTACAGCCTCTGCTGTGACCTACTTTTCCCTTCTTTGCTCTTCTGTGTGTGGATGTGAGCCAAGTGGAAGTGTGTGTGCTTAACACACACACAAAACCTTACACGTGTCTCACCATATGACACAGTGACCATATGACACACTGTCTATAAATCGTGCAAATATATAGAGGTGTTGGCTTTTCTTTTTTCTTTTTTTTTTTAATGTTTTATTTATTTCTAGGAGAGAGAGAGAGACAGTGTGAGCAGGGGAGGGTCAGAGAGAGGGAGTCACAGACCGAAACAGGCTCCAGGCTCTGAGCTGGCAGTCAGCACAGAGCCCGACGCGGGGCTCGAACCCACGAACCGCGAGATCATGACCTAAGTGAAAGTCGGACGCTTAACCGACTAAGCCACCCAGGCGCCCCATTGGCTTTTCTTTTTTCAAGAAAGCAGTAACACTGAGAGGATCCCTCTGTACAGTGAATAATCTCGGGGGATTCTATCCTTTTGTATTTTTAATTTAAGACAAAGAAATGCATGACTATAGTTTGAAAAGTCAGGCTTTTGGCAAAAACCATCATCCATTTCCCCGTTCCTCCTCCTTCTATGGCCTCATCACCAAGTCTTTCAGCATTCCTTCTGGGATCTTCCACACTCACACTGCCTCACCTTGACTTTTCAACTTTAGCCATATTTCTTGGCTTCTATAAAAGACCACAGGATTTACCTCGTTTACACTATACCTTCCCTCATCCTCTCGGTTTCCTGATTTCTGTTCATCAATGATCACGGTTTATACTCTGAAGTCTATGCATATGCTCTTCCCTGCTGACACATACGCGGTACATCAATGCATTTCATGTCTAGGTAACAATTGTTTTTAGTGCCAATAACTGCACTGTTTTTCCATTTGCTTCGTTTTCTGTCCACCGATTGATAATTTATGCCAAACTCTGCTAAAACAATCGAAAATTCCTCTCGGTACAAATATATTAGGAAATCTCTCACTTCCAGACTTTCTGGACACCCTGCAGCTTCCTGTCCACAGTGCATTGGCTGATGGCCTGTCCCTCTACATAGCTGCCGTCTGGAGTCTCCTTCTCCATCACCCCGGGGAGTCCCTGTCTCTTTCCTGTGTGGGACCCCGTTCCTCCAAGCTCTCTCTTTTTTTAAGTTTATTTTGAGAGAGAGAAGGAGAGCACAAGTGTAAGTGGGGAGAGGGGCAGAGAGAGAGACACAGAGAGAGAGAGAGACAGAGAGAGAGAATCCTAAGCAGGCTCTGTACTGTTAGGGGGCTTGAACTCACAAACCATGAGATCATGACCTGAGCTGAAGTCAGACGCTTAACCTACTGAGCAACCCAGCGGCCCTCATCTTCTTTCTTGATTTATGCTCCCATTCTCAGGGAGCAATCCTCTAGTAGCCTCCTGAGGAAAGGTACAAGGGATGTAAATTTTCTGGGACCCCACGTGTCTGAAAACATGTTGATTCCACCTTCACACTCAACTGGAAATTAGGGCTGTGTAGGTCTGCCAGTTTCTAGCATTTCTTTTGAGAAAATCAATACCATTGTGATTCCTGACCATTTGTGACCTGTTCTAATTTCTTGGAAAGCCTGCAGGATCCTCTCTTCCTCCCGTCTGTTCTGAAATTTCTGTGCCCCAACCCCCTCTTTACCATCACTGTTCGAGGTACCCAGGGGAATCTTTTTGCCAGACAGTTCTCATGTCTTTTGTTTCATGATTTCTCCATTTTATCTATGTTCCTAGATAAACATTCCTTTTTGCCTTCATTGTTCTACTTTCTGGAAGATTCCCTCAACTTTGTCTTCTTCCTACTAAAAGATTTTTAAAATTAAAAAAAGTTTAAATTTCTGCTGTCATATTTTCTAGTCAAAAAACTGGAGGCAGGGATTTTTTTTTAAAAATGACATCCTATTCTTTTTTTTTTAATGTTTATTTTTGAGAGACACGGAGAGATACAGAGTGTGAGCAGGGGAGGAGCAAAGAGAGAGAGGGAGGCACAGAATGCGAAGCAGGTTCAGGGCTCTGAGCTGTCAGCACACAGCCCGACGCGGGGCTCGAACCCACAGACCGCAAGACCATGACCTGAGCTGAAGTCAGCCGCTTAACCGACTGAGCCACTCGGGCGCCCCAATGGGGTCCTATTCTAATTCGGTGGCTCCCTTATTTTCTCCTTTCTGAGGATACTGATAAGTTTTTTACTTTCCTCCTGCTCCGCACACTGCTTTTATTTCTTCAAGTTCCTTTCTCCATTTGTTTTTCTTGTCTTTGCCTTTCAGGTTATAGATGTTCGTCGGATATTTGGTGATCGTTGGGTGTCCACCCATATTTAACAACAATGGGTCCCCAAAAAAGCCCACGGGAAGATTCACAAGAGGCAGGAAGCTTCCCTGCAGTGTGATCGGGGGGGACCCAGGTGTTCTGTCGGGAACCCCCCAAGCCTGAGCATCTGTACGTATCTGCCCAGGGCCCCGTCTCCTCGGGGAGGAACAGCCTAACCTCCTGCAAGGGGCCAGGGGGCGGGTGGGTCCTAAGCCTGACAGCTAAGAATCGAAGGCATTCTCAGCATCTCTCACCGCTTAGTGGGCGCTGTGTGCTCTAAGTGCCTCATTCCCGTTCTCAGCTGTGACGAGTGTCCCTATACCCAGGGCTTCTCTGCGTCACCCTTTCCTTTACAGTAAAGCCCCCACCCTCTGTGGAGCCAGGGGAGTGGTAACCGGCACCTGGGCTGGAGAAGGAATCTAAGGTCCCCAGTGACAGACTTTCCAAACAATCTTTTTTTTTTTTTTTTTTTTTTCCAGCCCCACACCAGCCACCTGAGGGGTGGGGGGTCTCTAATTCCCAGCCTTCCTTGGGGACCCACAGCACGGGTCCTCACAGGCACTGAGCAGAGTCAACAGAAACCTATCAGTGTGTTCGCTGGTGCTGATCAGGCCAGGCTGCGGTCACAACCACCCCAAATCCCCAAGCTGCAAGCAACACCAGCGGCTGCGCTCTCCCGGCACACGTCCCCAGGGTCATCGGGGAGCCCTGCTCATGGCGGCCCCCTGGGACCTGTGCTGACAGAGGCTCTGCATCTTATGACCCCTGACGCCGTCATCGTCACACAAGGCTGCAGCTGCTCCGGCGCAGGGGGAGCATCGCACAGCACTGCTCCCTTTCAGTGGCCGTGCGGGCCTTCTGGGGGTTGGGGGGTGCGGGCCGCCCTCCCCACGCCTGAAGGAAGAGGACAACCGGGCGCCCCGGGAGCACCACTAGCGTCACCACTCCGGTGACCTGGGATCGCGTCCTCCTCTCCTGCTGTCTCCTGGTGCTTGTGGCTTCACTGTTACGATTTTACTGTCCTTTAAGTGTAGCCTTCAGAGTAGAGATAAACACCATTTCAAGCAGCACAACACGACTCAAAATGGCCAAAACCCTCCGAATGACACTGTATGGCTGCTCCTACCCATCTCCCTGATGCCACCGTGCCTCTGTTCTCCACTCAGGACGATTTTTTTAAAATAATTTTTTAATGTTCATTTATTTTTGAGAGAGAGAGAAAGAGAGAGAGAATCCGAAGCAGGCTCCAGACTCTGAGCTGTCATCACACAGCCTGATGTGGGGCACGAACCTGTGAGCTGTGAGATCAAAGACAGATGCTTAACCAACTGAGCCACTCATGAACCCCTCCACTCAGGATGATTTTTAAAAATTTATTTTGGAGAGAAAGAGAGACAGACAGACTGACTGCAGGCGAGGGGCAGAGAGAGGAAGGGAGAGAGAGAACCCCAAGCAGGCTCCACACTGTCAGCACAGAGCCCGATGCGGGGCTCCAACTCATGAACCGTGAGATCATGACCTCATCCGAAAATCAAGATTGGGACCCGTAACCAACTGAGCCACGCAGGTGTCCCCACAATGATTTCTGTTGCTTACACAGACACTGGTAGGCTGTGAAACTTTGCAGAACTGGTCATTCATTCCTTAACAGTATTTTTCCAGAAGGCGTTTGGGAGGTAGTTTTCAAATATACGTGGAATTGAGGAATCATTACTAGAAGCAAAGCACTTAAGTATTGTTACAATTTTCCAAAAGCAATGATATAAAAAAATTTTTTTAGTGTTTATTTTTGAGAAAGAGAGACAAAGTGCAAGCAGGGGAGGGGCAGAGAGAGAGGGAGACACAGAATCCGAAGCAGGCTCCAGGCTCTGAGCTGTCAGCACAGAGCCCGACATGGGGCTTGAACTCATGAACCATCAGATCATGCCCCAAGCCTAAATTCAATGCTTAACCAACTGAGCCACCCAGGCACCCCTGAAAACAATTATTTCCCATCAGTGCTGAGCCTCTAATACATGTTCAAGTTCTAGCTAATGAGCAAGCCCATCTTTACATTCCACACAACTCGCTCACAAACAAATGCCACTTTGGGGCACCTGAGTGCTTCAGTTGGTTAAAGACTACTTCAGCTCAGGTCATAATCTCACAGTCTGTGAGTTCGAGCCCCGCCTCCCTGCCTGTGGGGCTCTGTGCTGACACCTCAGAGCCTGGAACCTGCTTGGGATTCTGTGTCTCCCTCTCTGCCCCTCCCCCATTCATGCTCTGTCTCTCAAAAATAAACATTGGGAAAAAATTTAAAAAAACAAAAACAAATGCCACTTTGTTCCAGTAAAGAACAAGACGCTGAAGTCTGAGGGAATGAGAAGGGGTATTAAAAACAGAGGTAGCTATCAGCGGTTATCTCCGGAAAGTCTGTAACGCAAGAGGTTTTCATTTCCTTCTATTTGCTCGCCGTAGTTTCTGACCATGCCGTTTGGCAATGCACTGCTACTACAGCAAGAAGCCCAAGGCCCCTTGTGTAGGCCTGCTGACCACAACCACAAGGGGACAGTCCCCTTTGTTAACACCATTCCTGGGCTAATCAAGGACTTAGTCACGTCTCAAAACCACAGATCTCACATGGGGAAACTACCCAGATGATACAATGGTTTCCTGCGAATCAGAGGTTCTCAGTCTTTTATATGCTTTAGAATCACAGGGAGAATTTACAAAATGAAATACAACAAAGCCAACAAAATGACAGCAGATCCCCAGCCTCTGCCCCAGTAATTTGTATTCTTTTTTTCCCTAATAATTTTTTTAATATTTATTTATATTTGAGAGAGAGAGACACTGTGAACGGGGTAGGGGCAGACAAAGAGGGAGACAGAATCCGAAGCAGGCTCCAGGCTCTCAGTCATCAGTGCTGAGCCTGATGTGGGGCTCGAACTCATAAACCGCGAGATCATGACCTAAGCCAGAGTCAGACACTTATCAACTGAGCCACCCAGGCGCTCCCAGTAATTTGTATTCTTAACAAGCACCTTCCGGGCAGACCTCGGACCACACTTTTTTAACAGTGCTTTTTCATCTTCTACAGTAGCAAACACAGACCGCGCGTTCCGTAAATGTTTTTTGATGTGAAGACGGAAATCAACAGAACGCATATACTTCCATTTTTCTCCTCATGATCCCATCAAAGAGGTAGGAAATCAGTCTTTCCTTTTTAAAAAAAAATATTTTTTTAATGTTTTATTTTCCAGGTGGGGAGGGAGAGCAAAAAATGCACAAGCGAGAGAGGGGCAGAGACGGAAGAGGGCAGAGGGTCCGGAGCGGGCTCTGCACTAACAGCAAAGAGCCCAATGTGGGGCTTGAACTCATGAACCGTGGGGTCATGATTGAGCCGAAGTCGAACGCTCAACAAACTGAACCACCCAGGCGCCCTGAAGGTCCTTCCTATGAATGTGGCAGGACAGACGGAATAAAACCCACACATTCAAAGAGCATAAAAATGACAGGCAGAATATTTTAAATAAAGCACGCGTTTCGGCTTTTGCTTTGTATTATCTCTTCATAACCTCGTAAGCCCTACTCGCCAATCTCTGACCATCAGGCTGAATTTCGGACAGTGTGAATTCCTAAGGCATCATCCGATATCCTGTCATTAATTCTAGGTTTTGAATGAAGCATCGTGTAAGAGGCTTACGTTGTTCCTCATTCAAATGAATCAAAGCAAGCCCCAGCCCTAAAGTGGGCTGTGTTGTGGGTTCGTGGTGAGGCTGCCGGGACCATGGGGTGAAGTCGGTTACAACAAGCAGCTGGCGTATGTGAGAAAGAAGAGCACCTGGACCTAATGGTCTTGCAACTTCTCTGATGGCTTTCCGAGTTTCTAAAAGGATATAGGGCCCAGTCTCTTGCCACCTCCTTACGTAATTTAAATTCTTTTAAATGTTTATTAATTTTTTGAGAGAGAGAGAGAGGGAGAGAGAGAGACTGACCGACAGGGGTGAGTGGGGGGAGGGACTGAAAGAGATGGAGACACAGAATCTGAAGCAGGCTCCAGGCTATGAGCTGTCAGCACAGAGCCCGACGTGGGGCTCGAACTCACGACCCGCGAAACCATGACCTAAGCTGAAGTCAGACACTTAACAGACTGAGCCACCCAGATGCCCCTACCCCTCCTTACTTTTGAAAACCCGCTCCATTTCCACTACATTTGCAAAATGCTGCAGGATTTCCCTTCTTGCCAGGAGGAACCTGGCAGCAGCTGGAGGTCAAGGGGAAGTCTACACGTGAAAGCACCTGTCTTTAACTGTTGGCATGTGAAACCTGGAACGGAGGGGAGACCCAGAGCATCGCTGCACTAACTGACCCAATGCTGCCCCCTTGCTGCGGATGACGCAGATCCATTCCCAACCAGTTTCCCACCTTTCCTGAAAGGTGCCGGCGATTTAATTAGCTACCAGCAAATGTTGACTGTTACCTAAAGAGGAGGTGGAAGATCCCTCTGACCTCCATAGCCCTTCGCGCGTAAGTAGAATGAACAGTTTCCAATAATGGCTTCTCACTCCAAAAGATGGACTGAGAAGTAACCTGGTGCAATCACAGAATGCAGAATTAAATGAAACCGAATTTAACCTCCTAACCCTTCTTTCATTCCAAGCTCACACTTTAAATGAAAGTGCTTAAAAATTATTCAAGCGAATGGAAAAGTGAAAGAGAAGATAGAGAAGCTAAAGCGCCAGGTTGTGGAGACAAAGGTTAGTCTTCTTGATTTATTTTGAATGGACTGTGACATCCAAGCTCGCCGTGTCATCAAATTTCTTAGATATTTCATAATTGGAAAATAAAATGTTAGCAGGGGCAGCAAGAGCTTTCTCTACATCTTCCCAAGGAAGCACAGTTTGGTTTAAAACCCCAAAAAGGACTTTTGGGGAGAAGGGTGCTCTGGCTCCCTTACTGAGAGCCACAGTGTGAGGTACAGTGGGTGAAAAAGGGCAGAAACTCATAGCAGGAAAAAACTCAGCAAGATTCCCCTGATATCCTCCAAAGATGCCACAATGGCAGTTCCAAACTATTGAGGGATGACTTTAAGAAAGTGGCTCTCAAGTTGTGGTCCTGTGGCCAGCAGCATCAGCACCACCTGGGGCCCTCCTACTTGACATTGTTGAACTTCACCTGAGCCCTAGGATTCCAGACAACAGCGAAGGTTAAGGAAACCTCCCCCTATCCTTTTGTGTTCTGGAAATAGCTTACTGCAAAGTCCAGCCCCCTCCCCCTATGACTTACCTAAGACTCACAGATGTCCCCTTGTTTACCTGTGACAAGGTCAGACACAGACCCTCCAAGTTCACTTTCTTTGCCTGACAAATGATTAGCTCACTGCCCATTAGTCAGAATACAATGTCCGTTAATTAATCTTTGGCTGAACCTTTTTCCTTCCTCCAGGTCCTTGAACTTCTTAGCCAGCCTACAATGCTTCCTCAAGGGCCCCTGTGGGAACAGGCTGGCCTCCAGTTAAAACATACTGTCTTCTGCAAGGCATTCAAGCCGGGCTTTCATCCCTGTTCCCTACGCCTCCTTCTTTCCAGCCCACTTTACTCCTCTCTATAAAAGAGACCCTCTCTTGGGGTGCCTGGGTGGCTCAGTCGGTTCGGCTCAGGTCATGCTCTCACGCTTCATGGGTTCGAGCCCCGTGTCGGGCTCTGTGCTGACAGCTTAGAGCCTGGAGCCTGTTTCAGATTCTGTATCTCCCTCTCTCTCTGACCCTCCCCTGTTCACTCTGTCTCTCTCTCTCTCTCTCTCAGAAATAAATAAAACATTAAAAAAATTTTTTTAAAAAAGAGAGACCGTCTTTGCCCAGCCCCAGAGACCCTTGCAGATCCTCTAGTCAGATGTTCTTCTATTGCTATAGGCCTGCCCCATCCCCTGATACAAAAGAACCTGTCTCCCCTTTGCAAAAAGCATTTCCGATCAAGTCTCTCCTTGCTCAACCCAGCCATGGTTTTTACTTGACATTAAAATTACAAATTCTCGGGGCACCTGGGTGGCTCAGTCAGTTAAGCGCCGACTCTGGCTCGGGTCATGATCTCACGGTTCGTGGGGGTTCGAACCCTGCGTCCTGTGCCGACAGCTCAGAGCCTGGAGCCTGCTTCAGATTCTGGGTCTCCCTCTCTCTCTGCCTCCCCTGCTCGTGCTTTGTCTCTCTCTGTCTCTCAAAAATAAATCAATGTTAATTTTTTTAGAATAAAATAGCAAATTCTCATGTCCCACCCGGGGCCTCCTAAGTGAGAAATGAGGGGTGGGAGGAGTGTGATGCGCCTAGAAATCGATTTCTGAACAAGCGCCTCCAGAAGGCACAGTTTGCGAAGCGCTGATTCACAGCCAGCCCTCGAAGTGCCCTCAACACTTCCAGTCGGTTCCACCTGTCGCACTCAGGCGCGCCTAACGCAAGCTGCTTCCGCGGCTCCAGGTGGGCACGGTTTGGGGCCCCACCCCCACCCCAGGACCCCTTTTCTCGTGAAGTCCTCTCCCGCGGGCAAGCACGGCCCCGCGCGCAGCGAACCGCGCGTACTTACGCCTCCGTCCACCGGCCTCTGGCCGTCGCAGTCCCTGGTGGGGCTGATGTCCTGGCGCATGACCCAGATGGGCTCTTTGGGCTCGTCGGGGGTGTAGGGCGAACGCACGGTCCTGGTTTTNATGTCCTCGGCCGCCTTGTCGAGGCTCTGCGAGCTCATGCTCTGCTTGACCTCGGCCACGATCTGGTCGATGTCCTCCTCTTGCTCGTAGCTGTCCATGCGCGGGTAGGGCGCGAACTCGGCCTCCTTCTCGGGGCTGTCGGACTCGCCGTCGGAGCGCTNTCGTCGTCGCCGCGGTGGAACAGCCGGTGCGTGTACACGTAGCCCGAGTAGGCCGCGTTCATGGCCTCCTCGTGCTCGAGCGAGTGGAAGTGCAGGTGGTTGGGCAGCGCGCGGCGCTGCGCGGCCTCGGCGTGCTCGGCCTCCGCCTGCTCCGTGTACTCCTCGGCCTCGGGCCGGTACTGCACGGCGTAGGCGCTCTCGTCCTCGGGGTCCTGCGCGCGCTCCGCGTCGTAGCCGTCGCGGGCGGCGGCGATCACGTCGCCCTCGGCCGTGTCCGTGTGGTTGTGGAAGCCGCTCTCCGTGCTGGCCGAGCGCGCC
>NW_027529428.1:10917770-10941967 GCF_008692635.1 Crocuta crocuta | reverse complement strand
TCCACCTCGGGGCGCTCCAGGTCAGCCTCCACCGACTCGTTCACCTCCCCGCCTGCCGCCTCGTCGGTCACCTCCGCCTCCGCGGAGCCCTCCGGGTGGTTCATGGTGGGCGTCGGGACGGCTGCGGGAGAGGCTGGGCCGGCTCTCTGCTCTCTCATTTTGCTCCACTCGGCTGGGAAGACAAGAAGGGGACGGGCTGTTAACGGGCTTCACCCTCGTTCTGGGCTGAGCACCCAGAAAAACCGGGTGTCATATGGAAACCAACTTGACAATAACCTATTGGTAAAAATAAATAAATAAATAAAGTTATCCCTTGATATGAAAAAATAAAAAAAAAAACAGCCGCTGTTGACCCTTTCTGAATCCGGGTCAATTAAAAAAAAAGATTGCAAATTTAAACCCAATCTGACAGCGCATAGTTCATTTTCTGCATTGCATGTATCGTGATTTGTAATTACACAGCTACTTGCCTGATTGCTAACTGGCTTTCTCCCTTCCCCACCCCTCAGACGGAGAGCCTCGTGAGCGTTTTGTTTTCCCTCCGACGAGGCTTACTATTCAGGTTCATTTCTGATGCATATGAATAAAGAGTACTACTAAATTGAATGGGCCAATTGACACATTTTCCATCTGCTACGGGATAAATCTCTCCAAATTAAACTAGGATGCTAGATACTTTAGAAACGGTTCTTTAAATAGATTGCAAGGGAAAAAAATTATCTCGAAATGTTTGGAGCTACTGCTGTCAATACAAGGATACAGACATTCGGAGGCAGGCTAGCTACCACCAGAGGGTTCTTGTCCTTTCTGTCCTTTCTGGCTCTCGTTACCTGGGACAAGGGGCTTAATTTTCTGAGCCTGCACTGTGAGATCCCACTTATTTCCTACAGCTGTTCCACAGGGCAAAAGACTGGTCAAGCACGTTTGGGAAATGCTGACTTAGAGTTGACTTTTCATTGTGAATGATCCAGGAGGAAGACACAAGATGGGGGGTTTCCCAAATTTGTGTGACCAGGATTCCCCCCCCCTTTCCCCTAGAGGCCAGTGTTCTGACAAATACACTTAAAGAAACACTAACTAGTGTCTTTCTGCATACACCCTGGACTTAAAAATTCTCTGACTCTATTAATTACCATGATAGCTGGCTGGCTATGTGGAAATTATGGCGGATTTCTTTAAAATATAGGTATGTCTCAGGGCGCCTGGGTGGCTCAGTGGGTTAAGCATCTGACTTCAGCTCAGGTCATGATCTCACGGTTCGTGGGTTCGAGCCCCACGTCAGGCTCTGTGCTGACAGCTCAGAGACTGGAGCCTGCTTCAGATTCTGTGTCTCCCTCTCTCTCTGACCCTCCCTTGCTCATGTGGTCTCTCTCTCAGAAATAAATTTTAAAAAACATTAAAAAACAAAAAAAAATTTAAATATGGGTATGTCTCGGGCTGCCTGGTGGCTCAGTTGGTTAAGTGCCCGGCTCTTGATTTCTGTGGCTCAGGTCATGATATCATGGTCATGGGATCGAGCCCTGCATCAGAGTCCATGCTGAGCATGGGATCTGCTTTGTCTTTCCCTCTCTCTCTGTCCCCTTCCTCCCCTAAATAAGTAAACATTAAAAAAAAAAAAATATATATATATGGGTATGTCTCTTTACCTATTTTTAGAGAAACCTATAGTTAGAGACACGTGGTTTCAACCTCACAATTAGTCTTATCATATATTATTATGCTTATTTATAGCATAATGTGTCCAGTGTTTGGAAATAAAGATAAAGGATGTACAGAACAACAAAAACAGGTAGGATCCCTATGCTTTCAAGATACCTGCCGTAAATGGGTTCAACAGTAAGTAGGCTTTCTTACAGTGTTCTTTTGGAGAACTCTCCCACGTTACAACTGGACAAAATGGATGGAACGTGAACTCTTTTTTTTATTAGTTTTTTAAATATTTATTCATTTTTGAGAGAGAGAGAGAAAGAGAGAGAGAGAGACCATGAGCAGGGGAGGGGCAGAAAGAGAGTAAGACAGAGAGTCTGTAGCAGGCTCCAGGCTCTAAGGTGACAGCACAGAGCCTGACGCAGGGCTCGAACTCATGAACCATGAGATCATGACCTGAGCCCAAGTCGGACACTTAACTGAATGAGCCACCCAGGCACCCTGGGACATGAACTCTTTGATGGAGCTAGCAGAAAGCTCAGGGAGGACTAGGGACATTTGATTGACTCTCTAATATTGCAATGGACTCTATTCTACTCAGCTCCCCACTCCAACCACGGAATTTCCTTCCAGCACTCTGACAACCTCAGCAGTAAAGGAGGGCATCTTGGAGCTACAAAGTTCACTTTTAAGCAGAAATATTCTCTTTCCCCATCTTTTCTCCCCTCGGCCGACTGACACACGGGAAGAAAACAATTATGGTTTACTAGAGATGATCAATCCTTATTGCTTGCTTTCCTTGACAGGAGTCCCATTTCATACAAATGAGACCCAGTCTCCTCATAAATATCGTGGCATCTCCTCACTGACGCCTGAGAACAGGGGTTAGGACTAGGCATGAGAAAATTTTCCAAAAGCAAGTATGAGGCTCTGTTCAGACGTCGATGGGTGGTTAATGCTTTGAACTGAAGAGGCAGGTATTGGTGCGGAGGGCCCCCTGGTTCAGTGGCCTTGTGTGGATCATGGAAAATACAGAACAGATATCCAGTTCAATACAGCACATGGAGAAGAACAGTGTACCCACATTTCCTCTATGAGGACTCTCTGGAAAAGACAACAAATTAAAAACTAATGTACAAATCTCAGTCTGATGGACACAAATCAAGTGTTCTTGATATCGAGCCTATCGAACACTTCCCTGGGTACCATTTTCCTGACATATGTCAGCTGTGTGTAGCCAGTGTTAGAAATACAGTTGGGCTCTGTGCTGACTGCCAGCTCAGAGCCTGGAGCCTGTTTCGGAGTCTGTGTCTCCCTCTCTCTCTGACCCTCCCATGCTCACACTGTCTCTCTCTCTCTCCTAGAAATAAATTTAAAAAAATAAACAAAAATAAAAAAAGAAATACAGTAATAAGCATCCAAAGCGTATGAATGGCCAGTGGAGCAATTCATGATAATCACATGCAGAACTGGCCTAAACCCTGTCTCCAGTGAAAATAGATTTTTCNGTTTATTCTGGGTTAAAATGGCAAACGGTACCCTCTCATAGAGCACTTATGGATTCAAAGGAAATGGGATTTCCATGCACTTATGTACACAAAATCATGGCGAAGAAAGTTACAAGAAGCCCATTCTCTGGAGGAAAATACTGTTAAAATAATGTATAGTACTGTGGAGATTTCTTTAAAAAATTTTTTTTAATGTTTATTTAATTTTGAGACACAGAGAGCAGGAGTTGGGGAGGGGCAGAGAGAGAGAGGGAGACACAGAATCTGAAGCAGGCTCCAGGCTCTGAGCTGTCAGCACAGAGCTTGATGCAGGGCTTGAACCCACAAACTGCAAGATCATGACCTGAGCTAAAGTCGAACACTTAACTGATAGAGCCAGCCAGGTGTCCCAGTACCGTGGAGATTTCTAAGTGTACTGTCTTCATCCCCCATCCCCAAGCCTTAGGGGAGTATTTATATTTCACTCACTGTCACAGTTTCAAGAATATAGTTTGGGTTGTGGTATTGGCAACGTGCTAATTAATAGCAGACATTGATTTGAGGGATTTCCCCAAGACAAAGAGACTAAGGCAATTAGCAGCTCCAAAGGACGGACCTGATGGTCTTGGCCAGTTCCATTGGTAGCACATGAGAGGACTCCTCCCCATACCCTGGGAGTTTTGGCAGTGGTGTTGATAAAAAAAAATAATGAGGCTAGGTTATGGTGGAAATCCTTTCTTTTCTTTTATTTTTTTGAAAGTGACTTGCAAGGTGAATTAAAGTCTTTAAAAGGTAACATACCTTCACCTCAGTAGTTCTACTTCAAGAACTCTAAAGGGAAAAACTCAAGTGTGGACCTAGACTTTTCTCACAGTATTTGCTTAAAAAGCAAAGATAAACATTAAATATTAAGTGCTAATATTTATTAAGTACCAGTATGTACAGTGCTAAGCGTCTTAGCCTTGGATTCCTATCCAGGAAGATGAGGGGGGTTCCTTGTCGGGTCGCTGCACCCAGAGTTCACACCGCGGAACAAACCACACCTCCCCACCCTCCCTGCCTACCGGGATCCTAAACCTGGCCCTCTCCTGTATCCCTTGTGTGGGCGAATGGCATCACCAGCACCCCTAGTTGCCCCCCTCAAATCCGGGAATCATTACTGCCTCATCTCATCCCCTCGCCTCCTTCCCCAAACTGATGACCAAGTCCATTGTCTTCATACCTCCTGCATCACCCCCCACTCCAACTGCCTTGCCTTGGTCTTTCTCATTTACATAATTGTTTCCTTGACTAATGTCTCAGCCCTCTCCAGGGGGCTAACCCTGTGCCTAGCTGGATGATCTTTCCAAAATACAAATCTGAAGCCCATAACCCTGTTTTTCAAACTCTTTAATGATTCCCCTTTCGTGCACAGTACAAATGCTTAGTTAACTATACCAGGCACTGGTAGGCATTTTCTACCTGATGACTTGCTTGCTAATCCTCACTCTAGCATATGAAGAGAGTCCCCTTCTACTCTCTCCCTAGAGAGAATGATTGGCTCTTTTAAAACTGTGGAAATGGGGGTGTCTGGGTGGCTCAGGCAGTTTAGCGTCTGGCTCTTGATCTCAGCTCAGGTCATGATCTCATGGTTCATGAGTTCAAGCCCTGTGTCAGGCTCTGTACTGATGGCGTGGAGCCTGCTTGGGATTTTGTTTCTCCTTCTTTCTGCTCTTCACCTGCTTGTGCTCTCTCTCTCTCTTTGTCAAAATAAGTAAATAAAAACTTTAAAACTGAGGAAATGGAGGCATGGTGGGGCTAGGTAATTGCCCCGGGTCACATAAGCCACTGAGCTGCTGGAAATGGCACCTGACCCCGCTATCCAGCTTTAGGTCTGGGTTCTTGAGTCCTACTCCAGGCAAACAAAGCCCGAGAGCCAAGTCACTCCTCCAGCCTCACTGCCACACTGCACCAGCACCCCATGTTCTGACACTGCCAATACTGACCCTCCCTGCCTTCCCTAATCTCAGCATATTTTTCACCTATGCTTGGTGAATCTTTCCCATCTTTGATGGATCTTTCTTGTCTTCCCCAGAGCAAGTTCACACCCGAGGACTGTCTATGATATGCCAGCCTCTAGGCAATGTTCTAGGCACTGGGGCAGCATGGTGACCAAGGCAGACACCCTTCTCTGATTCTTGAAGCCTCCACTTTACTGCATGGGGTTGGGGGGGGGTGTAGGGGAGGGAGGTGAAGAGAAAGGAGAGGGGAACAGACTGTGCTTATGTCAATAAATAAACAGGCTAGCTCCAAATAGTGAAATGTCTTATGAAGAAAATAAAATGGTAAAGACATCACAGGTGACCAAGAAGAGGAGGTTATGTAGACAGTGGCCAGAGGAGGCGATGTTTGAGCTGGGGCCGGCATGATCAGGAAGGGGTGGCCATGAAAAAGTCTGAGGGCAGGGCCATGAGGCAAGAAGGCACTTGCTATGTTCAAGGGCAGAAGCAATGTTTGTGAGTGAAAAGGGGGTGGTGTGGATGGAAATGAGGATGGGGAGATGGAAAGCACTGGCAAGGCTGGGCCTCGTACATCTTGGTAAAGAGTTGGAATTTTATCTCAAGTAAACTGGCATGCCACTGACTGGTTTCATTCAGGGGAGTGAGGAGGCTTCATGAACTCCTCACTTTGTCCCCACTTTACTTTGTCTAGTGTCGTATATATATACATATATATACGTATATATATATGTATATATATACGACACATCTTGTATATATATGTATAATACATATCTTGTATATAGAATATATATCACATATATATGTGATATTATATATATATATACATATATATATAAATTATAGCACAGCACCTGTCACACTAAGCAACAATCCTTTATAAATATGAAGTCCTCAGGAAAAGACAGCTTGTCACTTGTCTTTGATGTCCCAGTGTCAAGCACAGAGAGTGCACAGTTGGTAGTCAATGAAGTTTTAGTGATTAAAAGAAAAAAATCCATTTGCCCTCAATATTTGGAGTCTTCTAGCCATAGCATGCTCATCCTTTGGAGAACTCCTTTCTTCTTTCTCACTTGAATCTTTGCTGCCCTCATCCACCCATGCACCTCCTCCACCTTCTTTTTTTTTTTTTATTAAACAATTATTTTTATTTGAGAGAGAGAGAGAGAGAAAAAAAAGAGAGTAGGTCTGGTAGAGGGGCAGAAACAGAGAGAGCCTGCTCCTCAGCATGGAGCCTGACACGGCTCAATCCCACGACCCTGGGATCATGACCCGAGCCAAAACCAAGAGTCAGATGCTCAACCAACTGAACCACCCAGGTGCCCCTCCTCTACCTTCTTCTGATTCTTTAAGTTCCTGAAGAATTCTAGTGATCCAGTGTTTCCCTACATTTGAATGTATTGATCCAGTTGGCATTTATTAGATACGTGTCAGGTACCATGCAAAGGTAAAGGGCATACGAGAGTTTCTAAAGCATGGTCCCAGCCTTCAAGGCAGACAGCTCTAATAATGATAATACCTGCTGATCCGTACAAAAGGAAATAGGTTCAAGCTACCAAAGGAGGTATGGTTAAAACAACTACCACAACTGTATCCCCTTAGTGAGTCATATGAGTGCTGCTGTTCTTATAGGGTCTAATTTCATGAGCCCATAAGCATCCTGAGAACTGGGGCCTGGGAGAAGACTGCCTTCATCCAATCAATGGCCTTGATTAGGGCCCATTGGCTCTGGAGACTAGGGCAAAGAGGGAGGAGCGGCTGGTTGAAGAAAATCAGCCCCCCTCTACAAAAATGTTGTGTGATCTAGAAGACAAGAGGCAAAACAGTCCCGCTGCAGGAGCTCCGACACAACATGAAGAGGGGGTGCTGTGGTGTCCTCGCTGTAGGAATGAAGGAGTCCAGGCTGCCAGTAGTGAAGCACAGGTGCCTTTCTAGCCCCTAGTTCTGGAATGTTCTACTGCCAGCTAGAAAAGGTTAACAAAGGAAAGGAATTCTGCTGCAGTGCACGATTTATAAATAGAACATTTCTCAAGTCAGCAGCTAATCCAAGTATCTCAGAATGTTAGCTGAGACTCATGTTGGTTTGGGATGAATGGAAGGGAAGGCTGTAAATGACTTTGGCTGATCTGTCCTTAAGGAGTCATTGCCAAGAATTTCCAATAGACTGTCCCTTTTAACATTTTCAGAAGTAGTTTTAGAAAACAGGTCTGACTGAAGACAAAATGCACGGTGAAGAAGAACAAAAGGAGTCATATCAGGTGGTTAACACGGAAGGTCTGGGGAAGGCAGTGATGTAGGTGCGGGGAAAACACGTAGAGGTGGGAGACAGAGATGCAGGAAAAGAACAGGACGGATGGTACTACCCATCCTCTCTCCCGGAGAAAAGAACTAGAAAGAACAATATGATTCCATATATATGTTTTTATGTTTTTGTGTATATTTAAGGAGTACAGTTAGCTCCCATGGACTTAAGGAATGTTGTTCATTGTCTCCTGCCAGCGTTGGAAGGAAAGTCCTATTTCTTTGGACTGTAGCCTGTCCTAATCCACCTGCACACATACATTTCCTGTCAACATGATGTCCGTCACCAAGCCATTGCAGAGGCTGCTGATGACCCTGAGGCTGTGGTAATATATTCATCTCCAAAGCAATAAACAGTTCTGGTTGCTGAACAGCATTGTGCCCTCAATGCTGTATGCATACACATTTGTGCATACGTGTACACATGCACGCGCACACACACACACCATCCACACAGGCTGGGAGATTAATGGTTCTCATTTTTAAAAAAAGGTGACAGAATAAGAATACCCAGGTGTTCTTTCCTACCCGTCATCCCTACTCTATAAATATGTTTTCCTTCTAGAAGTTAGACCAACTGTGAATCCGAAGGACAACAAGAACCCCATGCAAATCATCAACTTTCTAAACTCAATGCATCTATTTACAAGGGTGACAGATAGAAGACAGAAATGTAAAAAATAGCATTCATTAAAGCTTAATCTCCTTTGATTCATTTGGAAATTAAGTGTAATGATACTGGAAGCAAAGAGAGATATAGGATACACATTTCTGCATCCTAAAATCATTTCCAGTTTAAATAGGTTCACATGGTCAGGAAAAGCCTCCTTACATGGTACATCTTACCCCGGTGAAATATTTTGCTTCCCTTGATATTCCTGTGCCTGAAATTGTGAAGCTTAGCTTGATAGATAGTACTGGTAATGATTTCAGAGTGAGCTGAGCACTTGAACCCAAGGAGTATTGCTGAATGGCCAGATGTCAACCAGGGTAAGGTTTCTGTGTTTGGAACTCAGTGCCCTTGACCCTGTTCTGCTTTGCAGAGAACATGTGGGATGGACATCTTCAGTTTCCCTTGAAGGTGGCCCACTCCAAATGGCTTCTCATGATGGCTCCCTTCCCTTCTCTACAGGCTTATGGGTGGTATTGGTGGTGGGGATTCCCTCTATTCAACTCTCTGCCTATCTGCATATTATCTAATTTGAGGTCCCATCTACTTACTGCTGGAAGCCTGATACCAAATGTGTGATACCCATGTTGGCAGATGACCAAAAAAATAAATCATTTAAAGACAGACATAAAACAATAAATACTAGAGCTATAGTAAACATAATGAAGGTGGCACCCTAATGGGAAATTCTATATCAGGCTCTGCTGTGTCTTCTCAGCATCACTGTACTTCTTCTCCAGAAGCTACATGGGATCAGGGAATTTACATGGAAAATCCACACAGGAAGCATAATGGGCATAAAAGACTACCTGCCTGTCTGTCTGTCTTGTCTGGACCTCTGCCTCTATATCTCTCCTCTTCCAAGGACAGAAGCCACTTGACCTCGTATTGCCCTAGTCTATCAACTGCAGGCTCAGGCAGTCCCCAGTCCCTATTCAATCCTAATTTTAGACCTAGCTTTCCCCCTCCCTCCAGAATTAGGATCTGGCCTCTGATCCTAATTCCATCCAGTGATTTGATTTCTTTCCCTGTACACAGACTGCCCCAAAGTTGGCTGCTTCAACACCATAGATACCCCATTTTCTGGGTCAAGAATGCTAATGGCTTTCTTGGATGGCCACTCATTGATGGATGCCATATCCTTTAGAGATGATGGAATGCCTGCTGGACTATACTTTCATCCACACTTGCAGCTGAACTTGCCTTTCAGCACCTGCCCAACATAGGTGGGTGGGTCCTCGTCCTTGGTAGACTGTATACTTTCATGTTTCAAGGCCATTGCCTTTGCCCAGAATGCTTTGGCTACTCCTTTATGTGTTTAAATGGCTTTCAAAATTTCAAATTGTTCTCAATATTCTATCCTAGTGTTAAGTCATTTGATTTTTGCCATCAAAGGATTATCCCTTACCTTATTTACAAGAGTTGGCTAGGAATGGTGCTTGATATTCTTCAAATATCAAAGCTATGTCTAAAAGATGTCATCATCTACACACTTAATGAGATATTGTAGTGGTTAAGGGGACAGGTGTGGGTGGCAGACTGCCTCCATCTGTATCGTGGTTTCATCACGTACTAGTGATGCATCACCACTTTCTCTGACTTTAGATAACTTAGAGCAAATGATCCAATTTTATCATTGCTAAAATGAGGATAGTACTTACATCATAGGGTTATTGGATGATAGGTTAATATATATAACACACAATGGTTTCTGATACATTGTAAGTGTTACTTGAGATTCCTTAGTGCATTTTCTGCACACACCATAATTAGTATTTAACAGATCAATACATGGTTTTTAGAAAGCAAAAAAAAATTTTTTTAAACCACTAATGCTAATATAAATGCCTTGAGCATGTGGTATACTTATTATTATTCTTTCCCAAGAAGTCTATGTAGGGATGGAAAATAAGCATTTAAGTTGCTTCTAATCATCTTGAAATAAGGCTGGGCATAAACAAATCCACCAAATAATAATCACAAACCCTACTATGTGTGTACGCCAATACGTGTGGTGCTCTCCATTCTGTGTTTCTTACCCTCACAACAGTCCCGGTGGGAATTATTATCTCCAACTGCTAATTTTGAAACAGAAGCTCAGAAGGGTTAAATAACATGACCAAGGTCATTCAGTGCTGAAAGGGTTGGATGTAGGTTCATCTGGATTTCTCTGTTCATGTTTTTCTTATTACATTTCATCGAGCCTATAAAGTGATGTGATTGATTTTTTTAAACAAACATCTAAATTGGGGTAATCCTGTTTAGAATAGTCACCTTGGCAGACTCTATACTTGCATGTTCCAAGGGCACTCACTGCCTTTGCCCAAAACACTTTGGCCACTCCTCTATTGGAATTGATTTCAAAGTTAATTTAAAGGTTTTGAAGCGACCAGCAAATCGTTTTCAATATTCTATACTCATGTTTAGTTATATTTGATTTCTGACCTCAAAGGGTATCATCCAGATTTATTATCCACCTTATTTATAAGACTGGGCTGTGAATGCTATTTGATGTTCTCCAAATATCAAATCCATCCCTAAAGGATGAAGGTGTGCACCAGCCAAGATTATTAAAAAGTCTTCAAGCTCTGAAGTCAATTCCAAAAGAAGGCTTTAAAAATTGTTTGGCCAATGGCCACATCTTTACCATAAGCATTTTATCTTTGCAGGTAAGCAGAGGGGCAGAGGCCATCCGAATGAATGCATTCTTGTGTGACTGCTGCAAAATCAGGTTCATTACTTTCATGCACCTTGAAATCTGTATAATTGTGGCTAACACTAACTGGGCAGGGAAATTAATTCATCTACTCGAATTAATTCAGTCATGCCAACCCCAAAGCCCTGATCGCAACCCAGCCTTTGATTAAAGAGAAAATTCAGAATTTCTGCAGACTTCCTTATTGTTTGGCTCTTCATCTAGCATTTTAACAATCGAATCACTCATTTATCATTCTTATTTCAATAAAACACAGGAAATAAGCTTAAGGCAATCATGGAAACTCAGAGGGGAAATCTTGCAAATTTTCTAGAAAACTCAAGGAACATTCTCTGGAAATCAAAGCCGATTAAAAGTCTATCTCAATTTTTGTGAAATTCACCTGGTATAAAATCAAACATATCTACATAATCCATATGTATTGAGGGTTTAACAGACTTAGCATTTTTTTCTGTTACAATCTCCTTTATTATGCCCCTATACAACTTCTTTTTTAAATTTTTTTAAACATTTATTTATTTCTGAGAGACAGAGACAGAGCATGAGCAGGGGAGACAGAGAGAGGGGGAGACATCAAATCCAAAGCAGGATCCAGGCTCTTAGCTGTCAGCACAGAGCCCGATGTGAGGCTCAAACCTCTGAACCATGAGATCATGACCTGAGCCGAAGTCAGACGCTTAACTGACTGAGCCACCCAGGCACCCCTACAACTTCCTTTTCCTTACCCCCCACTACATTTATTATCTCTATTGCTACATTACACTGAGTTCAGGAGTCTTAAATCACCAGTTGTAAACAGTTGGGCTCGTTGTCCTGATATTTCTGTTACTACACGGAAAACCATGCATACTCAGCACTATAGTGTTAAAGATAGTAAATCTCTAAAATCAGTTCAGCTATGTTAGTTTACAGAGGCTCATTACTTCATACTGCAAAAGGACAGGGAAACAGGGAAATATCAGGCTGAGGATGAACTGAACAGTAATTCATTAAAATGGAGTCTTTCCTTTGAGACCACATCACCTCAAATTTACTGCTACTGTTACTTTTACAAATTATTTGGCTCATTAGAAAGCCAGGTAACTTGCTGGCTCAAGTTTTCTGTAGCTTCCTCTAGCATTTTCCTTTCCTAGATTCACACCAGAATAGCAGCCACGATCTTAATTATGAGGCTTTGGATTAAATTCTTGTTTCCAAGCTTCCTTTTTTTTAATTCGCAGATCAAGAAAGTAGTCTGGGGTCTGCTGGCCATCGTCCTCAAACATTTTTTCACTTATACCTCAAATCTGATATGCAAGGACTATATGAGATGATTAAAAAGAGTAAATTCAGAAAGGTTTGCTCTTCATACTTCAGCTTCACAACTCCCAAAGAACAAAATCCATTAAGCAACAATTAAGTAGCAACATTGGTAGTGACTTGAATTTGATGAGCCAGAAATCCCATATTGATTCAAAGCCTCATATGACAATCAACTCTCTTAATCAGTCATGTTAGCAAAAAGTTAATAGGGAAAGAAACATAATGTGGGGAAAGAAGAAAATGGCTTTCTGGATTTCTGGCTTCAAGGATTCCCTGTCACAAACCTTCCTCTATAGACCTGAGTCTTCATGGATCTTGTCCCTTCCTTCTGGATCATCACAGCCCAAGAGGAATATAATGTGAACCACATTATATTTTAATGTAATTTTAAAATGTCTACAGTCACATTGAAAAACATAAAGGAAGTAAAATTAACTTTAATATTTTATACACCTCACATATCCAAAATATTATCATTTGGCACATGATCAATATAAACAATTATTACTGAGACAATTTACATTCTTTTTTTCCTACTAAGTCATTAAAATCCAATGTGAATTTTGCACTTACAGCATATCTCAATTAGGACTAGCCACATCTCAAGCGCTCAATAACCACATGTGGCTGGTGGCTACCATATTGGATAGTGCAGTTCTACTTCTTCCTTCTAGGTTTCCCAACTCTCTCCTTTTCTTTTGCAGAACAATTTAGTTGTGTTCAAACTCTTCCAAAAGTGTAAACCGTCACCCTCCTCCATCACCCTGTTCAACAAAAGACCCTCGAATTATGAGAATTATGAAAATTATGAGGATTTTCCCTTCAAATAACAGGAGATTATGAATAACAAGTAAATGAATGAGTGCAAAGCCTGGTTGTTGCTGTGACCAGAACGAAGTCCTATACCGCCTGGGCACTGTCATCAGTCTCCCAAGGGGACCGGTCTCATATTCCTCTCCTCTCATCTTCACCGCTGTCCTTTAATCTGAGCTCTCTCTGGCCCCAAGTCCAGGGCCGCTATAACTGCTCCTCTCCCCTCTCCATCACTCCCTTTCCCCTCTGTCCCCCCAGAAGATAACCTTCAGGCTCAAGGCCATACTAACCCACAGCCCCGCCTTTCAGCACCTGCGGCCCCTGCTCGGAGAGAAAAGCAGAAGTTGCTCAAAGATTCCTCAAACAGGCAATGAGGCTCTGGAGAAGCCAGGCAGAGTAAGAACACAGAGAACACTTTTCTCTCACCTGGAGAAGGGGTGGCAAGGGGAAAGAGAGTCCCAGGGGTTAGGGAATCGAGTCGGAGGCAGCCAGGCATACTGGTTAAGACCATAACATTGAGGTTCAATTATTCAAATTCAATTCCAGCACTCACTGGCCAGGTGATCTTGGGCAAGCCACTTAACCTTACTGTGCCTCAGTTTCCTGTTCTCGAAATGGGGGTGATAGTAGCACCCACCTCATGGAGTTATGGAGAATTAAATGAGTTAATGTAGCACAAAGAAAAGAATATAAGATGCTTGTCAACTCATAGAATGTACACCACCAAGAATGAACCCTAATATGGACTATGGACCATGGATGACAATGGTGTTTTGATGGAGGTTCATCAGCTGTAATAAATGAAGCTTCTGGAATGGAGTAGTGATAGTTGAGAAGACTATGCATGTATAGTTCAGGGGCTATGAGGGAAATGTCTGTACTTGCCACTAAATTTTGCTGTGAACCTAAAACTGCTCTAAAATGTACATGAAAAAATTTCATTATTTATAAATATATACTTTATTTTATGTGTTATATGTGTCATATATGTAAAAAAAAAATATATATATAGGGGCACCTGGGTGGCTCAGTCAGTTAGGCATCCAACTTCAGGTCATGATCTCATAGTTTGTGAGATTGAGCCCAATGTTGGGCTCTGTGCTGACAGCTCAGAGCTTGGAGCCTGCTTTGGATTCTGTGTCTCCCTCTCTCTCTGCCCCTCTCCCGCTCATGCTCTGTCTTTCTCTCAAAAATAATATAGATATATAAACATATAAATATAATATATATTATATAAAATATATAAATACATAATATAAATAAGTGTAATCCACATTATATTTGAATATAAAAATATAAATATATATCTAATGACTTAAAATATTCAAGCAGGGCTGTTCCACCTTAACAAAACTAGTCCACTACCCCTCTTAAGCTTAAGTGGCATGTGGGTTGGCCACATCTCTGCCACTGTCCTGATTCTAAGACATGGTGAGTCCAGATATGGGTGGCAGGAACCTGACTGGCACAAGGTGTCACCTCCTGGCCACTTGGCTCAAAGTCCACACTGCAGTGTGTACGTACAGGTTATTTCTGGAGCCTCCAGTGAGGCGGGTGCTGCACGCCGGGCTCCTGGCTCACAAAGTGCCTGCTCAGACCTCAGAGCCCTCTGCTCGCATCTGCCGTTGTGACTTCCCAGCGCTCCACAACTGAGCCCCGTGCTTTGGGCTTGCACTCCAGGGGACCACTGAGTTGTTCTGCTCATCTACCCCACAGCTTCCTGCGTCAGCTTACAACACGAAATCTCTCTTACCTTGTGCCCCCCACAGCCATCTGGCTCCAACTCAGGGAGAACACACCTGCGGGCAGGCAAGCTGTTTACAGCCCTGGATTTGTAATCATAAATTCCTACCCCCTTGCCTCATCTATAAAGTGGGTCAATGAAGGGTAGTTTGAAAAAGCATGTATGAAAACTCCCCCACTGAGAAATTTACATATTGCGCTCACACACAAGCATGTGAAATGACTTATGTACGACTTTATTTATTTTTATTTTTTAACATTTATTCAGTTTTGAGAGAGAGCATGTGGGGGAGGGGGGCAGAGAAAGAGGGAGACACAGAATCCAAAGCAGGCTCTAGGCTCTGAGCTGCCAGAATAGAGCCTGACACTCAACGTGGGGTTGAACCCACCAGCCGAGAGATCATGACCTGAGATGAAATCAGACGCTTAACCGACTAGCCACCCAGGCACCCCCATAGGACTCCATTTAAATCACAAAAGCATAGTTTGTGTTCAGAGAGGACCAGAAACAGCTAAAATGTCCATTATTAGAAAGTTGGCGAAAGAAGTTATAGACAGAGTTCTATAAAACATGAAGAAGGTGATCTTTACGTACAAACAACAGAAAGAACTCCCTGATATGTTAAATTAAAGCACAACAGTGTATGATGAATATTGTCATATATGTAGACAAGGAGGGAAAAGAATGCATATGGATAAAAATCTCTGAAATAACAAAAAACTAGTACTAGTAGTTATTTCTTTTGGACAGGGCAGGGGTGAGGTACGAAAACTAGGCAGGTGGGAACTAGGAGGGAATGGAGGCTTCTCAGCACATGCCTCTTTGTCCTTTTTGATGTAAACACCGTGAACGTATTTTGAAAAGACGCTACATGTGTAATGAAATTGACCTGTTCTGCCTCCCTTATAGGGACTGCTTGCTGAACTGTAAGGACCTGGGAAAACGGATCAGCCTTCTTTGCTGGGGAGGCCTTTGTGGTAGGGCTCATGAACTGAGTCCCTGTAAAACCTTCCTCTTCTGTTGCTGATGGAAATTTCTCACCACGTGTCAGGTCCCTCGCCGCCATGTTGGCATTCAACCTCTATTTTTCTCGGAGCCTCATTACTGGCGAGTGATGTCTCTGTGGGTGGCTTGCGGGGTGGGGATGGTAAAGAGCATTCTCAGAGGTGCTACACTTACATGGAAACTTCTAGCGCAGGTCACTGAAGTCTGCATTTGCAGAAACCCCACATTATCAGTTCACTGATGAAAACAATTACAAAGGAGCAAAGATTGAGAACTGAAAGACATAGCAAAGCCCAAGTCCCTTATTTTACAGTTGGGGACACCAAGGATTAGAGAGGTTATATGGCTCCGTCAAAGTCACCTGTGTTAACTTAGCACTGGAGAGAAGCACATTGTCTGGTTAATTCTTCACATGCTATCCAGTTACTAGACACACATGTACGGAATGAAAGAAAATAATTACAAAAAGATGCTTGGCTAAATGATACCAGAGCAAGGGAAAAGACTTACAGATATTCCAACAACCCAAATCAAATCTGCTCGCCATGCCATTCTTTCTACCTACAAGACACTTGGCCTTCCAGTGTCCAGAATCCACATGTCCTTGCTGAGAGAGCCAGGGGTACCCGCCAGATTTACGTGGCTATTTGAATACAGAGCATGTCAGAAATGGTTTGTTGCCCATCAAACCTTGAAGCTCACTTTCCATCATGTAGAAACGTTGCCAAGAACTAGACTGATAAGCCCTCTGTGCATCTAGATGGGGCTGTGACTAGTTCTCTCCAAGGGAATGAAGACTTTTCTGGGCCAGCTCATTGAAGGAGAGCGATTGCCTTGTTCATGCTCTCTTCTTCATCCACTGGTTAAATGCAGAAGGGTTCGAGACCCACCAGATAATAGAATCACAAGGAGGAGGTGGCCTGGATCCTTGAATCGAGCACACGGAGGGAAACTGCCTACTGCCCAGAAATCATCTACATTGAAGCACCACTGTTGGTAAATTAACCTTCAGTGTGTTACTACAATAACATTTTGGAGCTTGCTTTTGTTATTCGAATCGATCAGTGCATGGGGTATTTCACTGGGGCCCCAAAACAAATCACTAACTCTCAATTTTAAAAAAGAATCACTGGGTAATGGGAAAAAAAAATACCCTTTTTCTGTTTTCAGTTCTATGGGTTANATGACCTAAGTGAAAGTTGGACGCTTAACCGACTAAGCCACCCAGGGGCCCCTCACTGACTTAATTTTTAAAAAAATTTTTAATGTTTGTTTATTTTTGAGAGAGAAACAGAAAGCGAGTGGGGGAAGGGCAGAGAGAGAGGGGGAGACACAGAATCTGAAACAGGCTCCAGACTCTGAGCTGTCAGCACAGAGCCCAATGCGGAGCTTGAAACTCAGGAACTGTGAGATCATGACCTAGGCCAAAGTTGGATGCTTAACCGACTTTGAGCCACCCAGGCACCCCTTAACTGACTTAATTTAGTTGAGATCTATTGACATCCTGCCAGGAAAGTTAATGAAAGGTGAGAATTTAGCTCACTTAATCTTTTTCCTTCCATTTCCCAATGTCTAATAATTACATTTTTATTTATATTTGTGATTTATATTAAAATTTTTTTTAAGTAAGGTTCACTCCCAGCATGGAGCCCAACACGGCGCTTGAACTCAGAACCCCAAGATCAAGACCTGAGCTGTGATCAAGAGTTGGATGCTTAACTGACTGAGGCACCCAGGCACCCCTATGTCTGTAATTTAAATATTAGCCTCTTAAGAAAAGATTTGCTAAGAGTAGTTTTAGCTCTACAATAAAATTGAGAAGGATGTACTGAGATTTCCCCCAAACCCCCTGCCTACACACATGCATGGACTCCCTCATTATCCACATCACTCACCAAAATGGTAAAATTTTTCTATTTTGTACTTTGCCTTGAAGCACTTTCATTCTGCTCTTACACTCCACTGATCATTGGGCATAGAATTCTAAGCTCATAATATTTTTTTCCTCTTATTATGAGATCATTGTCCTTTGTATTCTAGCCTGTTCATGTGCGTACGCATCACCCGGGACCTTGTTAAAATGCAGATTCTGAGGCATGGGTCTCGGTGGGGTCCGAGATTCTGCACTTCTAATAAGCCGTCAGATGATGATCCTGCTGGTGCGGGTCTGAGGACAGCGCTGGAGGAGTGCATTTCCAGCACTCGACGGTGCTGACGAGCCGTCCGGTTAGCTTAGCTGATGCCCTTCTCTAGTTTTTCCTCTCTGATACCTTTCAACGTATTGTGCCTATTCTTAGTGTTGGGAAATTCAGGAGAATGCGGCTTTAGGTTTTTTCTTAATCATTGTCCTCTGCACTTAATAGACCATTTTAATCTGAAGATCTGGGTCTTTCTTAAGCTTTGGGGAATGTTCTCTTATTTCCTTGATCATTTCTTCTCTTTTCGCCCACCATTTTCTCTAGTTTAACTTTCTGAGACTCCTATTTGTCAGATGTTGGAGGGTTTTTTTTTATTTTTCCAGCTTTATTGAGATATAATCGATACGTAACGATGCGCAAGCTTAAGGTACAGGATGCGTTGATTTGTTACATTTACATATGACAAAATGATTCTGACCATAGTAGTAGGCAACGCCTCCATCACATGATATAATCACCACTTCTTTTTTTTTTTTGTGGTGAGATCATTTGATAACTTTCAAGTGTATAATATGGTGTTGTAATATAATATAACCATGTGCTATACATTACGTTCTCAGAACCTACTCATTTTATAACTGGAGGTTTGCTCTCTTTGAACAACTTCTCCCCATTCCCCCCACTCCCTAGCATCTGGTAATCACCTTTCTGGTCTGTTTCTAGGAGTTCAGTTTTTTATTTTATTTTATGTTTTAGATTCCATGTATAAGTGAGACCATACAGCACTTGTCTTTCTCGGACTTATTTCACTTAGTGTCATGTCCTCAAGGTCCAGCCACGTTGTCACAAAGATTTCCTTCTTTCTCATCGCTGAATACTCCACATTTGATCCATTCATCCACTGACAGACACTTAGGTGGTTTCCATGTCTAGCCTAGTGTGGATAATGCTGCAATGAACAGGAAGGTTCAGGTATCTCTATGAGAGTCTTGTTTTCATTTCCTTTGGATACACACCAAGAAGTGGAATTTTGGAATCATATGGTATTTCTATGTGTAATTTTTTGAGGAAGCTCCACAGAATTTTCTAGAGTGGCTCTATTAGCGCTTTTGGGTTGGCCCTCCACTTCCCATCCTTTCTCTACTGTTCCATCCCTCTCTTTGCATCCTCATCTTATTTCCCCCCGCCCCCCGAGACCATCTGCTGAACTTTAGGACAGCCTGT
This sequence comes from Crocuta crocuta, assembly GCF_008692635.1. NCBI lineage: Eukaryota > Metazoa > Chordata > Mammalia > Carnivora > Hyaenidae > Crocuta > Crocuta crocuta. Next base: position 10,922,920 of record NW_027529428.1, on the reverse strand, counting down.
CTTTAATCTCTGAGAGCTCTCTCTTTTTATATTAGCTGATTTCATGTCATTTAAAAATGAATAGCATCATACTAATGAGAGTTGTTCTGTGTTTGAAGCTTCCTGGGTTGTCTTTGCTTCCTCTGTAGGCAGTTTTTCTGTTTGTTTTGGGCTTCTTTGTGCCGCTATTCCCTCCCCCACCCCCAACTGTTGGTGATTCCTATCTGTTCATATGTAAGGATTAGGTAGATGGTGTGAGTTTTCCTTGATGTTGTATAAGACTATTTCCTCTAATTTACTCTGTTTAATAATGTAACATTATTTGGTCAGTAGGCGAAAGGATTTATTTGCTCATATCCCAAACCATGGAATTTAAGGATAAGAAAGCTGCTTATTTTCTTATTAATGATTAGGCTATTTCCATATTTTTTCCTATACAGTTTTTTAAAAGTTATCTTAGAGAGAGAGAGAGGGAGAGAGAGGGAGAGAGAGAGAGAGAGAGAGGGCACAAGCAGGGAACAGGGGCAGAGAGAGAGAGAGAAATTTAAGCTGTGGGATCATGACCTAAGCCAAACTCAAGAGTCAGATGCTCAACCTACTGAGCCACCCAGGTGCCCCTCCTGTATAGTGTTTTAATAAACATCCTCAGAAATATATATCTTTATGGGCTGATACAGCTATTTCTATGGAATAAATTTCTAAAAGTAAGATTGCTGGTTGAAAGTAATACACATTATAAAACATTTTTTTTGCTATGGAAAATTTCAAACATACGGAAAGCTAGAGAAAATAGTAGTATTCTCTTAATTTGAGAGGATGCAAAAACTTGCAGGCATGACAAAGGCCAGTCTTGATGCATCCACATCCCTACCCCCTGTGCCTTCTGGGATTATGTTGAAGCAAATGCCAGACACCAAATCATCCAAACTGATACATGTTCAAATTTCAATAGATGCTGCTGGTTATCTCCCTCCACATTTTAGTAATTCCATTTCAACTAACTCCAAGGGATGTCTATTTTTTCCCATGTAGCCATGGGTATGTTTCTCTTTCTTCCTTCTTCAGAGGATGAGGGCAGGCAGGACTTAATCAACATTCCTCTCCTTTCCCAAGTTCTGAACCAACAGAGATACAGATAGAAGCCACACAAATGGAGAGTCTTTAAATATCATATGGAGAACTGGACTGGATGATCTGTCTTTACATTTTTAGCCGAGTTGTCTTACTACTGCTTTGCCTCTGCATTGGCTGTATGAACCCCACCTAGTCACTAGCACACTGGTAAACTACAGGCGTCCCTCAGGAATCAAGCTGACCTGGGAAGCCCACCCTATGGCTGGGAGCATGACCGAACGCATCCTCACTGCAGGCAGGCAGAGCTGGAGAAGAGGGCTAAGATGGCACCAATCCAACACACACTGGCTCTCTCCCAAATCCATGCAAGAGCCCTCCTCTTCTGGAGAGGAGGGAATGAGGGGCAAGAAGAGCATCCACAGGTGTTATTTCATAATAACATGAACATGGGAATAGCGTAATAGCATGACACGGGGAAATGGAGTTCCCCCAACAGATGTTGCTAAATATATCCCATCTTTCCCAATCTCATAGGTGATGCTTTCATTGGCGTTTCCCTGACAACTAAGAAGGTGCCCTCTTTTTCATGAGCTTATTGGCCACTGGGTTTCCTTTTCAGTGAGCTGCCTGTCTTTCCATTAAGTCTTTTTCTTACTTGTAAGGAGGATTTTAAAATATTAATATTTTGACTGTCACACTGTTGCAAATATTTTCACCCTATGTATCATCTGTCTTTCCACTGGATTATGGCTGCTCTTTCCATAAAGAAACTTCAAATTTTTATTTAGAAGCGCCACCTAGCACAGACGAGGCCGGAATTGTTGTGATATGAAATACAACAGAACCTTGGGCTCTTGGTCTGCTGAAAAGACCGTAAACACCCATTGAATAGGGATGAAGCCTTTTATTATTATTATTAATGCAGTAAAAAGGCATGCTGTAATACTTTTTGCCTTTTTCCCTCGGCTGACAAGGGTACTTTCATTAAAATCTACTGATAGTTCCCTAGCTATGTGTATGTCTTCTGGCTCCTTACAGGGGCAGAAAATGGAAAAATCAATTTAAACAGTTGGGGAAGGAAAAGAGGTCACTTCAAAATGATTTTAATCTACTGCACTAATTGCACCTGAAGTGGCTGCACACATTTTCTCCCAATTTAAAATTCTAATTAGGGGTTGACGTCTTTAAAATACCTTGGTGATACACCCTGGAGGAGGTGGGGGCATCTGTACTGATTTTCCCTTTCTCAATAGGCGAAAAGAGTTGCTCATACCCCATTCCATGGCATTTAAGGATAAGGACGGAGCTTAGAGCTTCCCTGATCCAACCTCCCCAATCGTTCAAGAGAGGAGACAAACCAAAATGGCTGCCTCAGCGCTCGGTGGAGGCCACCCCTAACTTCCTGTCCCACCTGCTAGTCTGGGTCAGGGGTCTGTTATTCATCTCTGGAGTCCTCACCGCTAGTACCATCCCTGCCACCCAGTAGGACCTCAAAGGTGTCTGTTCAATGACGAGTTTCTCAAGGTGCCAGAGCTGGTAGGTGTCCTAAGTCAGGCTCCTTCCCCTGCTGTATCCTGTCCAGACTTCAGAGTAAGAAAGCTCTGAGTTAGAACCCTGGCTCTGCTACTCGCAAGACGAGTTCCCATGAGCAGGGTGGTTAAGCCTTGTGAGCCTGCCCTTGGCTTCTCCTTTCTCTTCTTCTGTCTTAAGCCCACTCCTGTTGGACTCTCCTCCCTGGCACTCCACTCAGTCAGTTTTTGTCTGGTGCTGCAACAAAATTCAGCCTTCACTTGGTACAGCTCATCATTCCCTCCTTTCTTTTTTTTTAATAAAGTTTATTTTGAGAGAGAGACAGCGTGTGTGTTACTGGGGGAGGGACAGAGAGAGGGAAAGGAGGGAATCCCACGCAGGCTCATGCCATCAGCACAGAGCCCGACATGGGGCTTGATCCCACAAACTGTGAGATCATGACCTGAGCCAAAATCAAGAGTTTAACTGACTGAACCACCCGCACATCCGCACACCCTCCTTCTTTAAGTACTTTTCTCTCCTGGCTTCAGGACACTACTTTCTCCTGGTGCCTCCCTGGCTGTTCCCCGTGCCCCGCCTTGGCTGGTTCCCCTGTATCCCCAGAGCTCTCTCCACATGGGGAGCTCAGTCCTCTGACCCCTGTTGTCACTGTCCACAGACTATCCCCTCAGGTGACCTCAGACTCACAGCTTCTAAACCATCTACACTAGGGCAGTTCTCAAATTCATGTTTCCACCTCAGACCACTCCCCTGAACCCTTCCTGACATTCTGCCTCCTTCACACCCGCCCCCAAGGCAGGCACCTTGAAATTATGTCTGAAAACAGATTAAAAAATTTTATAATGTTTATTTATTTTTGAGAGACAGTGCATGAGCAGGAAAGGGGCAGAGAGAGACACACAGAAACTGAAGCGGGCTCCAGGCTCTGAGCTGTCAGCACAGAGACTGACAGGGGGCTTGAACTCCCAAATCACGAGATCATGACCTGAGCCAAAGTCAGACACTCAACCAAGTGAGCCACCCAGGCAGCTCTGAAAACAGAGTTCTGATTTCTCCTTCTAAACCTGTTCTTCCAGTCTTCCTCATTGCCTGGCGTTCAGCCGATCAGGCAAAGCCTGGAGCCATCCTTCTCTCCTATCTGATATCAAAGGTGTCAGCGGTCCTTGCTTCTCCTTTCTACCTTCAAAACACATCAGGAACCAACCAAGTACTTCTTCCTCCCTTTCCTCCATTTGGCTCTTCAACCTAATAATAGACACTGAAGGTTCCTCCATAGCTTTGCATGGCTTGATAGCTCTTTACTTTCTTTTCCAGTGCTGAATCATATTCCCTTGTCTGGAGGGACCGGTTTATTTATTCACTCACCTATTGAAGGATGTCTTGATAATGGCCATACCACCCTGAATGCGCCTAATCTCACCTGACAGGTATCTTGATAGCTTCCAAGCTTTGTCAATTATGAATAAAGCAGCTGCAAACATCCACGCTCACGCTTTTCTTTTCTTTTTTTTTTTTTAAATGTTTTATTTATTTCTAGGAGAGAGAGAGAGAGACAGCGTGAACAGGGGAGGGTCAGAGAGAGAGGGAGTCACAGACTGAAAGAGGCTCCAGGCTCTGAGCCCGCAGTCAGCACAGAGCCCGACCCATGGCTTGAACCCACGAACCGCGAGATCATGACCTAAGCGAAAGTCGGACGCCCAACCGACTAAGCCACCCAGGCGCCCCAACGCTCACGCTTTTCTATGGCCCTAAGGTCTTAACCCCTTTTGGTAAATCCTCCAAGCCCATGATGGCTGGATCATATGTATGGGTAAGAATGTGTTTAGTTCTGCTAAGAAACTGCTAACCTGCCTTCCAAGAAAATTTACATAATTTTAATGATGCTTAGTGCCTCCTTTTATTCTCAGAAGTGTCTATGTTTGGGTGACAAACTGGTCACTCTACTTCAGACAGATAATCTCTGCTGAATTACAGAAACACAGGGTTGCACTCCGGGCTTTCTGCAGTTGCATTTCTTTGAGCCAAATCTAAAGGGATCACAAAAAGCAATTAGTCTTCTGAGGATACCCGGGGAGGAGAGAGAGGGTGAGGGAAGCGGCTCTTGTTTTCCTCGCAAGGGGGATCCAGCACAATGGGGTGAGGAGACTTGTGCAGGTCACAGCCGGCGGCTGCAGAGCGGGGAGTGCAGTGAAAATCTCTGCCAACCCCATTAAAGGCGGTGTTCTCTAGACCACACTCTTTTACTGTCCAATTAGTTAGGGTTCCTTGTTCGCTAAGAATGGCACTTGGTGGACTTAAAATGGAAGCGTGTCAGTCCTGGGAGGGGCATGGGCCGCAATGGGAGGGAGGCCCCTTCGGTTCTCCAACCTGGGCTGTGGGGGTGCTGGGATTTCCCTCCCCGGCCAGTCTTCCATCGCTGGCACTGTGCCTGGGGTCCTGACCGCTGTGTTGGTTCCCCACTCACGGGCAGAGCAAAGGGGTCTGGAAACCATAAGAAAGTGGAGCATTATGGGGCTGAGGAAGTACTTGACATGCCCTGCTGCCTTTCCAGATCACCCCACCGATGT
>NW_027529428.1:10804908-10917617 GCF_008692635.1 Crocuta crocuta | reverse complement strand
TGGCACCCCCCCCCCAACACTTGTGCTACAAACACAGGCTCCCATCAAAAGCACTTGGATGGCATTTCCTATGTTTCAGGGACTCTCCTATGCTCTTCAGTATTACTTAGTCCTCATGCTAACTCTATAAAATAGTTGTGATTCATCTTCATTTTAAAGAGGTGGAAACCGGGGCGCTTTGGAGGCTCAGTCAGTTGAGCATCCGTCTTCGGTTCAGGTCATGATCTCACAGTCCATGAGTTTGAGTCCCACATCAGGCTCTGTGCTGACAGCTCAGAGCCTGGAGCCTGCTTCGGATTCTGTGTCTCCCCCTCTCTCTGCTCCTCCCCTGTTCTCTCTCTCTCTCTCTCAAAGATAAATAAATATTAAAAAATAAACAAAGAGGTGGCACCAAGGAAGAGTTGGGTTACAAAGCAAGTAAGCGGAAGGGCTGGGATTTAAATGTGCAACGTCTGGTTTTTTCCAGGATCTGGTCTTAACCGCGAAGCTATGACGTCTCTACCATCTGCCAGCATGTTCTGAATTCCCCTCCGCTAATCTAATGGGTTAATTGAATCTCTCTGTCATCATTTCTTCAAGGCAGTATTTTACAAACAGTAAAAACACATTAATTTGGGTCCAAATAATTTGACATAAATTGCAGGCCTCTCAAACTGAATTTCCTTCTCTACAAAACAAGGGATACAATATGATATTTGTTGCAAGAATAATACCAACAGATGTTTATAAAATGTAGAGTCCCCGTATTAAGAAGCTGCCAAAGTAATACTAGCTTCTACTACTATTATTTTATTGTTACTGTTATTTTAAGGCTGAAATGGAACTTTCCCTTTCCAGTATCTATGAGGAGAATTCGTAAAATGGTGCAAACAGCAGTTTGAGTATTGAAGGTAACTTAAAGGGATATTTTAAAACACCGTAAAAGCATTTGCTCGCATGTCAACAATCACCATGCAAATTGCAAGTCATGCTTAAATATTCCTTATGGCACATTTAACAAAGGCTCTTTTCCTAACAACCCTTTGTTGGCCAAGTTCCTGTTACTGCACAGCATTGGAAAGGATACAAAGTCAGTTAAATACTTCTCCTTCAGAAAAGGCTTTTAACAATTTATTATATGTATGCATATAACATACTTCCTGCAGTAAGGTGTCTATGGACAAATTTAAAAAGAAAGAGACTAATACAATTAAATTCATGTATGGCGCTTCCTGTTGAAAATACTAGCCAACACTCCCAGCATCCACTATAATTAGTCTCAGGGCACCTTTCATAATGTACACCTGTAGGGAGTTCTCTGTAAATTTGCATTCATGATGATGCCTTTTCAATGTCCCAAATCTTATCATTTTGACTCAAGTGTGAAATTATTTTCAGTGCTAAGAGAAACAGAATTTGAAAACAAGATGTTTAAGTCAATCAATTTACCAATAAATGACCTTTGATATAGGGGCTTTTAAAAGTCAAAGAAGATCAAGGTCAAAGTCACTACCTCTTCAAGGAAAAGGAAGGTATTGAAAAAGCTACCAGGGGCACTTGGGTGGCTCAGTTGGTTAAGCGTCTGACTTTTGGTTTAGGGTCAGGTGCTGATCTCAGTTCGTGGGTTTGAGCCCCCCATAGGGCTCTGCACTCATAGCACGAAGCCTGCTTGGGGTTCGGTCTCTCCCTCTCTCTCTCTCAGTCTCAAAATAAATAAAAAACATTTTAAGAGATGCTTAAGGGAAAAGAAAAGCTACTTCTGCTCTGGCTAGTGGGAGCCTGTTCTTTTTATTTCTCTTCGGTGAAGGACATTTCCTCATAACCATTGTAATCTTGGAAATTATACAAGAAAAGTTTACTCCTAAAAGTTCACAATTTCGACTGAGAATTGTTCAGCCCTTCAGTCGGAAGCAAAGGTGCCATTTGTGTGTGGAGCTCTCATTTGTACTTTATGGCCTGGATTCCACGCATTATCATAAAAATCAGCATTTTGCCTTTCAGGTTAACTCATGAGACTTAGGAAATCTAAACTCGCTCTGACAGAGAGTTCACTGCAGCAGTAGAGTGAGTTCTTCTTGCTCATTCGACTCGAGGGCTGTGAAGTAACTACCAAAGACAGGTGGTGAATGGCCTTTCCTGTCAACAATTCTGTTTCTCTAGGAATTGTTCCCACCCAGGGACACTCTGCTGAAGGGACTGCCCAGGCTGCCATGACTTAATTAGGCGAGACCAGGAGGAAGGGCACCAGTCAGCGAACCCAGAGGCCAATGGTTCGTAGTGGCTCCCAGTCACAGACTCATTCCCAGGGCCCGTTTTTCCTCATTCTGAGAGGTCCTTCTATGGGTATGAGCAACTCCTTCTTAATTAGACTAGCTTGGGTGGGTTGGAGGGGGAGTGGGAGGAAAGCTTTTCCAAGGATAATCTTACAGCTTTTCCATGTTAAATACACATCATAGGCAAAAAAAAAAAATCTGTACTTTTTTCACATCATAACTCAGTAGTTCTTATAGAATATGACATTAAGGAATAAATCTTGAAGTGCAGGGAAAGCAAATGGTTTCAAGTCAAAACAATAGAAATCAGGACTTAGGACCTGTCAGGAGGTTGCTAAAGCTCTCTGTGCCTTGGTTTCCTGAACTACAAATAGAAACAATCCAATGTCCAACCCACCCGCCTCATAGCGTTATTCTGATAATAAAGGGAGATAATGTATGCAAAAAAGCGATTGCGATTTAAAAGTTTGAGACATACATTTATAACTACTTCTGTTTTGAATTCACTTGGTAGTTCCATCTGTTATTTAACAAAAGTTATTTTTCACAGCTTATTTCCCATTGCTAGAAGACACTTTGGAATCTAGCAATAATCTTTAGGGTAAGAATCAACTGTTAGAGCACAGAAACCAGGGAGGATTAAATTTAGCTGCTTTGGAGCAGAGCACCCCTGCTTTCTCCCTCTCTCCAGCCCCAGCATTGGCATATTTTTCTCTCGTATAAAAGAAATCCTCCAGTGGGCAGTCCAGGGCCAGTATGGGGGTGGGGGTCTACAATATCTACGTTGTTGGGGACTTGGCTCTTTCCAGTTTCTTAGTCGGCCATCTCTAGGCCTTGATCCTCACCCTCACACTTCCAAGATGGCAGCCAGGTGTCTGCCACCAAGTGTGTAATTCGGGCAGGCAGATGGGGCAGAGCATAGCACAAGGAGGGGTATGTATCAGCAGAGTCAGCTCCTTTGAAAGTGTTTTCCTGAAATTCCCATCCAGTAAATATAAATTTCCATTTATAGTCCCTCAACCAAAAATGCCTCACAATCACCACTTCTAGCTGCAAGGAAGGCTCAGAACCATCGATTCTGTTGCGGTTGCTTATTTTTGTTGTTGTTGTTGTCTGTTTGGGTTTTTGTTTTGTTTTTGTACTTAGCTGGACACCAAGCAAAACATGGGTTCTCTTAGTCATTAAGAAGGGAAGATGGGGCGCCTGGGTGGTTCAGTCAGTTGAGTGTCTGACTCTTGATTTCGGCTCAGGTCATGATCTCATGGTTTGTGAGTCTGAGCCCTGCATCAGGCTTTATGCTGACAGCACGTAGCATGCTTGGGATTCTCTCTGTCTCCCTCTCTCTCTTTCTCTCAAAATTAATTTTAAAAATTAAAAAAAAAAGAAGGGAAGAATATTGAATAGGTTTCTGTTATACCAGGAACTGAAAATGTGAACTCTAGAATGTTAATTAATTTTATTCATTTTCCATTTCTTTTTTTTTAATTTTTTTTAATGTTTTATTTATTTCTAGGAGAGAGAGAGACAGCGTGAGCAGGGGAGGGTCAGAGAGAGAGGGAGTGACAGACTCTGAAACAGGCTCCAGGCTCCGAGCTGGCAGTCAGCACAGAGCCCGACGCGGGGCTTGAACCCACGAACCGCGAGATCATGACCCAAGCGAAAGTCGGACGCTTAACCGACTAAGCCACCCAGGCGCCCCTCATTTTCCATTTCTAAGGTAAGTTTAAGCTGGACATCTTAGCAATATCCTAAAAGAAACAAAGCCCCACAGCCTTGGCCAGGGTCATGACTGCAGGGCTGGAGTGAGAGCCAAGCCTTCCCCATCCTGGTTAAGTGCTTTACTCAGCAGGCTGCCCCTTGGTGTGGTTTCAAATGAAACCGCCACGTGAGGTTCCTACCAACCCAAGGGCTGGGATCAGTGGTATGTCTGGCAGAATAATGGCCTCCATAGATGTCCAGGGCCTAATCCGGAACTTACTGATGCTGCCTTATGTGATAAAGGGACTCTGCCGATGTGAGGAAGAGGATGGAAACTGAGATGGGACGATTATCCTGGGCTCAACCTAATCACATGAGTTCTTAAATGCAGAGAATCTTTCCCATCTGTGTCACAGAGATGAGACTGAAGAAGGAGAGATTTGGAGCATGAGAGGGACTTGACCCTCCTCCTTGTTGCTGACTTTGAAGCTGGTGAAGGGAGGTACGAGCCAAGGAATGCAAGTGGCCCCTAGAAGCCAGAATGGCCAGCACGGAAGTGCGGACCTCAGTTCAACAACCCTGATAACTGAATTCTGCCACAACCTGGATAAGCAAAGAAAGGAATCCCCCTTTAGAGCCTCCAGAAAGGGACGGAGCCCTGTAGACATCCTGATTTCTGCTTCTCATTTATGGAACTGTAAGGTAATGAACTGTGTTATTTTAAGTCACTAAATTTGTGATAATTTTATAGTCATGACAGGAAACGAATACAAGTGTTGATGGATGCAGGATGCTCTTTTATACTATTTTCCACATATTTTTTTAATGTTTATTTATTTATTTTGAGAGAAGGCAAGAGAGAGCAAGTGGGGTAGGGGTAGAGAGAGAGGGAGAGAGAGAACACCAAGCAGACTCCACACTCTCAGTGCAGAGCCTGATGTGGGGCTGAGCTCAGGAGCTGTGAGATCATGACCTGAGCCGAAATCAAGGGCCGGATGCTTAACCGACTGAGCCACCCAGGTGCCCCAGTTTTCCATATTTTTAAGCAAGCTCAAAAACGCAGTGTCTCCTTACCTGCGTGGGAACAACATCTGGAAAGTTAACAGGTGGAAGCTATTAAAGGGTGGAAAGTGGCCAGGATGCCTGAGATCCCACGCATCAGAAAAGCCATGTCTTAACAATAATATGGACAGAACTGCATTCTTTCCTTTGCATAAACCCTGAAGTACTGGGTGGGATGTGGGCTGGGGCCTGGCTGGCAAACTCAATGAATAAACTGCAGGCGTGAGTGGTGGGGACCGTGGCATGCAATGGACGGCACATACCGTTCCAAAGGCCTTCAAAAGCCGTTGGGGTTAAAGCACAGCACCAGCTGAACGATACCTGCTTAAGGGCCTCCTTCAGCCCCTGAGTCACCATCAGGTTCTGCTAGAGCCGCCAGATGGCACGGAAAGCAATGAGAATGCATGGGAAGAAAGGGGTAAAACGAATAAGTCGGTGAAATGAGGTAAGAAATTGGGAGAAGGAAGGGGTTGGGGGGAGAAATGAAACCCTGAAGAGAAAGGACAAGGTCACAGGCTGTTGCAGGTTTGTGGCGGCACCATCCGGGCCCTCAGGGTCAGCCATGCTCAAGGTGATCCAGGTAGAACATTCTCCCCTCCCCCCCCAAAAGCCATGTGGTTCTCTCTGAGGCAAACAAGGTCATTCGCCTTCAGATCTCATCCAGAGGAGGAGCTGACATGTCCTTTTTCACAGCAGCTGCTGAAGCAGCAAGACAGCGGAGGCGCTGAACTGCCCCGGGCGCTGGCAACCAGACCTCTGGCCAGACGAGCACGGAAGTGGCCAGGGCGTGTCTGCGCGGTGGGCAAGGGGAAAGAGCAGCCAGAGAAACCCCAGGGACAAAACCCACACGTCTACAGAAGTCAGCGGGTGGGCGGAAAGCAAACTGTACCCGTTCCAGGGCAGAGCAAGGGCCAACCCCAAGCAAAGCCGGCGGCCCTGGGCCACCATAGGTTTGCAACCTCGTCTTCAAAGCAAAGCGCAGATAACATTCGTGGGAGCGGGTTGACAGTCACCCCACTAGGCAGTCTCCCCTTTCTTGAGGGGGAGAAAGACCCATGTCCTTACTATCACTGTCCAAACACCCAGCGCGGTGCTGGGCATGCAGTAGGTGCTTAGAATAGTGTTTGCTTAAGGAAATGATTATGTCAAGGGTGATGGGATCCCTTAATGAGTGTGCAATTTTGTCTTCCTGTGTTCTTCCACTGTCTCCTANCACGTCTACAGAAGTCAGCGGGTGGGCGGAAAGCAAACTGTACCCGTTCCAGGGCAGAGCAAGGGCCAACCCCAAGCAAAGCCGGCGGCCCTGGGCCACCATAGGTTTGCAACCTCGTCTTCAAAGCAAAGCGCAGATAACATTCGTGGGAGCGGGTTGACAGTCACCCCACTAGGCAGTCTCCCCTTTCTTGAGGGGGAGAAAGACCCATGTCCTTACTATCACTGTCCAAACACCCAGCGCGGTGCTGGGCATGCAGTAGGTGCTTAGAATAGTGTTTGCTTAAGGAAATGATTATGTCAAGGGTGATGGGATCCCTTAATGAGTGTGCACTTTTTGTCTTCCTGTGTTCTTCCGCTGTCTCCTCTCAGGATGTCTAAAACCCACAACTATTTTACTCTCTGCCACCTTGATCCAATGAGTCATCGACGCCACACTCATGACATCGTCTACACATTTTAATTCCTGAGTTCTTTTACAACTCATCAACCCTTCAGTGCTCTGGGCCTCACTGGCCTGCAAGTGACCTCTCGTGGTAAAAGACAGGAACTGCAGAGCTAAGTCCCTTTCACATCCAAGCAACTCCATTCATATCATTCAGTCCATAAAGAGTGGAAAGGCCAGTGAGAGTAGAGGACTTTAGAAATAAGTTTGTAACAACAACAACAAAAAGAATACATGGAAGTATTCCAGATTTCAACATGTAAGGGAGGCTTATATTAGGATGTAGAAGACATAATTTTCTAATTTCTTTTTTATACCCAGGATTGCTGCAAAAACTGGGACTGAATTTTTCCATCACATATTAGGCTTTAGATTATAAATATCTGGCATCAGATCTGGAATCTGCTGTGCATAAGGTGTATGAACTTAAGGCATTATCATTCAAAGCTTCTGAGACTCAGTCTCTATATCTGAAAGATGGGGATAAGAGTTGCACCTGTTGTACTGTTTTGTCGTTATGAGGTCCTAATTAGGTGAGGCGTGTGCAGTGTTTGCTCCAGAAGTGCATGGGATGCTCTTATTATTAATCCTCAAATGGTCTGTTTTTATTTAGCCACTTACTTATTTTGAAATGTTCATAAACTGTACTTGTAACCATCAAGCACTACACAGATTTTAATTTCTCAAGGATTTAGGAATAAAAATTATAAATTCTGCCTGGGTGGCTTGTTCTGTTGAGCGTCCCGCTCTTGATTTTGGCTCAGGTCATGATCCCAGAGTTGTGGGATGGAGCCCTGTGTCAGGCTCCCCTCCAAGTGTAGAGCCTGCTGAAGATTGTCTCTCTCTCTCCCTCTGCCCTTCTATCCTGCTCTCACACACTCTATCTCAAAATAATAATAATAATAATGATGATAATAATAATAAACAACTTGATGACAAATGATGATTATTTTGTCCACCAGCTGGCCATCTGTCAATAATATTAAATGAGTCAGAGTGATTTCTTCTTCTTCCTTTCCTTTTGAGCACTGTCTGAAATTTTCCTCCTCCTCTTTCTGAACTCCGTGTGGGCTATTCATTTGCCTTATTTTATGTTTACCTTTCTATAGTCAGTTTGTTCCCATGTTGTTTTATAAGTGGCCTTTAATTAATTCATGACTGTAGGTTCTTATTGGGAATTCATGTGCACGGTAGAGGGTTGGTCAGATGACCTTGAAGTCGTTTGTTGTGCAAATTATTTAATGAGGTCCTGTCATCTGCGTGGCACTGTGCTAAGCACTAGGAATATAAAATGAATAAAACAGACAAGGTCCTTGCCCTTGCAGTTCTTAATCTTACATCGGGGAGTTTACAAGTAATCAGATGTATGCTGTGAGTTCGGAGAAGGGATGTAAAGAAACAAACAAGGGTGAAGATACACAGGATGGGAGAGTGAGCATGCAGTTAGTTACCTGAGGGAAAAGAACTCCAGAGTGAGCAGCATGTTCAAAGGTCCTGAGGCAGGAGCAAGAAAGTGCATTATACTGTCCCTTACCGCTTATAAATAATTTTTTGGCTATTTCAGAGATGTGTAGGTATCTTCTATCAATGTGTATACATATACATGTATAAATATACATCACTGATATTACATATATAAACAATAACATACATGAATATCTTAAAACCTTATTAAAAGTAATGTTAAATCCTTAGCCATGAGAAAAACTAGTGTTGACACATTCTATCTTCAGTTAATGTTCATTAACCATGTGTTATTGTGAAAAGAGAAATGTTTGGAAAAATAATTCAAAAGCTATCATGGATCTGTGACCAGCTATTAGGCCTTGGTGACAGATCAGTGGATGAGGTCACAGCTCCTCATCATGCTGACACACACTGTGACTCTGAACAGGTTGTAGGGGTTTAAACTTTACATTAATATTTTTCCCCTGGAACTGTTATATGATTTTGCTACATGAGGGTCTAAGTGAGTTTTCTTTTTATCCCTGGAACAAATATCTTAATACTCTCTATTATGAGATTTTGAAGGCAGGGAGAAACCTTTTGAAAGGTTCCATGAAATCTTTATTAGCGGAAAACCTGTGTACCATGAAATGGAAAATCATTTCTTTCTTTTAATCTTTGCTGTTCAGACAGATGCAGCCTTGCTCTTTCCACTGCCCTTCATTCTGTAAACTTTCCGTGTCTACTCTGTGTGAGGCATGGTGTTTGTGGTTAATTCAGGGAGAGATGGGGAGGTGCATAGCAGGGGAGACCTGACTTGTGCAGAGAGGCTGAAATGGAATTGTTCACTGAGTTTTTAAGGAATCACATCATTCACTGCAGATAGAAAGCTGGGGGTGAGAGTTCTGTGGAAAACTGGGGGAGCACGTCTAGAAAGATTAAGGAGAGAAACTACCACAAAAGGCTTTGAATACTATAATAGAAGATGATGTTTACAAATTTTTCAACCACCGTGAAGGTTTTGAAGAAAAAGGGTAAAGGGGGAGAGTCTGTATTTGCCTTCCAGTTGATCTTCATAAGTTGGGTGTTCGTTATATTAAGGCTCTGCCTACATATGTTCCCCACTTGCTTGATTTATTGTGTTTTGCTCTTCAAGTCTTAGGAAAAAGCATACCACAGAGCAAATGAACAGTAATCAACTAATGGCTCATTCTTTATGCATAAAATGAAGATGTCCTGCATGAAAATCAATTTACATTGAGTTGAAACACACACTCACATTTCACTCGGAGTAATTTATCCTCCTGATGCTCCCACAGAGTTTAACCAACTCAAGATGGGAGATGAATTTACAACATAATATATATTCTTTTCTCTGAAGTATCGATGCATCCACTCACTTTCCCCAAACAAAATGGTGCCCTATCTTGGACACTTTTTGTTTGTTTGTTTGTTTAATGGAGGTGTAACTCACACACTGTATGTGCACAAATCTTAAGGGTACAGCTTGATGATGATGATGTTGATGGTGTGTGTGTGTGTGTGTGTGTGCGTGTGTGTACCTTTTATCTACAGAATACAGGACATTCCTATTACCCTAGAAAATTCCTTTTTGCCCCCTTCCAGTCAATACACCCAGAGATAACTGTTATTCTTGACTTCTATTCATCATAGTTTAGATGTGTGTCTTCTTGAACTTCTCCAAAATGGAATCTTACAGTATACACTCTTTGGTGTCTAGCTTCTTTGGCTCAACCTGTTTTTGAAATTAATGTATGTTGTTGCATCTGCCACTAACTCTGAAAATTTTACTGTTGAATAGTATTCCATCATATGAACACACTACACTTTGTTAATCTCTTCCTTACTGATGGATACTTGGGTGGTTTCTACTGGACAGTGTTTTTGACAGACCTTCACTGTGGTTTAAGGCTGGGCTAGAAAGGCACAAGAAAGGAACTGAGACTTCTAAGTTATGAGTGCAGACTTTTTTTTTTTTTTACAGATTGTTCTGGATACTTTACATTACAACTTCCTGGCATAAATAGAATCTATCTTTCTCACACCCTATAAGGTGTCTGAATCAGAATTATTAAGCATCCAGTTAAATTTATTTGGTTCAGCATGGTGCTAATGAATACAAAAGTGTGGACAGAATCTTCTATGAGTTCGTTGGTATTTCTGGAGACAAGAGCCGCAGTCCCAGGTCTCAGAAAAGTGCTCGCCAGTATGTGCTCTGGGGCTCAAAGTTAGTGGAAATGGTCTGCGTGCATCAACCCCTTCATTTTCATGATTCTATCCACACTGTTCCTTCTGCCAAGAGTTTTCATGATTCCTGTTTTCCATACCAAATTCTACCCATCATTCAGGATTCAGTCAGATGCTCCCCATGGCCGCCATGATGTCTTCCTTGATGCTTCATTTGAGTGGCCTCAGATCTATTTTACCTCTAACGCACCTGAGCTATGTGGCACAGCACCATTAGAAGCAGAAGCTGGGAAACACAGCCCTCCCGTGTGTTTAGAAGGATAGAGACATGGCTTTAGTAATTAGTTTAGCCAGCCTCTGTCCTAGTTGTTTCCAGATGATTCTGGCATGCCTTCATGGTAGGGTTTCTCCTCACAATTGAGAATGACTGCCCCAAACTGGATGTCATCTCTCCCTTCTTTAATTCCCAGATAAAGCTTTTGCAGCCACCGTCTAATAAGAATGATCACTTTAAACCTTCAACTAAAGTTGTTCACGTCCATGACATGATTCTACTATTTGAGAACAATGGGGCAAATGTGATGCTGTTTCTATAGGTTCTTTCAACACAGTACCTTCTTGTCTGCAGCCAGGGACGTGTGTGGCCACACCTCACATTCACTTGCTTTGCCATGTAATCTTCATGATCTGACCCAAACCATATACCATATACACAATCCTGCCTTTTTTTTTTTTTGTGAGCTGGGACTGAATGTGATTCCAGGAGACTGATGGATATGAAGGATGATGTGGTCAAACAGAGGAAGTTGGTGCCTGAGCCATGTTAGTTGTTGATGGGGAAGCATCTACGGGGAAGATGAGGTGCCTCTGCTCCCTCCTCACTATCTCCTTTATGTTTATGCCCTCTGTGCCACTTGGTTTGCTTTTCTAAAGAAGTATTTCAAAGTTAGTGGAAAGGGTTTGCATACATCACCTGGAAAAACTCCTCATCCCAACAAATGTAACTCAAAGTACACTGTGGTCAGTCATAAAGTCATTTGAAAAACAACTTATTTAAATACCTACATATAGAATGTTAATAAGATGCTAAGGAAGTATTAATAGAAATTAAAGATATGTTCATTCTTATATATTTCATCTGTTATCTTTAATTTTCACAACTCTACCAAGGGAGTGTTGTGATTCCCACATTCTGAGTGAGGAAACAAATGGAGGGACATTAAGTAAATTAAGGTCATGTGGCTGGTATCTAGCAGAGCCAGAACTTGACCCCACAGTGTCATATTCCAATGCCCATCCTCTTTACACTAAAACATTTTCATAAAATTAATTGGTGCCATCAACTTCGTACTTAACCAAGTTAGATACAGATACAACTGGCTCACTTGTGATCGGTCCATGGTTTTGATGAGGAGTAATTTAAACTTCTAGTATCTTTGTGCCAAAAGAATTGGTCCCCTCGGGTGCCTGGCCAGCTTAGTGACTAAAGCATGCCACTCTTAATCTTGGGGTTGTGAGTTTGAGCTCCATGTTGGATGTAGAGATTACTTAAAAAACTAAAATCTTGAAAAAAGGAACTGTCCCCATCTGATGTGCTCATAGAAACAGCTTTCATTCCTGCCTCAGCGCCGCCCCAGTCAAAACATTCCATCATTTCTAATTTTTCTACCTTAAAAATAAAATTATTTTGATTGTGAGATTTTGCTACTGCCTCTCAAACAAAGCACACCCTTGAAAAACAGCAAAGAATGGCAGATATTTTTAGGTTTAAAACACACACACACGGAGGTATCTCATATTCCAAAGATAAGTCTTCCTAGGAGAGCTTTCTCTATTCATTTTGATTCAATCACAAGGACTCCTGCAGAAAGATGGACTCTCTTTGCAGGACAGTTTCTTAAGAATCCGTAATGCATAGTAAGATAGAGAATAAGCCAAGAGGGCTGGGGACAGTGGCTGACTCTGCCGTCTGCAGGTGTCTTGCTTGAAAAGACACCATCCCGGTAACGTAAGCATGCAAAACCAAGTGAGATGAGGCACCGCAGACAAGAACATTTCAGCATCAGAAGCTCATTTTGCTTGGAGGCAATCCAGGTTTCTTAAAAACAGTAGTGGATGATTTAACCACAGAAACAAGTTTCGATATTTGCACAACCATTTTCCAATGCGCGGGAGGAAAGGAGCTGTACTATAGAGTGTTTCGCCTGGATTTTAAACTCTCCTTAGGCTGTATGAAGTGGAATAAAGGGAATGGATAACCAGCCTGGACCTGGGCAGGCACTGGGTACCGCATACCTTCCCTCCTTCCGTAGACCCTCTTTGACTATTTAAGGTGTGGAGGCTGGGCTGCCCCAAATGCCATTTGACCTGTGCATAAGCATCTCTTCTGCGTTATACAAAATCTTCAGAAACCTACACTTAATATATGTAAGGGTTATATCATATAGTTATGCAGTAATTTTTCACTCAGCAGCATTTTAAAAATGGATCGTCTCAAATTACTCAAGAGTGCAAAGGGGTAGAAATCTCCTCTATATACTGGCCTACTTGAGGGCATAGTTGGTTCAGCAATTTAGCAAACACCTTGGCATAAATATTGAAATCCATCAATTCAACAAGATAACGTCAAAGTCTTCAATGCCTTTTTATGAGAAAAACGTTTAGAAATAACTTGAGTAACTTACTCGAGTTGAATTTCAAAACTGAGAAGTGAGGCTCCATGGCTGTTTTGACATTTCTATGATTACTAGTGAGTTGAACAGTTTTTAAAATGCCTACTGGCCATCTGGATTTTTCCTTTAGCAAATGGTTCATGCCTTCTACTAACTTATCCTGTTGTGGCCTTAGTGTTATTCATAAAAATTACATAAACTATGTAATGAGAATACTATCCATTTAACTATCAAATTTTATGATGCAGGTGCCTGTTTGTTTTAATCTAATCCTAAAGGAAGAACCCAAAATAAGCAGTTAAGTAGAGAAGCAAAAAGAGAAGAAAAAAAAAAAAACCCAACCAAACCGCTTTCATATTTATAGCTTAACATGAATTGCTACTTGAGCCTAAATCAGAAAAGCAATTAGATAATTCTCCAAGGAGAAACTCAGATGCAGTGAATGAAATCTTTCATAAGAACCTTTAAAGCACAGCAACAACATAGATATAATTCAGAGAAATTTGTCACTATTGAATTGACACGTCCCCCCTCTTGTTATTGAGTAGAAACTACTAAATCATTTTAAATATACCTGGATCTGCACAAAACCAGGTTTCCTCTGTTCAGCAAGAATGAGCCAAAGCATTTTACCTCTTTTTTCAGTCCACACACTAAGGACTGAAATCTCTTCGGTAGATATGAGAAACCAGGGACATGCTGGGTGTGGATACCGACCCTGGAAGCTTGTGGGCACAACTGTGCTGGATAGCCTGCCAGATTTTACACAAATGCAGCCAATGGCAACCACCACTGTGGTAAAAATTCTGATGCCCAGGATGACTTTGTGACCAAGTGCAGCTGTGGTTTATTACTCTTGGCAAAGGGACCAAGAGTTAGCGCTTTCAGAAAAATACAAATCTAAGCAATATTTATTCCTTAGAGATGGGGGGTACCCACCCTCCATCGTTGCCTTAGCCCTCCAACTACACTGTAAAATTAACCAGGATGGGTAGTTTTATTCCTCTTTATTAACTCAAAACACCTATGGGATATATAATTTAGTGATCAATTCCTTAACTTAAACAAGTTAAGAAAGATTTTAGGAGACAGACTGATATCCAGTGTGCAAAGGCAGAGTGGAGAAGGAAATTAGCAAACATTCAGCCAAAATGTTCTCAAGGGCAGGGATTCATGGTAATAAGTGGAATCATTTCAAGCTTGAAGGAGGTTTCCCGTGGGACACTGAACAGTTAGCTTCAGGGATCACTGCATTTCATCAGCCTAAAAATGGAACTGCCTGTAGAATTTCCAGGTCAGCAAAAGATACAGAAGAGATACTAAAATCTAACAAAATGAGAGGCTGCCACAAATCATTTCAAAAGGGTTAAGAATGCTATGGATGAACAAATTAGGAGGATGCACACCAAATCTTGCATATGATCCCCATGACGCTGGAAAATGTTATTTGTAACCCATTAAAAAAAGAAGGTGAGACAACTAGATGTTTAAGTGAAGGCCTACAGTGTCCCTGGTAAAGCCCATGTTTGCCAAACTCACAAAGAGAATCTATGTTCAAGTGTTCTCAGGTTGACACAGTTCTTTCCACCATAAAAAAGTAACGGCATTTATTGAATGTGTTCAGTACATAAAGCCTTAACTGTATCCAGGAAGAAAGGATTTGACCAATTCTTCCACACCTACAGAGAAAGACTTCATAGAACCTCTCCTCGAGGTCAAAGTCTGAGGATCAGAGACAACAAATAACTCCAAATTCATCACGGGATCCTTAAACCTATTTTAAGACAGTGGCTTTCCTCTCCTCCACCTGCTTCCTGATGCCCTGTTGCCTCATATCAGAAGTGCTTACAACTCCCAAGATAGCTGATGGGAGGCAGTCCCATCCACTGATAATACCTTTCCCCTCTTTGAACACCGCTGAGTTGTTCCAAGACCAGAGAGCAAGCAACAAGACAGGAAGGCAGCAGACAATGCTGGGTGGGCTGGGATAATTTCACAACAGTGCAATCACTTAGAAGTCTCATACTGGAGGGGCGCCTGGGTGGCTTAGTCGGTTAAGCGTCCGACTTTCGCTTAGGTCATGATCTCGCGGTTCATGGGTTCGAGCCCCGCGTCGGGCTCTGTGCTGACGGCCAGCTCAGAGCCTGGAGCCTGTTTCAGAGTCTGTGTCTCCCTCTCTCTCTGACCCTCCCCTGCTCACGCTGTCTCTCTCTCTCCCTCCTAGAAATAAATAAAAAATATTAAAAAAAAAAGAAGTCTCATACTGGAGGCTATAGGCTGCAGAGTATTTTTGTTTTGTTCTACTTTCTTGGCTTTGCCTTTAGAAGGCACATCCTCTCCTGTTTGCTGTGAGTCTGGACGCTCCCAGTTGTCTTAGACTTTGGTTTGCTCTTTACTGATACTTCTTTTGTGGCCTGATACATGTTCAACGTTGTAAATGATGTACGATGTGCTTGAATGTATATTGCCTAACCGTTGGGGTAGGGATTTTTCTATATTTAGAGGATCAATTTCGTTATTAATGTTGCTCAACTCTTCCCCATCTTTGATCAGTTTTTGCCTGCCTAAGGTATCATTTTCGGAGGAATGTATGTTACCCCCCTCCCTCCCCATTGTAAGTATGAATTTACCCGAATTTCTCCTTGTCATTCTATCAAATTTTGTTTGGGTTCAGGGTCAGAATTTTTATATATTCTTGACAAATTAGGGGAAAAACAATGTTTTTGCTTTAAGGTCTGTTTTGCATGACATTTATGTAGTTATATTGGCTCTTATTTTTAAAAATATCTTTCTGGTTTATCATTTTCTATCCCTTTGGTTTTATGTCATTTGGTTTGGGAATCACTCACATAAATAGTATGGTAGGATCTCTGTCTTCTAACATGTTAAAAGTTACACCTGTTAATAAATTACATCTATATTATAATTGCTAATTACTTCTATTACTATTATTTCCATATTGTAATTACTATTGCTTCTTTTTTTTTTTTCTATTTACCAAGCCTTGTTCTTTGCTTCTGGTTTTCTCCTTTCCTGGTTACTACTAGAGTGAATAACTTCTTAATTCTTATTTTATGAACAATTAATATGACAGATATCCTGTTTCTATTGTTTTTGTGACTACCTTACATTTTTAACATTGATTAAAAGTTAATTAACATTCTTACCCTCCTGCAGAAAAACAGAAAGGATCTTAGAATACATTCCTTCCAGTTACCACTTACCACATACACTGCTTGTTATCTAGTGTTTTATTTTTTTTTTATTTTTTTTAAATGTTTATTTATTTCTAGGAGACAGAGAGAGAGACAGCGTGAGCAGGGGAGGGTCAGAGAGAGAGGGAGTCACAGACTGAAACAGGCTCCAGGCTCTGAGCTGGCAGTCAGCACAGAGCCCGACGCGGGGCTCGAACCCACGAACCGCGAGATCATGACCCAAGCGAAAGTCGGACGCTTAACCGACTAAGCCACCCAGGCGCCCCAGTTACCTAGTGTTTTAATTCCATCTTGGGTTTAACCCCTACACCCCAAAGGCCTTATTATTGTTGTTAGCCAATGTTTGTTTAAATGAAACCTCTTATTTACCACTTTCTTACCTTTCATTATTACAACCCACTCTGGTCCTGTGGGTTTTATCTCATTCTTACAGAGGTAAATCTTTCTTTTCTTTCTTTCTTTTTCTCTTCTCTCTTTCTCTCTTTCTTTCTCTCTCTCTCTCCCTCTTTCTGAGAGAGCACATGTGCACACACAAGCAGTGGAGGGGCAGAGGGAGGGAGGGAGGCAGAGAGAGAGAGAGAGAGAGCGCGCACACGAGAGCATCCCAAGCAGGACCTGATGCGAAGCTCAATCCCAGGACCATAATATTATGATCTGAGCCTAAATCAAGAATCAGATGCTTCACCAACTGAACCACCCAGGTGCTCCCAGAAATAAATCTTTAGCAGTTCTTTAGTGAGCATTTATAAAAAGCAAACTTAAAAAGTCTTTACTATGCCTTCCCACTTGTTGATGGTGGGGTGGGTGGGAGAGAGGGCAAAATGGGTGATGGGCACTTGTTGGGATGAATACTGGGTGTTGTATGTAAGCAATGAACCATGGGAATCTGCCCCCAAAACCAAGAGCACACTGTATACCCTGTATGTCAGCCAACTTGACAATAAATTATACTAAAAAATAATAAAAATAAAATAAAATAAATTCTTCTTTGGGGGAGGGGTGTCAAAATACACACAGTGCAGTATATTATGTGCATTCATGTAACTTAGGTCAATGAATTTTTGCATATACACCCAAGCCAATACTACCCCAATCAAGATTTAGGGTATTTTCATCACACCAGAGGGCTCTCTCTGCTCCTCTGTGTCAGTACTTATCCCTGCTATTCAGACATTTCTCTCTACTGGTTAATTTAGTCTATTTCTTGAACTTCATAAAAATGGAATCATAGAGTATGTAATACTCTTTCATGTCTGGCTTTTTTCACTGAATATAATATTAGTGAGATTGTTTTTATCAGTTGTTTTTTCTATCATTGTGTATTACATGTCATCATGACTTTTAAATGATGGTTTACAGGTAGAGAATTTCCAGTTGATAGTAATTTTTTTCCAGGCATTTTGAAGACATTATATCAACGGTCTTAGTCTTTGTTGTTGCCAGAAAGAAGTATGTCGTCCATTGAATTGTTTTTCCTTTAATGGCACTTTGTGCTTTTTCTGGGTTATTTACCTTTTCCCCCTCTGGTTATGTTTAAAATGCTCCTTTTGGGGCACCTGGGTGGCCTAGTTGGTTAAGCGCCCAACTTTGGCTCAGGTCATGATCTCATGGTTTGTGGGTTTGAGCCCCGCATCAGGCTCTGTGCTGGCAGCGCAAAGCCTGGAGCTTGCTTTGGATTCTGTGTGTGTGTCTCTCCCTCCCCCTCCCCCACTCGTTCTCTCCCTCTCTCTCTCTCTCTCCCTGTCTCCAAAATAAATAAACATTTTTAAAAAATGCTCCTTTCATCTTTGGTGTTCTGAAATGTCCACATGTTACATCAAGAGAAGGATGTGTTTTGGATAACGTTGAGAGAATGAACAGAAGCTAAAGTGCTTCATCCCGGTGAGGGCTTATGACTCTTCAGATACAGACAGTCTGTCCAGAGTTCGAACTGGACCCCACCAGGACATGGAATGAGTTGAAAAAAGGGCAACTTTTGAAGTCAGCTTTGTGTGGGGAGTGAGTTTTAGCTCCTGCATGCACAGGGTGGTCACATCTGCTGTCCCTGCATGCAGGGGAGTTAACACAGGGTCTATTTCCAGACCCAGATCCCAGGGCCCTAACGGCAACTTTCTTATCTGGCTCCCTTGAGCATCTGCTTCCTTTCTCGCTCCTGGTAAGTCCCCTTCTTTCTTTCTTTTGATCTCAATTGCTATGACATGTTAAACAAGTATATTTTAGCAAACTTTTCTACTTATTTGTGGTTAAAGGACACTATATGAACTCTGGCCACCATGTTGCCAGCACCTGTTATCCAGCTGGTCTTTGGGGGCTCGTGAGTAGCAAAGATCAAGGGCCCTAAAGCAAAGCCAACCTAATTTTTTTTTTTTTACATTTTAAATAGACTTTATTTTTTAAGATCAGTTTCAGGTAACCAGAAAAACAGAACAGAATCTGCAGAATGTTCCCATGTGTCCCCTGATGCAAAAGCTCACACCTCTTCCACTGTGAACTTTATGCACAAGGGTAGCATATTTGTTATGATGCATGAATCTATGGGGACACATCATAAAGTCCACAGTTTACATTAAGGTCCATTCTTCTTGATGTTTTATTTCCTATGCGTCTTGACAAGTATATAATGACGCATTTCCACCATTATGGTACCATACAGAGTAGTTTTACTGACCTGAACATTCTCCATGCTCTGCCTATCATCCCTGTCCCTTTCCAACCCTTGGAAAACTCTGATCCTTTTACGATCTTCTTTTTGTCTTTCCCAGAATGTCATATAGTTGAAACCATACAGCAAATATCCTTTTCAGATGGGCATCTTTCACCAGTAATATGCATTTAAGTTTCATCCATGTCTTTTCATGGCTTGATAACTCATTTCTTTTTTAGTGCTCAGTAATATTCCATTGACTCTATGTAAAACAGTTTACTTATTCATTCACCTACTGAAAGACATCTTGGTTGTTTCCAGGTTTTGGCAAATGAATTAAGTGGATAAAAGTGAATAAGGCTGCCATAAAAATCTGAGGGCAAGTTTTTGTGTGGACATAGTTTTCAACTCCTTTGGGTAAATGCCAAGGAATGTGACTTCTGGATCACAAAAATAAGTTTAGTTTTGTAGAAAACTGCCAAACTGTCTTCCAAAGTGGCTATATTCAACCACCAGCAATGAGTGAAGAGTTCCTATTTCCCCATATCCATGTAAGCATTTGTTGTTGCCAGTGTTCTGGATTTCAGCCATTTTAATAGGTGTTTAGTGATGTCTCCTTGTTGTTTTATTTTATTTTTGTTATTTTTTTAAGTTCAAGTTAATTAACAGGTAGTATAATAATTATTTCAGGAAGAGAATTTAGTGATTCATCACTTATGTACATCACCCAGTGCTCATCCCAACAAGTGCCCTCCTTAATGCCCATCGCCCACCCCTTAAGCCTATCTCCCCACCCAACACCCTACCAGCAACCCTCAGTTTGTTATCTGTGTTTTTATATCAATTTTGCTTCCCTTCCCTTATGTTCATGTGTTTTTTATCTTAAATTCCACATATGAGTGATATTTGTATCTCTCTGACTTATTTTGTTTAGCACATATAGTTCCAACCACATTATTGCAAATGGCAAGATTTCATTCTTTGTGATCACCAAGTAAAGTTCCATTGTGTGTATGTGTATGTGTGTGCACCACATCTTTATCCATTCATCTGTCGATGGACATTTGGACTCTTTCCATACTTTGCCTAATGCCAATAGCATGCTATAAACATTGGGGTACATGTGCACCTTCGAAACAGCACACCTGTATCCTCTGGATAAATACCTAGTAGTGTAATTGATGGGTCACAAGCTACTTCTATTTTTGATTTTTTTGAGGAACCTCCATACTATTTTCCAGAGTGGCTGCACCAGTTTTCATTCCCACCAGCAGTGCAAAAGGGTTCCTCTTTCTCTGCATCCTCACCAACATCTGTTGTTGCCTGAGTTGTGAATGTAAGCCATTCTGACAGATGTGAGGTGGTATCTCATTGTGGTTTTGATTTGTATATCCCTGATTATGAGTGATGTTGAACATTTTTTCATGTGTTTGTTTAGCCATCTGGATGTCTTCTTTGGAAAAGTGTCTATTCATGTATTTTGCCTATTTCTTCACTGGATTCTTTGTTTCTTGGGTGTCGAGTTTGATAAGTTATTTATAGATTTTTGGATATTAACCCTTTATCTAATATGTCATTTGCAAATATCTCCTCCTATTCTGTCAGCTGCCTTTTAGTTTTGCTGATTGCTTCCCATGCTGCACAGAAGCCTTTTATCTTGATGAGGTCCCAATAGTTCATTTTAGCTTTTGTTTCCCTCGCCTCCAGAGACATGTCAAGTAAGAAGTTGCTGCAGCCAAGGTCAAAGAGATTGTTGCCTGTGTTCTCCTCTAGGATTTTGATGGCTTCCTGTCGTACGTTTAGGGCTTCCTGTCTTATGTTTAGGTCTCTCACCCATTTTGAATTTATTTTTGTGTATGGTGTAAGAAAGTGGTCCAGGTTCATGCTTCTGCATGTCACTGTCCAGTTTTCCCAACACCATTTGCTGAAGAGACTATCTTTTTTCCATTGAATATTCTTTCTTGCTATACCAGAGATTAGTTGGCCATATAGTTGTGGGTCCATTTCTGGGTTCTCTATTTTGTTCCCTTGACCTACGTGTCTGTTCTGGTGCTAATACCATACTATCTTGATGATTACAGCTTTGTAATACAGCTTGAAGTCCAGAACTGTGAGGCCTCCAGCGTTGTTTTTTTCTTTTTCAGGATTTCTTTGGCTCCTTGTGATCTTTTCTGGTTCTATACAAATTTTAGATTGTTTGTTCTAGCTCAGTGAAGAATGCTGGTGTTATTTTGATAGGGATTGCACTGAATATGTAGATTGCTTTGGGTAGTATTGACATTTTAACAATATTTGTTCTTCCAATCCATGAGCATGGAATGTTTTTCCATTTTTTGTGTGCCCTCCTCAATTTTTTTCATAAGTTTTCTCTAGTTTTCAGTGTATAGATATTTCACCTCTTTGGTCAGGTTTATTCCTACGTATTTTATGGTTTGGGGTACAACTATAAATGGGATCAATTCCTTGATTTCTCTTTCTGCCACTTTATTATTGGTGTATAAAATGCAACTGATTTCTGTACATTGATTTTATATCCTTCGACTTTGCTAAATTCATGTATCAGTTCTAGCAGTTTTTCAGTAGAGTCTTTTGGGTTTTCCACATAGAGTATTGTGTTGTCTGTGAAGTTTGATTTCCTCCTTGCTGATTTGGATGCCTTTTATTCCCTTGTGTTGTCTGATTGCTGAGGTTAGGAAAGCCAACCTAATTTTGAATCTCCACTGTAGCTACTGATGAGCTGTTTGGTACTGGGTGGATTATTAACCTCTCTAAGCATCAATTTCCTCAACTCAAAAAGAAGATGATAAAAATTCTTACCACAAACCATTGTAGGGAGGATAAAATATGCTAATATACATAAAGCGCTTGTCACAGTACCTTAGTAAGCACTCATCAGTAACTATTCATATCATGAAATACTACATAATGATATCATTAATTAATTTGCCTACCCATGAATCAATATCATGTACAAGTTTATGCAACGTAGAAACAAAAAGGTATCTTTCATGAAAAAGAAGTAAACTGAACATTATGATACTATAAACTCTGTATATCTGGAATATATCATGTTGCTCTTTATAAATAGTGCCCTACAAAAATCCTCTGTTCTCATATTTTATACATTCTGAGCTGAGCTTTCCAAAGTGTAAAGAAAATCTTTCCAAGTCAGAAAAAGAAGATTAAAAGAGAGAACACTGGCACTTTGCTTCCCCAAGAATGTAAATCAATGCACTTGTTTTCTTCATTGAAGAAGGTGTCATGATCAACAGAGGAGCTGAACAGTGTGCTTAGGGCTGGAGTTGGTTTATATGGTAGTGCCAACTCCTTCAACTCACTGCAGACCAGGAATAAAGAGTTCATTGACTGGGTCTGAGGATCACATTTTGAATAGCACGGCTCTGGGGACATCTTAGCACAATTATAAAAGTGATATTACTGTTATACAGAATGGAGAGTACCTTTTTCCTCAGAAAAGGATGCTTAGGGCTTGAGTAAGCAATAACCTCAGGTAGAGAACTAATTATGCTATGTAATCATGGAAAATTCATTACTAGTTTCTAATGAATGAATCAACATCTGTTCCAGAGTCCAGAGGTCCACTGTAGTCTTGACTAAAGCAGGTTTTGGGATCTAGTTGGATCTGCCAGTCCTACAACTTACCATTTGTGGGTCTATGGGATCTTGTAAAGTGATTATGCTTAGTACAAAATTCATTTCTATTAATTTCTCCTCTAACAGGTTTTTTTTCCTTTGGGTAGGAGGTGATAATTTTTCTCAATTAGTGTTTTCTCATTATTTTACAAAAGGTAAAAAAGCACAGCTGGACTGATTTATGTTTCCAAAGTAAATCTAATAATATTTCTCATGTACATTCAGAAGGAATCAGATTGCTACTG
The DNA here is from genome assembly GCF_008692635.1 of Crocuta crocuta. Taxonomy (NCBI): domain Eukaryota; kingdom Metazoa; phylum Chordata; class Mammalia; order Carnivora; family Hyaenidae; genus Crocuta; species Crocuta crocuta. Next base: position 10,894,864 of record NW_027529428.1, on the reverse strand, counting down.
TAAGGTCAAGCCAAACATTAAATTCAATTCAGAAGCAATTTTTAAAGTGTTGTAATGGGACAGCAAGAAAATTAAGCCTTATAGTGTAAATATTACTGATACTCTCAAAATATCCCAGATTTTATTGATTCTCTTTTGAATTTCTGCCAACTAAAAGTTAGCCAAAACTTTTAAAGATAGAGGTAAGGACTACCAAAAAAAAAAAATAAAAATAGAAGAAGAAGAAAAAGAAAACAAAACAGAAAACTCAAATGAAATATTGGGTGTGCTTGGTCTGTTGCAAAGAGAATGTACTAGACCTGCGTAAACAGAAAATTTTAATTCTGGGCTTAAAAATATGATGATCTTCTTAAAACACTGAGTTAAAAATAGTGAAGTTAAAAACAAACTGATAAAATAGTACTGATAGACTTGAACACCACACAAAACAATTACTGTAAAATCACTACTGATGTCAGTTCCAAAAGGTGTGGTTTACCAAAAAAATCTTACGTGGCTATTTTGGAAATGACAGTTTTCTAATTTTTTAAAATGTTTTATTTATTTCTGAGAGAGAAAGAAAGAGAGAGAAAGAGAGAGAGAGAGAGTGAGCAGGGGAGGGCCAGAGAGAGGGAGATACAGAATCTGAAACAGGCGCCATGGCTGTCAGCACAGAGCCCGATGCGGGGCTCAAACCCACGAACCGTGAGAACATGACCTGAGCCTAAGTCGGATGCTTAACCAACTGAGCCACCCAGGCTCCCCTGGAAATGACAGTTTTCTAAAGCTTCACACACTATCAAGTCACCTCACTATCCTTAAAAGCCTCTGGTGTATCATTGCTCTGGGCATCAGCAGGACCCCAGAGTCTGGGCCAATCCATTTGTAAACAACACTTTCCACGCACAAGTCTCAAGTCTGTCTTATTCTATACATGTAAAATCATCTGATTTTGCAATTCTTAAAATCTGAATTGCATTTTCTGCATGTGTGGTTACACAGCATTCTTAATCAGTTCATCCAGGTTGTCATTTTTCAGTTAAAAATGACGTTTCCCCCATCCACTCAAAATGGACTTTGAAATTAAAAAGCTTTTATTATTAAATTTCTCCTGTGCTATCACCAGCAAAGGAGATACCGTCAAAATGCCTCTTCCAAAGTGATTACAAGTGAAAAGCCGTTGCAGCACTAATAGGGTTTTCATTAAGATCCAATTTAAGGCCTACACTCTGTTCTCTGAAATAAAAAACATTCTTAAATTCAAAAGGAGAAAAGGTTATCTGAGTTACAGGAATTGTATGGCTACAAGAAGGACTCACCAAAACAGCTCAGTTTATCAACTCATAGTAATAGAGGACAAATTGGCTCACATCATCCCAAGATTACTGATTACTTGGTTTTGAGTTAAAAAATCATTAGACTCGTCTGTCTATCCACCCATCAAGATGTAGATCACTCTGAAGAAACCAAATCTGTCTAGATGAACCGCTTGGGATCCTGTGGTTCCTGACACTCATATGGACAGCTTTCTCCAAGCCGCTTCAGAGACCAGGAAGGTGTGAGCTTTGCCAGAGACTGAGCCTTTCCACAGGACCCACTGACTTTTGTTAATGTCAAAGTCATTGGGGTAAATGTCAAGAAATACAAATTACTCACTTAGAAAGCAAACAGCATAGCCTCTCCTCAGTGCCAATTCTCAATGAAGTGTGTAGGGTAGCATCCATCTGGCAGCAAGGGGCTGTTTTCTGGTGGTGGTGGTCTATTCCCAATGTCACATACAGTGCAACTTCACAAACTCTGAATTCCAGACGCCCCTTTCAAGCATTCTGTCTTGACTTCTGTAGTTCTTTTTTTTAATGTTTATTTGTTTATTTTTGAGAGCAAGCAAGCAAGCAAGAGGCAGAGAGAGAGGGAGAGAGAGAATCCCAAGCAGTCTCTGAACTGTCAGCACAAAGCCCAACACGGGGCCCAAACTTTCAAACCGTGAGATCGTGACCCGAGCCGAAATCAAGAGTCAGATGCTTAACGGACTGAGCCACCCAGGCGCCCCTCAACTTCTGTACTTCTAATCACCACCTCTTGGTTTTAGAACCTAGGTCTGCAAACAAACAGTAGAACTCATATCCGAATACAGTTAATATGAAGAGCAGTGGAAACACTCAGGCAATTTTGTCTCCATGGCAACTCTTTGAAGCCCAGTGACAACTGTAATGGCTTTAATACCTAATGACAATCTCCTTTCAAGAGCTTTATGAATATTAATACCCTGATCAAAGAGCAATATTGAAAAACAAAGACTATGTGTTCACTTTCGACTGCAACATCTCTGAGTTGTAAAAGGCCCATCATTTTTACAGGTTACGGACGTGCATATCAATAAGGTAGGCTTGACAGTGTTTCTGCTGCTGGGGGAGGAGCTCACAAAATGTTTTTATAATTTTCACGTTCTTCACCCGATGAAAATGAAACTCATGATTTCAATCTGTCAGTGTTTAAATAAATACAGGTAGTTGATGACCATGTGCTCAGCACAGGGTTAGATTTTTGGAAGTAAAGAAGTAGAAGATATCACTCCTGTCTTTAAGGAGCTAACACTCTAATTGGGAAAAGATGATGACCATAATCAACCAATTAGAAATCTAATTTCTACCCTGTGCCAAGGATTCTGCTAGTCCTGAGGATATAAATTTTTTTAATGTTTTTATTTTATTTTTTGAGAGAGAGACAGAGCATGAGCAGGGGAGGGGCAGAGAGAGAAGGAGACACAGAATCTGAAGCAGACTCCAGGCTCTGAGCTGTCAACATAGAGTGTGACGTGGGGCTCAAAACTCATGGACTGTGAGATCATGACATGAGCCGAAGTCGGACGATTAACCGACTGAGCCACCCAGGCGCCCCTCTGCTAGACCCAAGGATACAAAAAGATCAAGATCCTTGCCTTAGTCCCTGTCTGGGGGCAATACACAAGCACGTATGTGTAGTCAAGTAATAGTAACAAAATAACAACAGCAATAATAATGGTGAGTAAGATTCCATGAGGACTTACTGTATGGTAGCGTGTCTGGTATTGCATGTGGTATAATATAAGTCCATATAGACTTCAGCAGGGCTAGAAAGAGCCTGTGATGTCAATTCTCATTCTGGGCAATCCGAATAAATGCATACTGTAATCAACTATTACCAAGAATGATCAATTCTGCCTTTGCCAAGTATGATTCACTAGATGTTTGTTCTTTCATAGTCATGCTTCTGGTTCGAGGAAATCTCAACTCTCTGTAACATCTAATAGCCATTTTGAAACTGGATGAAATATTCTTTCCCCTCAGCTTGACTGAGCTATAACTGACATAAAATACTGTATAAGTTTAAGGTGATTTAATATATGTATTTTTTGGTAACATGATTATCACCATAAGGTTAGTTAACACATTCATCACCTCAGCAAGATATACTTTCTGTATATGTGTGTGTTGGGGGGGGGGTATGTGTGAGAACTTTTAAGATCTATTTTATTAGAAACCTTCAAATATACTACATTGGTAGCTATCATCACCATGCTGTACATAACATCTCCAGAACTCATTCATCTTGTAACTGGAAGTTGGTACCCTTTGACCACCCCCCAACCCCGGAGATTCCTCCCATGGTCCCCTCCCCCCTGAAATATTCCTGGTATGAATTTAATGGAAAGGCTGCGGCTCAAGTCTGTAAGAAAGAAAAAAAAAAGGCACTTCTTCCTTTGTGGCTCCTCATACAGTATGGGCATAAAGCCAAGAGAAGAAAACATTCTAAAATAATCCTTCTAATCCTGAAGGAAGAAACGGAAAACAAGACTGACTATTCACCCACAAACGCCTCCTGACAACTGAAATGTGAAGGTGATTGAAGCCCTTGTCAGGTACAGACTTAAGCTCATTTATCATCCGGGAGGCCCCCATTACAAGGATCCCCCCGTTAACAGGGGTGCCTCAGAACCCGCACTGATGAATTGCGTCCCCGGTGCCCACAACCAATGCCTCTGTAAGAAGGCGAAGGCTCTGAGGCTTAAATACACCTCTGATGAGAGTCCTTATGTGGTCTTAAATATGGGCGCTCCTCAGTCCTCTCTCTGTGCACTGTCCCTGAGCAGCCCAAGCTTTCCCGTGACCTTCGTTACCCGCACGCTGGCTCTCCTCAGGATGGATCCCTGGCTCACACTTCTCTGTGGAGCTTGGCGCCAGAACTTGCGCTGCCTCCTGGACACCTCACTGCAGCTGTCTCACCTGCCCAGTTGACAGGTCTTCTCGCACATCGTGGTCCTTCCTCCCTATTTTATCAGTTTTCTGACACACAATTCCAACACCTGTCATTTCCAAAGTGGTTCATCCCCACCCCACCCCCTGCCCCCCAGGCTCCTGCTGCATCTCCTCGTGGTTCACATCCACCACTCTGCCCCATACCCACGACACCCATTCTCATGTAGGCGACAGCTTAGCTCCTCGCTGTCCTTACTTTCTTCCAGAATATTCTCCACCATGCGGCCAGACTGACTTTCCTAAAATCCAACTTTAATCATGTCCCTCCTTTCTTTACAATGTTTATTTTCCTCTGCTGCTCCCTGGGTTATGACCCAAGCCCTGACCATGGCCTCAAGGCCCGCACGCTCTGACCCCACTTACCCACGCAGCTTCATCTATCATTGTACTGGTGCCCTGGTGCTGGGCACTTACCCAGACTCTACCCTGCCTCTCTGCCTGCCAGCTACTGCTCATCCTTCAGAACTCAGTCTAAAAATTCTTTCTGCAAAGGTTCTTTACCTCTCCCAGACTGGGGTTGGTCTTTCTGTTACCTGTCCCCATAGCAACATAATCTCCTGCTGTTACAGCCCAGATGAGGAGGTTCATTAGCAATATCCTCATCTGGAAAAAAATCTCCTCTGCCCTGGTCCCACATTCTGCAGCCTTCCATCCTGCCGACCATGACGCTAACCCAGTGTGCTGTCATCGTCCGGGTGCAGAGTGGTTTCCCTACCACACTGGATGCTTCTTGAAGGCATGTACGTTGCCTTTTATCTGCCACTCCTCGGGATCCGGGGCAGTGCCTAGCACCCAGCAGTGATTAATGCCTGCTGAATGAAGGGTGAGAAAAATGCTCTGAAAGCGACTCTTCCGTACAGAGATCTGATCCTGACACTTTCCTGCTCGATGGCTTTCCCTGTCACTTAGAACAAAATTCAAAGTCCTTTTCACCAGCAATCAAAGTTTGCATGGTTTTGCCCCTGCCTAACCTACCTGAGTCATGTTCTAAACTGTCCCACACTCATTCTCACACCAGGGCCTTTGCACCTGCTGTTCGCTCCACCTGGAGCCATCGTCACCGATACCCCCTGTCTCTGCCTCTCCAGCTCCTTTCAGGCCTCTGCTCAGCTGCCCCCTGCTCAGATGTCTGCTCAACTAGCGGCAGGCTCACCGCACCCATCGACTTGCAGCCCTCCTGCCCTGCTTTCTATTTCTTCTCGGTGTGTTATCCTCTGAGGTTAGGTATTTGCTGTTTGCTTACTGTCTGCCTTGCCCTGTGTGAGTGTCAGGTTTGAGAAGGCTGCAGCTTTGTGTTGTCTGACCTGTATTCCCAGCCGCTGGATCAATGCCTGGCACTCAGTAGGAATATCTGCTAAATGAATGATGAATGAATAAATGTTCAAAATTAAATGGCTTATGGACTTCAGTACTGTGTCAATTGTTTTACAATGATTATTTATAATAACAAAGAAAAGCATAGATTCTAGGGTGGAATTATCCATTCATGCCACAAGTACTTATTGGATCCTGCATACAGCAGGGGAGCCCAGTGGGGTATCAACCATGCCACATGGAAGAAACTATACTGCAGTGGGCTCTTGGAAGACGAGCAGACATCTGCCAGATAAAGGAGGCTGTTCCCTTTAGGGAAAAAGTTGCACCTGTAAAGTGGAAGGGCAGGGATATGAAAGCTCCTTCCAGTACTAAGGAAATTCCCACCAGCCTCATGGGCACCCAACACGTCGTCATTCACTTGATTGGAACTGTTAATCTTTGAGTTTTTGAGTTTTCAACATTCCTCACAAACTCTGTACCTCGGGTTTGGATGGTCAGTTGACTGACACAGAGATTCCTAACAGGTAGGCCTGTCAGAACGAGCTGCGGGAATTCTTCAAATGGTACCAGGGTCCCAGGCATCCTGTGTGGGGGACTTCCCCACCGCTGACCTTCTACCTTTAGCTTCTCTGTCCCATGAACCTGTGCCCTGGAGAAAGTACTGCCTCCCTCAGCTAGAAGGAGGTAGAAGAATTAATGGAGACTCTTGGACTTGTGCAGAGGATCCTGGGAACGGCTGGCCTTCCCTGACTGTGCCTTCCAGACTCCATCTTTGTGAGAAAACCCATTTTCCTCCCCCCAAAAGATTTATACCTTTTGCCAAAAATGCTTACCCATCACACTAAGACAATGAATGACACATTCTAGGGCTGCTCTACACTCCCCTGGGGAAGGGCGATGGTCGTCACCAAGGTGTTCAGGTGGGAGATGAAGGGGAAATGTTTTCCACTTACAGAAGAGTGGGGGGAGTCACTGGCATTCCCGAGAATGTCTCACATGCCCTCAGTGGAAGTTCTCATTTCTCAAAACTCCTAATCAGAGTCAGCCTGTGAGGACACTTCAACAGAGGGCAGAAAAAACTCATGGAAGGTGCTAGGCTTTGGGTGGACTAGCTCTCTCATTTGAAAATGCAAATTTGGGGAGAAATAATCTAGCCGGTCTGCATTTTAGAGTTTCAGTGTGTTATGTGAAATAGAAGGAAACCAATTATATCTTCCATGTAATTAATACAAAAGCACAGCCAGAATGCATGTGGTATATCGCATGTAGCCGGCAGACAGAGGATCGACCTTCCCCGACCATGTTTCTGATCACCTCTACTGGAATTTTAAGTGAATTCTCCTTTCCTCCAGCCCCTCTCATTTTTAACCCACAATGGAAGAGATCATATTAAAAAATGTAAAAGTCATTTATCTAAATGGTTCATGCTATAGTCACAGGATAAGCAAATTCACCAATCCTTTGGAAGGTAAGACTGTGTAATGGTCAACAGTGAGCTCTGCCCCTTAACAGCTCTGTGCATACAATGCTATATGCTTGGTTCCTCACAGAGGCTGACATCAGAAATAACGTGGGTTCAGGGTTCAGGATAGAGGCTGGCACGCAGTCAGCAATGCAAAAACAGAACCTCTGCTACTTCTAGCTAAGCAAGTGGGAGGCATAGGTGCATAAGAACCTGACTGTCCAGGAAGAGTCCATGTCCAATCTGACACGTCTCCAAAATCTAGCTATGGAAAAGGATGCTTAAAGCCCAAAAGAGCGGAAACAGAAATGAGCAAATATTTACTATATTTATTATTATTCATAATATTTACTATATTATTATATTTACTATGAGTAACACTTAGCTATGGAACTTCCTGTAGTGTTTGTTTTACCTCCTGTGGTACTTTCCCCCAGGAAAGGAAAGTTAGCTTGGTCACCTTTCCTTGGAGCCTCGGTTTGTCATTCAGGTATGGCTTAACCCAACACCACCACTGCCACCACCACCACTACCACCACACCACACCCCTACACTGGAGAAGTATCTCTAAAAGAAGTGATTTTCATCTAAGAAATAAAAGCCATGAGGAATATGCCAAGTGTCAAGGCTATATGAGAGAGAGTATAAGAAAGTGTTATGTGTATTTCTATATATCATAGTGTGTGTGTTTGTGTGTACACATGCGTGTGTGCATGTATATCTTTAGCTCTCAACTGGGAATGATTTTGTTCACCCCCTCTCTCCACTGTATTTATCAATATCTGGAGACATCTTTTTTTGAGAGAGTGGGTGCAAGTGAGCAAGGGTGGAGAGAGAATCCCATGATGGGCAGAGAGAGAGAAAGAAGCAGGGCTCACCCGAGAGGGGCTTGTGCTCACCTGATGCAGGACTTGAACCTACAAACCATGAGATCAGGAGCCCAAGTCAGATGCCTAACTGACTGAGTCACCCAGGCACCCTATCTGGAGACATTTTTGATGATCACAAGTGTGTGTGTTGGGGTGTTACTGGCATCTAGTGGATAGAGTTCAGGGATGTTACTAAATATCCCACAATGCACAGGACAGCTCCCACACAATGACTTATCCCGCCCCAAATGCAATAGTGATGAGGCGGAGAAGCCCTAGAAAAAACATATATATTTATGTATACTTCTAATACTACTAAGGGTGATGGACATGGCATTATAAATTTCTACTAAGATGAAGAAACAGAAAGCTTTCTCAGCAAGACTTAACATTCTTCTTGCACAATAAAACCCTGCTGTAGAGGCGACTGCCAGGCTTAAAATGGAGGCAAACAACAACTTTTCTGTTTTCTTCTGGGATAACACTGATTCTAAAGTGGCCAAGAAACCAACTAGAGTGTTTTTTTCCTTCCTAGGCAGATAAGAACAGCCTGCATCAAGCTCCAGAAATAATTAAATCAAACTCCCAGGCACGCAATCTTCACGTGGGTGAATAACACTGCAAATTCCTGTTCCCTTGCTGGGGAGGTCAGAACTGAGGGAGAGGTTTCAAAGTATTCTAAGATGGAGAATCAGGGACTATTAGCGTTTCTGAGAAGCTTGGGAAGGCCTTTACCTCATCGCCTCTCATTCTGGCAAGAAGCGGGTGGTGCAGGCATCATTCAGAGCAATGGGATCCTCCTGCCCAGCCTTTAGGAGCTAAGGTTCCTTAGCACACTCTAATAGGAGTCCCATGTGTTATGAAATGGAAACTTTCATTACTTTAACAGAAATGTATTGAGTGCCTACTATGTGCTACGTGGTAGGGAAACAAGGAGACCCAGCTCCTGAACTTCGGCGGGGTTTATTTGGCAGGGTGGAAGGAAGGGTGTGGCCATGCAGGTATCAGGGCACCTGGGTGGCTCAGTTGATTAAGAGTCCGACTTCAGCTCAAGTCATGATCTCAGTTGGTGAGTTCGAGCCCCGGGTTGGGCTCTGTGGGACAGCTCAGAGCCTGAGCCTGCTTCAGATTCTGTGTCTCCCTCTCTCTGCCCCTCCCTGTTCACCTCCCCGCAAAAATAAATAAACATTAAAATTTTTTTAAAAAAGACACTGAGATATCAAATGTCACTGCATGTTTAGGGGGCTCAACACACTGGGTTTCTGCAGCTGAGAGCACAGATATGAGGAGATAACACAGGCTGAGGGATGGTGCTGGGAATATGGGCTGGTGCCTAGCAAATGAATACGGTTTTGATGGTATAAAGTTAAGTTTCCTGTCATATAGGAGCTTTTAAAAAATGTTTATGTATTTACTTATTGAGAGAGAGAGAGAGAGAGAGAGAGAGAAAACATGCTCATGTGTGCACAAGCTGGGGAGGGCCAGAGAGATGGAGAGAGAGAATCCCAAGAGGGTTCCATGGTGTCAGCCCAGAACCCGACTCAGGGCTTGAACTCACGAACCTGGAGATCATGATCTGAGCTGAAATCAAGAGTCAGAGGCTTAACTGACTGAGCCACCCAGGCTCCTCCATATAGAATTACTTTTAAGACAGTGTATAATAGTATAATCTGTCCTTTATCTTAGATTCAAAGTGACTTCCCGAAGATATTTTAGTTTCCTTTAAGCATCTCTGTTTTTCTGATCTCTAGAGCTTTACAAACAGATATGTAACAGAATGGCTGTCTAAAAAGGGGCTAAGTAAATTCTTTTGCAGTAGAGAAAAACTATTTTCCAACCAGTGTTGTAGCTCTTTCAAGGAATTTTTGGATCTGCTTTGATAGAACAATCTCCCCTCACCTTTCTCCATCACCTCTCACCCAACTAACAAATTACATGGTCGCTGGCACAGGCTAGCGTCTCTGTTGCTCTCCCTACATCACGTTGTAGGTGCTACGTACAGACATGAGCAGACTGTAAATTAAATGACATTCCACTCTCAGAGCCATGAATCACCAAAGCCTCTGATTAGCATCTCAGTTTTCCCTCTTGGCTTGTTTGTGACTATGTTCTAAAGGGGAAAAAAAACATTAGACTTCATACATCAACATGAAACAATATCAGCCTAATAAAACAAGTCCCTCCTGGTTTTTATTACTTTTCACATTGACAAAGCAATTCTCCAGCTCTCGGGTGGGAGTGGGCTGGCAGGCGCTATGAGGCAATCTGCTGGCCTCACAGGTTGTTGGATTTCCCTCCCTCTCGGTCACTGTGCATTTTCTCCAAACCCAAATCCAGGACTGGATGTCAAAGAGAGCACAGTTTTATTATTTGCTCGTAATTCTGTCAGTTGTAAAATGCTGAAAATATTTTCATTGTTGAATGAATTAATGCCAAGGGTGAAATTTTTAACTAAGTCAGGAGAATAACCACGTTAAGAGAAAACTCGCCCATAACCCTGGCATTACTGTTATGTTCCTTACGCCAGTTTTGCATAGATGGAGTTACAAAGTCCATAGAGTTTTGTATTCTTGCCTTTTATTCATTTAAATAATTATTTATCTATAAGATGGATTATACTGGCATTAAAATGTATATTTCCTGAGAATACTTAATGGCATGAAAGAGAAAATGCTGCTAGTATGTTAATTAATAAATACAAGATACAAAACTATGTAATTTACAACCATAACTTTTGTGTACACACACACACACACACACACACACACACACACACAGAAAGAAGCATACCAAAATATTAATGGTGGCTATTTTTGGATGGTAGAATTACTTTTTTAAATCATTTTTCTAAATTTTCAGTTTCTACAATGAATATTTATCATTTACATTGGAAAAAATTCTAAATACTACATTAAAAATTTCCCACATGGGGTGCCAGGGTGGCTGAGTGTCTAAGTGTTGATTTCAGCTCAGGCCATGATCTCACAGCTCATAAGATCGAGCCCCGCATTGGGCTCTGGACTGACAGTGTGAAGCCTGCTTGGGATTCTCTTTCCTCTCTCTTGGGATTCTCCTTCCCCTGCTCATTCTCTCTCTCTCTCTCTCAAAACAAATGTTGGAAAAAAAAAGAAGAAAAGATTTTTTCTCTACCTCTCCCTCTCCATCTCTAAAATAAATAAATAAGTAAATAAATAAATAAATGGAAATTTCTTTGTCAGCTTCTAATGTCAGTAACTATCATTTTAATGTTTGCACAATATGCCATTGAATGGACCTAATGTTTTTACTTAATTCTCTTTTGTGAGGAAATGGAGGCCTTTTCTCATTTGTGGCTATCGTAACTCATGCTCTAAACTTCTGCCTGCCTCCACATCCGAGCTGCTTAATGTGGGAAACTGAGGCTTTGATGACTGCACCTCTGCCTACTGCCCCAGCCTCAGGGCAGAGCTCAGAGCCCAGGCACTGCAGTTGGCTGTTTCTGGTCAGAAGCCTGCCCTTATGTCATGGAATGACACAAGACAGGACAATGAGTACAGAACCCCTGGCACATTGGACACTGGGAGATGGGGGTTGTGGCTGTTATTATCTCCCCTTACCGCCACCCCTTCTCCAGCCCCCTGTAGCTCCTGCTAGAATGAATCCTTTCCAGTTACCTGAATACCACCCTCCCTCCCCCCAGAATCCACGTACAACCTTTCTGTATACTGCTCATTCTAGAAAGACCCTTCACTGCGTCTTCACTGGGGCCAACTCCTGCCCACCCAGGTCAAGTGTCTATGCTCCTGTGATCCCTCTGGACTCCTTGTTTGGGTTAGTTGCCCCTCTTTGGGAAGGAGTCCCACAGCCCATAGTAAGTACCTCAATCTGAGCATTGGCCACATTATATTTTCCAGTTTATTTCTCTCTTTCTTCCGCTTGACTGAAAGCCCCTCCAGGTCAGAGCTGTCATTTCAGTCCTAAGCATTCAGTGCAGGGTTTGAAACACAGTAGATACTCAAGATGGCGGTTGCCTGAATGGTCTTTTGCCATGTCACTCATCTTCAAAAATGCGATGTTAGTGGTTACGTAGAATCTTATTGTGTTATATGGTCTATAATCTATGTATTCTCTATTACAGCCCCACTTCAGTTGGAGAGTGGGGGAGGTATTATAAATAAGTTAACAGGGAACATCCTAGTACATCCATCTTATTTAAAAAAAAAAAAAAGAATAAAGTTTGAGGTGTAGAATTGTTGACTTGGAACATCTGAAGACTTTGACTGTCAAAGTGGAGGCCGTCACGTCTTGACATCCCAGGCTCAGTCCTACATGCCGACAGCTGCTGTCTGTGAGCATCAACTCAATTGCACAGATGAACTTTGGCCCTTAAAATGCATCCTTGCTAAGGACCTCAGTGTTTCCGATGATTACCAACATGCTGAGCTTGGGCTCTGATGACACATGCATTACCCCTGGAGCGGCCACCTGTGCCATGAGGTCAGCGGAAAGGAAAGAAACCCCCAGTGTTCTTTAGCGTTTGGCCCACAGACACCAGACAGCTGGCCGTGAATCTGGAGTCCCTGCCACTCAGTGCAACAGCTCAGAAACAACATTGCATTGCGTTCGTGTTCAGTGAGATTTTCTCTCCCCTGACCCCAGTTATAATGCATTCTTTCAAACTTTATTATGTAATGTGAAGTTGGTGACATTCAAACTCTTTTTCCTACAAAAAAAAATAGCAATTTTTGTATATGTGTATACACATAAACACATATTTAGGTATTTCCACATAAATGTATTATTGATAAAACAAAAATCTCCCCTCACTAAATATCTTTCTTTTTAGTTTATTTATTTATTTTGAGAGAGTGTGCAGGCTTTGTGAATGGGGGAGGGGCACAGAGAGAGAGAGAGAGAGAGAGGGAGAGAGAGGGAATCTCAGGGAGGCTTCGCATTGTCAGTGAGGAGCCAGAAGCAGAATCGGAAACCGTGAACCATGAGATCGTGACCTGAGATGAAACCAAAAGTCAGACCATTAACCCACTGAGCCACCCAGGTGCCTACTTTTATATACAGGTAGAGAATTTCAAAATGTGGTTCATTCTCTGGACCTTTTTTTTTTTTTCATGTTTTTTATTTATTTCTAGGAGAGAGAGAGAGAGACAGCGTGAGCAGGGGAGGGTCAGAGAGAGAGGGAGTCACAGACTGAAAGAGGCTCCAGGCTCTGAGCTGGCAGTCAGCACAGAGCCCGACGCGGGGCTCGAACCCACGAACCGCGAGATCATGACCCGAGCGAAAGTCGGACGCTTAACCAACTACGCCACCCGGGCGCCCCTCTCTGGACCTTTTTAATGGTCATCTGGGGCCATAGCTACTTACTGAATGGGCACAGAGATCTATATTTTAAAAGATCCCAGAAAAATTTCCTCCACCCAGCTTTACTGAGATACAAGTGACATATAACTTAAGATTAAGGTATACAATGGGATGAATTGATACATGCACATATCGGGAAATGTTTACCATGATAAGCTTAGTTAACACATCCGTTGCCTCACATAGTTACAATTTTTTGTTGTTATTATGGTAAGAACATCAGAACTCTACTCTCCTAGTGACTTACAAGTATGCAACACAGTATTGTTAACTACAATCCCCATGCTGGATATTGGATCCCTGGAACTTACTCATAACTGAAGTCTGTACCCTTTGACCAGTATCTCTCCATTGTCCCACACCTCAGCTCCTGGCAAGCACCATTCTACTCTGACTCTGTTTATATTGGCATAGCTTTTTTAATGGTCTCACAAAGAAGTGACATGAGATAGCATTTGTCTTTCTTTGTCTGACTTACTTCACTTGGCAAAATGTCTTCAAGGTCCATCCATGTTGTCATAAATGGCAGGATTTCCTTCTGTCTTATGGCTGAATAATATTCTTGCACATGTGTGTACGTGTATGTGTGTGTACATGATACCTATATACATTGTATATATACATATAGTTTTTTGATCCATTCATCCATCGGTGAATACTAGGTTGTCTCCATGTCTTGGTTATCGTGAATAATTCTGGAATGAACATGGGGGTGCAGATATCTCTTCAAGACAGTGATCTCAGTTCCTTCAGATACATACCCAGAGGGAGACTGCTGGATAATACAGTAGTTCTACTTTTAATTTTTTGAGGACTGTTCATACTGTTTTCCATAGTGGCTTTACCAATTTACATTCCCACCAACAGTGCACAAAGGCTCCCTTTACTCCTCATGCTTGCCAACACTTGTCTCCCTGTCTCTCACTCTTTAAATAATAGCCCTTCTAACAAATGTGAGGTGAAATTTTATCGGGATTTGGATTTGCATTTCCCTGATGACCAATGGTGTTGAGCACCTTTTCATGTACCTGTTGGCCAATCTGTATGCCTTCTTTGAAAAATGTCTATTCAAGGACTTTGCCCGTTTTTTAATTGCATTGTTTGTTTTCTGCTACTTGGTTGTAGAAAAGTTCCGAGCTTGCTAATGTTTGTAAACCATTACAAACCTGTAATATAGCGATTGCCTTTCCAACCTAAAATGTTCCCTTTCAATTTTGGTCAGGAGAATAGACACAGATTAAGAAACAAAAAAATTTAAAGCCTCTAAGTATACAGATAACCCACCACAAAGCAAATGAAAGTATTGTTCTCTTATTGAAAGTCTGGTAAAAGATCCTATGAAGTCCTAGGGAACTACTTTAAACACTATAGAAAGGGTCATGATAATTCTTTATATTTGATGTGCTCGTTTTACTCCTATTTTAGGTAAAGGTGAAAAATATTTGTAAGAGGTTCACAAATAATTTTATTTGAGTAGAAAAGAAACCCAGTCAAACCCTTATTAGCAGATTACGGCACATGGACAAGACAGTAGCTCTGGAGGTGGCATGGTTGGGAAGCCCTGGGTTGAACCAATCCCATAACACCCAATGGTTTTCCAGGGAGGGTAGCACATCCCACACACAACGTGAGGAGTTTCCCTCAAGACCATCACGGAATGAAAGACCAAGAGAGGCTTTGGAAAGGAGATTATAGGGTTTATAATTCAGGACCATGGAAAACAAGGCAGCCAAGGAGTCACGCTCAGCTTGGAGGGAAGAAACCACATGAGGAAATGTCACTCAAGCAAAATTAAAGAAACAATTATTATGAAAACCTACTATCAGCATAATTGGAATTGACCATGAAAATACAGGACTGGCAAATAAAGAATGTTCATCCTTTAACCACATAAAATTATCCAGCTAACCACAGTTGAGGAAACTTTCATTTAAGCTCTTCATATTTCAGATGAGAAAAGTATGGTCCAGAGGGGTTAAGTGAGCTGCCCAAGGTCACACAGCTGGAATCCACATCTCTAGACCTGTCCACCATGACACCCCCAGTATGGCAGCCACTGAGGCAACTCCCAAGAACTGGCCCAATGCGAGAAATCCTTTTGTCCCAAGTGACTCTCCAAGTACTCTCTTCTGTACCTCTTCACTGCTCTGAAAAGTAAAGTGCCTCAGATTCGCTGTGCTGAAAGTAACTGTTAGAGGAGTCGGGAGGCAAATTAGAAAACATTGATTGCACTTTCTTCCTCTAGAGTGAGAAATTAAATCAACCAAGCAAAATTAGAGCATCCCAGCTGAAGTGTCGGGGGAGCCCCTGAAACAAGAAGCCAGCCTTGCACGCTGGAGCCTGGAATCCTACCACTACAGCTTTTCCTAGGTCCTCACAGCGTCAAGCCTGAGCATACCTGGCTGTGGGAGGTTTTCCTTGCGAGCATGTGCTGATCACGTACAGGAGCCCAAGGCCTCAAGGGTCAAAATGTTAATCATCTTTTGAGGCTTGGTTCACAGAGCATCCCCTGCCTGAGGTTTTCTGAGTCTTAATCACTTTTATTGATTTCTCCTTTTTCTAAATTTCACCCAGAATTTCTGGATAGAAGGGGCCATGAGGTGGTGATCTGGTTTGAGAGTAAGCACATTGATTTTACTTAGGTTATATGCTTTAAATGAAAAAAATTGCAAAGTTTCTAAAAATGAAATCTTTTTTTGTTATTCACAGTTCACAGAGATTGAGAAATAAAGCATCTATAACTGAGAATATTATTATGTGGACGGGAGGCCAAGGAAGACATGGTGAATTTCATGGAAAAAGGGAGCCCTCTCTCCTGGTCATTACCAGAAACTCCTCTGTTCTTTCCTTGCCCAGGCTTTTAGAATCCAGCTTAGCAATGCAGTCTGTCTACTACCAGAGGATATCTGTATGTTAACAAATGCAGTTTTATCAGAACTTCACAACATTTATATTGATCCATGAAGACAGAGATTCTGTCTTTGTGTAGATCAGTGTACTCAGCATCTAGGACCATGTTAATACATCAGGCACTAAATGTTGAGTAGATGGGTGGAAGGAAGGAAGGAAGGAAGGAAGGAAGGAAGGAAGGAAGGAAGGAAAGAAGGAAGGAAGGGTAAATGAATTGATGCATTATTGAATCAATGAGAACACTTGAGCTATCAAAAACTACTTTATAGAAAGCCATTCTTTCAATGGACAAGAGAGGATTAGAGAACAGAGTTCCAGAAATAACTGAGTTCTATTTCCTACAGAAATTTCAATGAGATTTTTGTAGATAAAAAGATGCAAGTAAAAAAAAAAAAAACCCAAAAAAACCCAAGCATCACTAAGGAACTTCAGTGTTTTTTTAACATGCAGCNTCAATGAGATTTTTGTAGATAAAAAGATGCAAGTAAAAAAAAAAAAAAACCCAAAAAACCCCAAGCATCACTAAGGAACTTCAGTGTTTTTTTAACATGCAGTTTGATATTAAGGGTTTCTTCCACCTTCCACCCATCATGCAGGGACCAGTGTCAGAACATAATCTACAGTGTGGTGCTAACATACAAAGAAAGCCACACAAAGAATGCCACTGGGCTGCACTTGGAGCAGTATTTTTCTAGGGACAGTACTAATTCCTAAGAAAGTCCAGATCGTCACTGACAGAGTGACGTGTCACATGATGGACACCATGTTCCCCAGACTATGGACGGTCGTGTATTCAGTTTGCTTTATGGTGACTCTAACTGTAGGAGAATATCTGTGTTTTTGTTTCATTCCCATTTTGTCACTATAATTCTTCAGTTAGAGTATAAACAGGGGCTATATTTTATATTCGTCTATGTAACAGTAAAATCACTTTTGATCCTCACAGCAAAGTGATGCTGGTATTGGCTCTGTGTGACCGCGGCAATTTTAAGGCTTTGAGAAGTCGATTTGACCAAGGTTATGCAGTTAGTAAGAAAAGAAAGTGAGGAGCAAACCCAGGCAGTCTGACTTTTAAACCAATGTTCTCAAGCGTCTCATCAAACCTATCACAGTGCTCACAGAAAAGTCATAGATTTCGATTAATGCGTTACTTGATTCCCATAAATATGTCATCTATACCATCACCGAGGTAAGATGGAAAGGGAGAGGTAAGTGAGTAGAAGGAGAAGGAGGAAGGAAAAGAGTGGAAACAGAGAAAAGCCAATTTGGTAGTAGATCTAATTTGATTCTTGCTGGCTCTATCCCATTTCTCAAAAGCCAATTAGCCACAGAGTGGTTTTTATAGCTGTGCATACCCGAGTGTACCAGCCATCCTCTGGCCCAGAGCTGTGACTATCTGCAACCCCATGTGGACTTTTTTTCCCACTTCCTTAAGAAACCTAACCACATCTGGCTGTGGGCACTATTCTTAAAATGCAAGCCCCAATTTAACAAAAGACCTTTACTGGGCAGTGAACACAGTTAAGTACAAGTGAGGAGATGGAAAGCCATGGTTGCTGACTTTAAGAAAATTATTTTTAAATACCTGGATGGCACATGCATGTGGTCCAATCCCCACCGATTGTGGCTGCCAGGAGCCCTATATTGACGACTCTGAGCCTGAATCCAGGCCAAATGGGTAAGTGTTGCTGTCAGTTAGCAAGGTCTGCCAAGGGCATATACTGGGGAAGCTTCTAGCACAGTGTCTAGTGCTGAGTGTATACTCAACAAATATTGCTTCTTTTGCTTTGACTTAAGTCCTGGAAACCTTCATCTTGATCACAGCACCAGAGAACAACCTTTTCCTCACCCAGCTTGACCTAAGGACAGAGAATAGATATTGAGACAGGAAGACAGACTTTGCATGAAGGGTAAAGGACACACAACTCAACCCTACTGGTCTGCGTTAACAAATCCTATCAGCCGTGATTAGTATCCTATTATTCTAGCAAAGCCATGGGTTCCTCTTCACAGCTGGATGACATTATCTAATTGGATAGGACTCTTAGTGAACTTTAACTATGACACAGTTATTTTTTGCCCTAGGAAACTTGCTGACAGGCCTCCTTTGAAAAACCAAGAGTGTGAAAAGCTTTTCACTCTACCGAACATTGTTCTACGTGACTATACTGGTGGAGACCACAGAATCCTGTGGACTATATAAAGTACCTTCAGCTCCCCACTACATAAGCTCCACAGATCCTTCTGCGTCACCTTGGTAGCCTTTTGGGTTTGTACTCAAACAGTTAAATACAGCGAAGACCCATTAGGAGCTGAATAGTTGTCCCTAAATTGAACAGCTGAATTGCTTTTCCAGATTTCTGATGGAGATTCTGACCTGGAACCATCCTTGACATGCCTCTCTGAGCTTCTGACAGCTTATATAATTGATAGTCACTCATTTCCTGAGCAGCAGGTGACAGAGATCAAAGACAGCCCCAATCAGTGACACCACTGAAATGCCCCACAAATGGCGTCATTTCCAGGCACCCTTTTTTGCTATTGTAATTTCCTGGTACATCTGACCTGAAAATAATTCAGGCTCACCATAGGCCACAGAAATGGTATCAGTCAAAGGAAGAGTGTCAAAATGCCTTTTTCCCTCACCCTGCCCTGCAATTTCCTCACCTCAGGATTATACGTTAGCATGGCCACAGTTATTATTTCTGTTGCAAGTAAAAATAAGATCAGCCAGCAAGATTCACTGAGAAAATATCTCTGACATTTACCTTAGTGCATCCAGAAGCTTAGCTCACCACACTTCTCTTAGAGCAAAGGGGGAGGAAGAAAGGACAGTTCTGACTCCTTCAGAGAAGTTACATGATGCAAGGGGACATATTATCTTGTTAGACAAACATACTGTCTTCAGGTGTTGGTGGAGGAGGGAGACCAGACTGCATGGAAATCCCATACTTTGGGGACTCTCGTATTTTGCCTTTTGAAATCTGGTTTCAGGACAAGAAGGTAGGGACATGGGTAGCCTAGAACAATTCCAGTTACCCAGCAGGCACCTGATAAATATTTAATGAATGAAGGAAGATGTTTTAAAAATGTTTATTTATTTATTTGGAGAGACAGAGAGCAACAAAGCATGAGAGGAGAAGGGCGGAGAAAGAGGGAGACACAGAATCGGAAGCAGGCTCCAGGCTCTGAGCTGTCAGCACAGAGCCTGATGTAGGGCTCGAACTCACGAACCACAAGATCATGACCTGAGCTGAAGTTGGATGCTTAACTGACTGAGCCACCCAGGAGCCCCAAGACTTCTTTATTTATTTACCTATGTATTTAAATTAAAGTTAGTTAACATAGGGGTGCCTGGGTGGCTTAGTCGGTTAAGCGTCCGACTTTCGCTTAGGTCATGATCTCGCGGTTCGTGGGTTTGAGCCCCATGTTGGGCTCTGTGCTGACTGCCAGCTCAGAGCCTGGAGCCTGTTTCAGAGTCTGTGACTCCCTCTCTCTCTGACCCTCCCCTGCTCACGCTGTCTCTCTCTCTCCTAGAAATAAATAAAACATTAAAAAAATTAAAAAAAAAATAAAGTTAGTTAACATATAGCATAGTAGTGGTTTCAGGAGTAGAACCCAGTGATTCATCACTTACATACAACACCCAGTGCTCATCCCAACACATGCCCTCTTTAATGCCCATCCCTCCACCCACCCCACCTCCAGCAACCCTCAGTTTGTTTTCTGTATTTAAGAGACTTTTAGGGTTTGCTTCCCACTACTTACTTCCGAGCTGTGTGCGTGGGTCCCGTCACCTCACCCACTGAGCCCCGGTCTCCTTGAGGGTCATCTGAGGGTAAGACAAGCGCCTGGCTCTCTCTCTCAGAAATATTATGAGGGCTAGTTATAAAGCTGGAGGTAATCTGTGAAGTGGGGACCACAGCCCAGTGTAGACGAGGTGGTTGATAACACGAGTCCCAGCTTGAGGGCCAGTATATTCAGTGTCTTCATGGGAATACAACAGCTTTTCACCAGCAGATAAAATGTGCTGTCACTCTATGTGACTCTTAGAAAAGCCCGGACCCCCTCTCTTTGATGATGCTCAAGTTACTTACACAAGAGGGAGAGGAGAAGCTACATTTTTAGCCAATAGAGGCACCCATTCTAAGTGCCCATGAGCATCTAACATAGCACCCAACAGATCAAGGAGAGCCACAACTGTCTTCTGATCTAAAGGACTGGACACAAGGCTAGATAAACAAGTTCCCCCTTTAGACACTGCAGAGGTCGAAACAAAAAGGTGAAGTCTTTTGTGGTTGTTGCTGCCGTCAGCCGTGGTGAGAACACTTAACATGACATTTACCTTCTCAATCATGTTTAAGGGTACAGTGAAAACATGCGCTTTCCACCCTGCTTCCCAGCCGTTCACAGAGCTCTCCCACTAGGGGGACGCGTGACTCTCCTGCTTGGTAATCAGGCACTGGCGCAGAGGTATATCAGCCCATCAAAGTGAACCACAGACTTTGAGATAAAGGGACATGTAAAGTGGGTGCTTCTGCAGATTGTAGGCAAGCGGCCTGTTTCTCCTCTGGTTTATCTGACTTCCCATCCCACCTCCCTAGGCTCCTCTGCCCAGTTTCCTCACTGGTAAAATGGGGGAAATGCTACTGACGGGCTCTTCTCTGCCCTTTGGAACTCTCTGCCTTTCCCCCACTGTGTTTTCTTCCTATTCAGGCTGTTCTCGTTTGGGGCCTCCCTCACTTCATCAGCCCCACCACCGGGACCCCTTTGTTCTAACTGGGGACTTAGCTCCCAGTCTCTCGAAATTTTCTGCTTTCACTTGCATTCCTGGTCCCCCACCCAACCCCCAAGGTACGGTGGTGACTTGAGATCCACGCAGACTGCAATCGGTCATGTTCACTCACACCAGATCCCGTGCAGGCTCATGATATATACACGCTGAATGAATGAAGGAATGAATGACGCAAACAAAATGGAGACACCTACAGTCAGCCTGTACAGAAACCCTGAGCGTTAATGGTTTCGACAACTGGGATTTATTTTAAATGTATCACTGCACTACAAAAATTACCCTTCATCAATCAGACACTGTTCTTAAGAATTCTATCTTAAGCTCCTGTATCTCAAGTAATTATACTAAAATGGTGTTATTAGAGTTAGTTCAAGAAAATTATCCGGCAAATGAATGAGATTTAAAGAAAAAAATTCATCTTAAAAGAGATTTCTAATTACATACTTTAAAAAAATTACCAGGGTTTCCATCCCGACTACGCCCTGCATTTCATAAAAGGCTTTAGAGAGATGCACACCCACCTCCTCTCACCCGGTGAGTGCTGGAATGTGTGGTACTGCACAATCATCAAAAGCACTGGTTTTGTAGAGTGCACGAGCCAGCTGGGGGACCCTGGGCAAGTACTTGCCTCTCCAGGCTTCCCTGTCTTCATTTCCGAAAGGCGGATAATAGTATATAATGGGAAGGGATGTGGTGAGGATTCAAGGGCCTAATCTAGGCGGAGTGCTTAGCATAGTGTCCAGCGTGTGGTGAACTCTGGGTAAATGTTGGCCATTTTCTTCCTACTTGTAAAACGCTTTTCTATTGGGTCAGTGGAAGAATGGCAAAGATTTGCACTCTCTCCTATAGTGAGTCATACTCCCTTCCTGTATGTTTGCTATTTAAGTACACTTCATTTAATGTCACTAGCTCTTCTCTCTCAACTTCTGCCAGTGAAAGAAAATAATGGCCAACCCCAGATTAAAATCCAGATATGTAGAAGCAGATATATCCATGCTTGTCATCTGTCCACAATATCGTGAGCTCCTAGAGGGTGGTGGTGGATGAACGTGGCTCACATTTGTTGCGTGCTTACCATGGGGCAGATGCTGTTTTTATGTTCTAAGTACCTTACATGCGTTAACTCATTTGATCCTCACAAGAAGCCTAGGAGGCGGTCAGCATGTCTTAGTTACCCTCTATTTACTCAGTAAATGAAGACTTGTGTGATGCCCTTCCAGGTACATTACAGACTCTACAGTCTAATGGTTAAAAATGCTCCTGGCTCCTTTACTGGTGTGACCTCAGGTCAGTCACTTAACCTCTGCATACCCCATTTTCTCCATATGTAAAACTGGAGTAGAATAATTATGAACATGATCATGACTCTCACAATACATGCAACTATTATAAAGATGAGCTGATACATGTAAATGGTGCAGAATGGTGCCAGGCACACAGTACATATTCAGTGAATTTTAGCAAACTTTACCATGGGTCCATTTAATTTAGTTTATTTATTTATAATGCTGTTTTATTTTTAAGAAGGGGGACACAGAGAGAGGGAGACTGAGGATCCAGAGCGGGCTCTGTGCTGTGAGTGCAGAGCTTGAGGTGGGGCTTGAACTCACCACCGTGAGATGATGACCGGAGCTGAAACCAAGAGTTGGACGCTTAATCGACTCAGCCATCCAGGCACCCACCACGGGTCCATTTTAAAGAGGAAATAATACTCTTTCTATGAAGTAAAATCCATTTCATTGGTTATAAATACAAATAAGCAAAGCTCAGTTTTTCGGTCTCTCGTAGGAAAGCAAGAAGAAAGGATCAAATGTTTCATTGACATAAAAAGTTGAATTACTCTTGGAGTAGCCAGGAAAACAAGGGAATGGTCACTTATTGTCCAAGACATTAGTCACCATTTGCCTATGATATCCAGAGGAATTGTTTTTCCTTTTAAACGTTTATTCATTTTTGAGAGAGAATGTGAGGAGGGAGGAGCAGAGAGAGAGCGACAGTGGATCTGAAAAGCAGGCGCTGTGCTGACAGCTGAGAGCCTGATGTGGGGCTCAGCCTCACAAACAGAAAGATCATGACCTAAGCCAAAGTTGGATGTTCAACTGACTAAGCCACCCAGGTGCCCCCACCCCAACAAGAAGAATCTTTTGATAACTAGTCAAAACCTGTGAATTATCTTATTTGGATATAACATGTCTATAAACAGAACTGAGCTTTCCCATCCTATGAGAATGGAATGTTCTCTTGCTTATTATTCACATTTATTCACTCAACAAACATGTGGAACATCTCCTCTGTGACTGAGACTGATCTAAGCCCTGGGGATCCAGTAGTGGATAAAACAAAGTCCCTGTCCTTGGGCACTTTTTTTCTGGTGTCAGCAAACAGATAAGTATGTAATAACATGTGAGATAGTAATAACACCATGTCTAAACAGTAAGTTGGCATTTGCAAAATTATCTGCTCCTTAAAATACTAAAGGCAGGAGGGAAAGATAAAAGACTAAAATAGTTCCTGAACCATAATCATCTGGTAGGTCAGCTAACTCAGCTACTTGACCCCAAGCCTCTGTTAGGATCCTCTGAATGAAAATAGAGAGGGTGAAGAGAAGAGCCTGGAAAAAAAGGGAAGGGGTGTGTGCCCTTGCTCCATCTCTGCCAGGGCAGGGGGCTGCTCTAGGCTGAAGCACCCTGTAGAAAGGAGGAGAGCTTCAGAGAGAGATCCAGCTCCGGCTTTGGTTCCCAGGCTGATGCCACTTCTACGGGCCCCAGTGATGTCATCTGACCTAGCTGCAGGCTTAGCCCAGCCAGGTCCCCACAACTCAGTTCTGACCCACTGGTGATATGACTTCTGGAGCACTGGTCTGACATTCAGGGCTCAGTATCCAGATCCCTGGGACTGTTTCTGACCTGTACTCAATGCTCAGAAAAGTGGGCTTCCTCCCTGCTCATGAGACTTGGTTCCTAAACAATGGTCCACTTCCAGTGACAGGATTCTCAGTTTAATCTCTGTATTGAGGCCCATTCTGGTCACCTGCTGAGCACTTCAATACTCCTTGGACCAGGGACTACGTGCCTTTCTCCTACTCATCTCATATAGTCCCATATAGCCCTACCTATAGGCAACTTTTTCTAGCATTTTCAAGTTGGGCCTATTTCAGGATAGCCCACCCATGTATAAGCCTGTTTTGTCACTTCATGATGGAGCCCCACCACAATGGATGATTGTCTGGCTCATGAATTTTGTTCTGTTGCCATAGGGTTCTTGAACACTCATTGTGGCTGATCAGCAGAATTTCTGCTGGGGCAAACAATTGGGGACATCACTCAACACCCTACACACATACCATAACCACTAAAAAGAAAGATGAGTATACTTCTAGGGCTTAGCCATTACAGTGGATAACATCAAGCACCGAGTAGCTGTCTCCAGATACTCACCTAGAATCTTCTTACCCCTTCCTGCATAGAATCATGCCAAAATCAGACCTCCCTGTGTTATGGTCTGAATGTTGGCACATCTCTATTATCTAAGTTTCTACTTATATTCAGATATTTATCTGATTATTTAATATCTATCCCCTCTACTTGACTGTCAACGCCATGAACACAGGGATTGTGTCTGCTTTGCTCAGACAGTATCTTCTGAACCTTAGGGAGGGCCAGCACATCAACAGAAGGTAGCCTATGGCTGACTAACACAAGTGTCTCCCTTGATTCAGCCCATCCCTACACTAATATAATGGTAAATTGGCTTCTGGGAAGAAGTCAGCCTCTTGCTGAACATTCTTCTTTATCTTCTTTTTCTAGACAGAGCCTGACTATGAGGGCACTGCTTCCCCTATAAAGTTCTCGGATGGTGGCTGGTCTTCTTTACTGCAACATTTGTTTTTCTGGACCAGGAGGAGCCATTGGCGTATTCCTTACATTTTTTTCTTTTAAAACTTGCTTATTTATCTTGGGAGAGATAGAGAGAGGTGGTGGGGGAGGGGCAGAGAGAAATGGAGAATCTCAAGCAGTCTCCTTGCTGTCAGCCCAGAGTCCAATGTGGGGCTCAAACTCACAAACCAAGAGTCAAACACTTAACCAACCGAGCCACCCAGGCATACCAGTGTCTTCCTTACTTGATGCTGCTACCATATCATTCTCTCCTTGTTACCTAAAACCCCCTCAGCTTTGAAGCTCACCTGATCACACTATTAATCACCCACAACTGTTTCAATCATTTAAGAATCTCTGAGTCCTTTAGCTTCATTCTTTGGGTTCTGGGTCCTTCCCTGGCATCATAATCCTGGATGATTTCAATATACACCATGAAATCCTAATAACAGCATGACTACAAGTTCCTCCTCTTCAGCAGTCTTATTTTTACCTTGTTTCAGCTACTCGGTCTCACTTTCAAACTTATCATGAGCTATAAGTACATTCTTTGTTAACTCAACAGAGATGGGATGATATAAGGGAAGTCCTAGATATCCATTACAACCCACATCTAAAAATACTTGTTTCTCAACTGGAATGAAGCCACTTAGGTTTATCCTTAACCAACAAAAAAACATAGGCTAAAGTAGGACAAATCAAGAATCAAGAGTCTCCATGTACTTTCACAAATAGCTGTGGCTGTACAACATGCTTCTGGTGTAGGCCATTGCTTCCAGAGATAATTAAAGAAGAAAAATCTTTCTCAAAATGTGGTCCATTGATCCTTAGATTAACTGATTTGAGGAATATTGAGAATTGCACAGTGTTGGTCAATAAATCTTACCAGCGATTGTAGGGGATATTTGGTATTTTTGCCATCGACATCCATTCATCTTATATCCCATAAGAGCTCTTTCGGTATCCACCTCACCTCCAATCTTGATCCACTATGGTTCAACTGCCCCTGTCCCCATGCCCTAAATCTATGGATAGACAACACACATTGCTCTAAGGTCACATTCCCTTGGTCAAGGCAATTGGTTATGTGATGGGAAGGTGACTCAATGGGAATTCTGAGTCAATGTGACGTCTGGAGCTTCCAAGAAAGACTCTCACTATATATCACTCTTAAGTGGCAAGATGTGAAGCTTGTGCATCCATCTTGCTTCAGTGAAAGAGAGTCGTGACCAAACTGAAAGGGAATCCAGAGATGGAGTTGGAAAAGAGGACCATGTTGTCATTGAGTATCTAGATAAAACCACACACTTGGATTCTCAGTTATGTGAGCTGTGGCAGTCGGTGACATGTCCCCACATTGCTTCCTTTCCCTGGGCACAAAGAAAACTACACTCTCAGCCTCTCCTTGCAGGTAGGCTGATCTATTAGACTAAACTCTGGCTGAAGGAATATGCACAGAAATGATGTAAGCCACTTTCAAGCCCTTACCTAAAAACTGCCTATCAGACACTCTGATACTTTTCCCCCTTCTCTATAGCACCTATGAAATATTCCAGAAGGTACAAAACAGAGTATGTGTGTTATAAGAAACTGAGTGGGGAGTGAGGCAGGAGACTGTCAGGGAAGACTTCTTTGTGGAACTGACATTTANCTATGAAATATTCCAGAAGGTACAAAACAGAGTATGTGTGTTATAAGAAACTGAGTGGGGAGTGAGGCAGGAGACAGTGTCAGGGAAGACTTCTTTGTGGAACTGACATTTGAGCAGAGACCTGCTTTGCATAAGCAAGCAAGCAAGCAATAAAGCTTTTAAAGAGAGGAGAGGAAGAAAGGACATCCCTAATAGATGAAAGAGCTAGTGCACAAGCTCTGATGCCAAAAAAGGCATGGCATATTGGAGGAATGGAAAGGTCACAGTAAGAGAATGAAAAGGTCCAGCAGTCTAAGTGTGATAGGCAGGGGTCCGTAGTTGAGGCAAGAGATGATGATGGCTTGAACCAGAGTGGTAGCAATGAAGAGGGAAAAGAAGTGAACAAACTCTTTGTATTTTTGAGAAGTATTACAGACAAAAGTTTCTAGGTGGTTAGAGATTAAGGAAGAAAAAAAGGGAAGAAATCAATGTCCCCCAAGTCTTTGGTTTGAGTGACTGGTTAAATGGTGATGCCATTTAATCAGATGATGAGACAAGAAAAATAACCATTTTTGGACATGTTAAGTTTGGTGTTCCTGTTAAAGATCTGTGCATAGATGTCAATGTAGACCTAAGATCTTAGATGTCAGAACATAACTCCTCTAAGTTGATGAGCTTAGATGATTACCATGATCGTGATCGTGATGGCAGCTAATATTTACTAAGCATGTATTATACGTCGGGCATCATGTGACATACCTCACATTGATTATCTCTTGGAGTCTCAGCACATCCCTCCCTGTAAGCTAGCATCCCCATTTTACAGAGGAGGAAACTGTTAAGTCAGATTTGGTAAGGCAACTTGCCAACAATGACATAACTATTTTTTTTTAATGTTTTATTTATTTCTAGGAGAGAGATAGAGACAGCATGAGCAGGGGAGGGTCAGTGAGAGAGGGAATCACAGACTCTGAAACAGGCTCCAGGCTCTGAGCTGGCAGTCAGCACAGGGCCCGACGCGGGGCTCAAACCCACGAACCGCGAGATCATGACCCAAGCGAAAGTCGGACGCTTAACCGACTAAGCCACCCAGGCGCCCCAACAATCACATAACTATTAAACAAACAATTCGAGCAGTAGAATTCTACCTTACATGGCATGAAACTTTGTCACAAAGTGTTGTCGCATCTCCTGAACTAAAGTATACAGTGCTGGAGAGAAGAACTCTATCTTTTTGTTTTTTACATCCTCAAAGCACTCAGCAAAATGCTTTGTACCTAGAAGAAGCTCAGTCAACACTTGTTGCACGATTTCATCATTCATGGGAAAAGATGAAATGGTGTGAGGTGAGACCAAATCAGAAAAGGCTTTCTTTGCTCTTCTCTTTCACCTCTGTATTTCTGTAGTTCCATGTAACAAGGACCTGCTGATACCCTGGCTCACCTTCTTTTTTCACAAGCATTTAGAACACTCTTCAGAGGGGGACGTACAGCATGTCATGACAAGAGCAGGAGCACAGAGTCACCAGAAACAAGGGGTGGGTGGTCTCAGCACACAGCTTTCCTTCAGTAGCTCACTCAGCCCATGCTTTTCAGTCAGGCCTTCCAGATTACCAGGGTACTCGTCAGTCCATTAAATAGTAAACTCATTCTGTGGCCCATCTAAAACTCAAGTCACTTCCAGAAAACAAGCGGACATTGGGAGTAGAAAGTTCTGAGATCCTGACTGAAGCAGATTCAAGCAGTTCAAACTGGGATTGGCTTTCCTATTTCTCTCTGGCCCAACATTTTAGGTCAATCTAGATGAAATAGCAAAAGAATAATTCAAAACACCCACCACACCCTCCACCTACAATGTGAAGAGAAATGAGGTTTTTAGATTCAAGGAGACCATACTCCTTCTCAGTAGAGGGTCAAGAGGAAGTGGTTTGGCAGGAAGCGCAGGGGCGAGGCTCACATTGCTCTCTCCTCTGGACGAGCCTCTCAGCTTTCTTCCTGGGACTCACCCTTGCCAGTCCTTGAAGCCTCCACTCAAATGACACCTCTCCTAGAGTTCTTGGGATGGTCCTGTGCTCTTGTGCCTTGTTTTTATGCTGGCGCTCATTTTTGCCTTAATTTTTTAAAAAAATGATGAGACATGCAATCAGTCTTTCTCCCTTCCTCCCAGACTGTGAATCCCATGTCTTACCCATCTTAAGGAACCCTGGGGTTTAGCCCAGTTCAGTGATACATGGAGGGGTTCAATAAAGAGCTGCCGGGCTGAACGGTGGACACAGTGGTGGTGGCTTCCCAGGGGAACAAGACACTGTGACAAAGAGATGGCGGTGCTCACCCTGGCTTTTGGCTGACTCCCTCTGAGCTGCAGAATACGCGCCTCACCCTCTCTGTGTCTGTTTGTGTGCCATCCAAAATAATGGGGCTGGACCAGCTCAGTGCTGCAGGCCTCATGGCTCTGGCACTGAGCGATCTGAGCACACAGATGGGAAAGCAACTGAGGATAATGCACTCACGCAGGCTGGCTCTACAAGGCCTTCGTCATTAATCACAATTCTCCAGTCTGACAAAATCCCTCCCCAAACGATCTCAAAAGGATGCTGCACACAATGAAGGAGAAATAATCACCCTCAATTTCCAGACAGAGAATCGTGTTCAAATGTCTGTTAATTGTGTCGGTCTTTTTCCAGCCAAGTGCATATGCTCTGCTTCCCCTGGCTTCTCCCCACCTTCTCCCCCCACCCCCACAGCCGCCTCACCTCTCCAAGGTGGAGGTGGGCAGGGGACACACCCAGGTGCCTGATGAAAGCGGGGTCCTGCTCGATGGCATGCACTATAGACGGCTCAACAGCAGAGAGACCATTCTGCATATTTCAATCTCCAGATTTGGTTCCAGATTCAACATTAAGACCAAAGTCCTGAGAAAGCGCTGGGAACTTTCAGCAAAGTTTTCTGCCAAGAGCAAATCTGAACAGACCCATGAAGAGAATCCTCTCCCCTCACTGCCATGACGCCAGGAGACCCTGGGGGTCTGTCCCAGGCCATGAGAGGAGGTAAACAACTACATGAGAGGCCAATGCAGGGCTCCAGAGGGACAAAAAGGCTGCCAGGTAGGCTCCATTTTTCTAAATGCTTTCAAAACAGAGCTTCTGATGTTAAGTCCTGATGTTTTCCAGTTAACTGCATTTCTCGCCCACCTCCATGTACCTTTCTTCTTTCCTTCTCTGTAGTTCTATGCCTTTTTTGTATTATTCTCCTGTGGATTCCTGAATCCACAGTTAATATAAAAATCTTCCAGTGGAATAACATTTTATGCTTTCAGAAATTGATGCCTCACAAATATTCTTTTAAAAAATTTTAAGTTTATTTATTTATTTGAGAGAGAGAGAGAGAGAGAGAAAGCATGAGCAGGGAAGGGGCAAGAGAGAGAGAGGGAGAGAGAGAATCCCAAGCAGACTCCTCACTGCCAGTGCAGAGCCTGATGCAGGGCTCAAACTCACGATCTGTGAGATGATGATCTGAGCCGAAATCAAGAGTCTGATGCTCAACCAACAAAGCCACCCATGGGCCCCACCTCACAAACATTCTTAAATATCTTAACGTATAAGATGTCTAATCTCTTCAATTAACTGCACCCCTCAAAACAGAGGACCACATCTGCTGCTTTGTTTGAATGCCCAACACACAAGCCATCAACTAGACATGGCTGTGTCAACAAGCCAGGTCCTCAACCCATGCTCATGCTTTCTAACTGACTTTGATGAGATAGGTGTTTATTAGTAATAGTGACCCGTCCTCACCATATCTGATGAGTGCAGAAATCAGTTTTACAGAATGCATTATGACTGGGTTTTATTTTCTTACATGTAAGAATGACTTTCTTTCTTTCTCTTTCTTTCTTAGATATATTCATCATTTTCAACTTTTAGCAATTTACCTATATTACCTATATTAGAATGTTGAACAGGAAACTCAAGTCCCTCCACATCTTATACTACAGTATTTTATGATGTCCTCCCTCATTCTCATGGACCCACAAAGCTTACAATTTCTGTGCCAAAGACAGTGGTTTCTTACATAAGCTTTTCTTCATATTGTTAAGACTAAAATGGTTGAACCTGAAAACCGAACTGTAAATATGAGTGTACTCCATTACTGGAGCCTGGGGCCTTTTATATACATACGAATGGTATGTCATTTTACAATATTAAATGTGGTAAAATCATAAAAACTTCAGCAACCAAGAAGTGTTATGAAATGCCACATAAGAAATATAGGCATCCAAATACTGCAGAGAAATTATCATCGTCAGAATACACTGATCTTTGGCATAGCACTGTCCATTCCTCATAATGCCACAGTACTTTCCCAAGATCATGCATTTAAAATACAAAGCCAAGAGTCTGCATTTCTATTATATTTAAAAACTTATCCACTGAAAGTCAAATAACAGACTGTATTTCTTTCTTCTTATCACAATATTTGGAGGCTGATATAAATATACTCAAGCTTATCTTTGTCTAGTCATTTATAGTCTCTGGGAGGCATGACATTTTTTTCTTCTAGAATCGGTTTTTAAGTCAGCAGCTGTACTGTCATGCATATATGATACGGGGTTGCTTTGGTAGGAAAAAAAAAATGCAGCGTGTGATATCTCACTTGCTCAGATCTCATCCAATTATAACTGAAAAACTATTTGCAGAATTATCACCAAATGAATTATCAAACAACCATTGACAAGGGGCCAAGAAGAGCATGAAGGAGACCCTGAGAGAGTGCGGAGCCAAGGTTCATGTGTCGCTGAACAGATGTAACGTGTGGATGAGGACAGTACAGGAGGTTAATGTTGCAAGCACACGCCTGAAGCACAAGCATTATTTTTATGCACCAGTTTAGAAAACAATGGAGCAGAAAACAAAGGTTTGACCATTTGCTGAAAGGAAATTTCAAACAAGGTCAATTCTTTCACATTCCTATTGGCCCCAATGAAAGCCAAAGTAGATAAGAGGGTTAGGATAAAACACACACACACACACACATACACAAAAATTATTTAGGAAATAAACAAAATACCAAATTACTTTCCAAAGAGGAAACCTTTTGTTTCATCAGCTTTTTTCATCCCCGAAGGACTCATTACTTATGAAATTTGTTCAGTGAAGCTCTCTTAAATGACTTTCGTGACCTTGATTATTCCACTCTTACTTAACTCTCTATAATTTCCAAGTTGGACTGAATGTGTTTGTATTGCATTTGTGGGACAATCGAGGTGGTAGCTCCCCGGGTTTCAGAGTCCCCAGATTCCGAAGACAAGACACTTCTTGTTTCTGTTGAGGAAGTCTAGCTCTCTCCTCCCCTCAGCACATCACACCCTGAGCCGGACACAGGCTTTGAGTCTTTGCTCTGCTGCTCTGGCCTATCCTTTCTCCTGGTCTACAGCCTCTGGGATTAACTACAGCGTATCATGGCTGCAGCTATGGACAAGGGTATTGCTTCTCAATCTGTAAGGTACCTAAAACTATCCGGGCAGGGGCTGGGGGAGTCTTTAAAATGCTGAATCTGGGCCCCAAGCTTGAGTAGGGTCCCAGAGTCTACATTTCTACTCAGCTCCGGGTCCTGCTGCTGCTGATCTACATACCCCGCTTGGAGTCACAAGGAACGGGGTGTATCATCAGGTTCTTGGGCCCCCATCTCCTCTGGTGAGCCAGGATGTCAAACTAGCCCTTGGAGAATCAGTCTGCCTTATCTATCTGAATTACTATTTCTCATGAAACAGGAGATTGGATGAAGGGTAAACCAAGGACTACAAGAGGAATCATGGAGTGAGAGAAGAGGAGAGGAATGACCAACAATTATTTGAATGAAATTATAGAGGAGAGTGGTTGTCATGAGTATAACACGATTGTGCATGATAATATGATATGATTATATGATTATGATATGATTGGAATTATAGTAGTATATAACAATAACATGTCTGGGGGATTCCTGGTAAACAACAACAACAAAAACACTAAGGGCTCATCCCACCCATGGCCCAAAGAGTTATGAAATGCATTCCATCTACTGTTTTCAGCATTACCCAAAACAACTGTAGAATATCTTGTGATGGGAAAACAGTGGGTAAGAGCTAGAGTCTGTTAAGAGGCCAGAAGTATATTATGCTGCTACTAGTAAGGTAAATTACCTCTCTGGACATAAATTTCCTCACCTATTGAATGAGATATTAACAACTACAAGGTAATTGTAAGAAATTTCTTTAAGTTTATTTTATTTTGAGAGAGAGAGAAAGAGAGAGAGAGTGTGTGTGTGATCAGGGGAGGGGCAGAGAGAGAGGAAGAGACAGAGAATTCCAAGCAGCCCCATGCTGTCAGTGCAGAGCCTGACACAGGGTTCGAACTCACAAACTGTGAGATCATGACCTGAGATGAAACTAAGAGTCAGAGGCTTAACCAACTGAGCCAGCCAGGCTCCCCTAACTGTAAGAATTGAGAGATCTGGTGCGACATACTTAATACAAAGGCTGGCATGAAGTAAAAAACACTCAGTTCATGACAATTATCAGATGTACTATTGTTTGAGCGGGGGTGGAGAGGAGACAGAGAGAGAGGGAGACACAGAATTCAAAGCAAACTCCAGGCTCTGAGCTGTCAGTGCAGAACCCAACGTGGGCCTCAAACCCACAAACCATGAGATCATGACCTGGACTGAAGTCGGACACTTAACTGACTGAGCCACCCTGGCACCCCAACTATCAGAAGTATTATTAATGGAAAATATATGTTCTACAGCCTCATATTGTTACAGTTCACTCTTGAGGTGACAATCTGTACAATAAAGAGATGAAAAACTAAGGCTCAAATCAATTATGTAGAAAAGCTGCCACGAGGTGGCTGGGGCATTGCTGTAATGCAGCCTTTTGGCCTGAGGTCTCACACTAAATACCACGCAGGCTGTAAGTCAAAGGAATACTTACCTAATACTATTTTTAATACATGTTTAAATAAATATTTTTGAGAAGTATTTAAATAATTAAATATTTACTATTTTAAACCTTTTTCTCCTCTACTTTGGTTTCCATGGGAATCTGTACTTATGGGGAACTTCAAAGAGAATCCACTGAGTTCCCAACTTCTGCCTTTCTGATTATTAATAGAATGGCAGTTTGTGATAGAATGGCACAGACCTCTGAAACTGCCTCATTCAACCTGTTCTCTGGAGCTCAGGGCTATGTATGCCACTCTTTCAAGAAATATTTTAGTGGATGTCTGATTCAGACGCCATTTTGTGTCCATTGGCATCAGTCTGAGAGCAACCTTGTGTTTCCCATGTGAGTTGGATGATGAGTGTTTTTCTTCATATTTATGGGTATGTTTCATTTATTCATGGGTTCACAGATTATTTCCCTTTTGGCTGAGGTTTCTGAAAGTTCACCAGCCTCTGACTAAATCTAGTCATAGCCACACTGACGTTAGACGCCCTGGGTCTAATGGGCTGCTGGTGGATAACGATGTAAGATGCTCCCAAGGTGAGCGCAACAATCCGAGTGGTCCAAGGGGTGGCTCTGTTTACCTCCCAGAATCTAAGCATGGGGAAAGAACTTAAGGTCACACACACCAATTTTCAAACTAGGTTCTTTAGCAATTCATGATCAGAATTGCCTCAGAGCCCTGGTATGGAGGAAGGAAAGCTGAACCAGTGGGACTTAGATACTCAATTAGAACCACTTCCTTTTTTATCTATTTATATGTTGGGGTTCTGCTCACAATTTTTTTTAACCACTGATGTAGAACATACTTATTTTCCAGGCATCATCAAGTTTATCTGTGTTTTAGTTACACTGAGGTTTAGCTACAAGTAACTGAGACACAAACCAAGAGGGAATGAACAAGGTATATAAGTTCATTGCTCCTTCACATAAAAGTCCAGATCATGGCTGGCATGAAAGCACAAGCTTCAAGCTTGAAGCTGTCTAGTCTCACATCTGTTCCACCTTCCTAAATGTGTTTTCTTTGTCTTCACGGCTCAAGCTGGAGTTCCAGCTACCACATCCATGTACCAAGCATGTTAGAAGGAAGAGCACACGCGATTCTTTAAGAACACCTCCCAGAAGATGCGTTCTTAGTTGGCTAGCACTGAGTCATGCCAGGTACACATAGGTCTAAGGGAGGCTGGGAAATGTGGTCTTCCTTATTCTCATGGCCTTGTGCCCAGCCAAACAATAGGAATTCTAAATAGCTAGAAGTAGAGAAAGACACTATCATAATCTATTTTCAGTTCAGTTAGTTGGTTTTCAAAGCTTGGAATATCTGATTTCCTCCTTAGATCTTCCTAGAGCTAGCACATTAAAAGGGGATCTGAAGACACCTTGAAAACTGACAGCTGAAAGAACAGAGGCTGCTGAATTATGTGCTGCAGCTCAGAAGCATGTAGTGGGAGAGCAAATCCATATTCACAGTGCAGTGCAGACCTAGGTTACGGAGGAAAGGTTCAATTATGTTTGCCACATTGTGCTTAAGGCATGGAAGGACTGATACTCTATGGAAAGATTCCATCACCATGGTTGAAGGTTTGAAAAGATATCTTAAAGTCATGAGCTTGGTCCCCTGGGAAATCAATCTGACACAGCGTATCTTACTCTGAGTCTCCAGGCCCCTAATAATGAGAAGTCTCTGGCTTCCTCTTGAACAGGAATTGGCACCTAGGGTGTGTTGAATGAATAAATGCATGGGTGAGGTTGGGGCCCACGGCCCAGCTCTGCCTTGGGGTGGTCAAGATGACAGAGTTGGTAAGAACTAGGGGCAAGATTCACTTGGTGGGAGAGGAAAAGGAGTCCGTCCATACATTCAGAGTGGCCTTGGGTCTACAGTTGACTAACAAATAGATTTCAAGTCACAGTGGTCAGGAAAGGAGGACTCTTTGAATCCCAAAGATCAAATTTTTTCACACGATTTTTTTTTAGTTCTATTTTGGTTTATATTCCATTCATTGCCATGGGTGTTACTCTTGCGTTTTATAACTGTTTCACAAGTTCTTCAAAAATGACTCTAACCCATTCACAAAAGAGCAGTTGTTGTGTGATTCCACTTCTATGAGATACCTAGAACAGTCGAATTCATAGACACAGAAAGTAGAATGAGGGTTGCCAGGGGCTGAGGGAGAGGGAGGAAGGGAGAGTTGTTTCATGGGGACAGAGTTTCAGTTTGGCAAGATGAGGAAGTTCTGGAGATGGAATGTGGTGGCAGCTGCATAACAGTGCGAAACGTACTTCACACCACTGTACTGCACACTTAGATATGGTTACAGTGGTAACCTTTATGCTATGTTTACTGTTTGATCAAAAAGGGAATCTAAAAACATGAGTCTCAATATCAATTGTATGCATTAGAGAAGTGCTTTTCTTTGCAACTGTCAATTTTTAAAATCATCTTAGCCATAGCCTGTAACATCTGTGCTGATACTGTAAATGGCTTTTTTTTTTTTATGTTTGTTTATTTTTGAGAAAGAGAGAGAGAGAGACAGAGTGCAAGCAGGGGAGGGGCAGAGAGAGAGGGAGACACAGAATCCCAAGCAGGCCCCAGGCTCTGAGCTGTCAGCACAGAGCTCGACACGGGGCTCGAAGTCGTGAACTGGGAGATCATGACCTGAGCCCAAGTCGGATGCTCAACCGACTGAGCCACCCAGGTGTCCCTACTCAACTCCCACTATCTACTTGGTAGTTACCTGAGGAGGCGCTATACAGCACTTCCACCAAATTCTCTAAGGTGGTGGTTCTCAAAGTGTGGGCCCTGGACTAGCAGCATCAGCATCACCAGGGCCAGGAGAGAAATGCAATCCTCAGGCCTGCCCAGACCTCCGGAATTGGAGACTCAGGGGATGAGGCCCAGGACTTGTGTTTTCTCAAGTCCTTTAGGGGATCGTGAGGCACAATGAAGCTTAAAAAGTGGCCCCCTAAGAGGTCTGTGACCTCCAACATGTTAAGAACCGGTATGTTCTCTGGAAAAGGGAGCAGAGTCAGAATAACGATGTGCTTCTTTTTCTGGGGCTTGCTGAGGTTTTTATGAGAATGTCCCAAGACAGGTCAAAAGTTCACTGTGCCTGTGGCATTTCTGCAAACACGGTAATGTGATTACAGCCTTCGTGTCCCCTAGGAAATGGGACCAAAGCGCCCCACACTGACCTGCTGTTGTGTCTCAGGGAAGTAGCTGTGTCCCCTTCCTATCTAATCTGATGACTCTCTGGTAAGGCCCAGGGAGAGGGAATATTTCCAGCTACCATAAAAATCAGGTCTTGGGGCCCCCTGGGTGGCTCAGTCAGTTGAGCATCCGACTCTTGATTTCATCTCAGGTCATGGCCTCACTTTGTGGGATCGAGCCCTGTGTTGGGCTTTTCACTGGCCCAGTGGATCCTACTTGGGATTCTCTCTGCCCCTCCCCTGCTCAGTCACACACTTTCTCTCTTAAAATAAATAAATAATCATTAAAAAAAAAAAAGATCAGGTCTCCTGTCAACCCCCTTTTTCTTCTTGGAAGCTCCAAGAAAGGCAGGAAAGGCACAGGCTGTGGTGACCTATGATTTCCACTGACTACAGCTAAGGTGATTCTGTAGAGAGAGCCCCAGGGTTTGGGGGCAGAAGACCTCAGTTAGGGTCTGTTTCTGTCTCTCACAAGCTGTGTCACCCTGAGCCTTGGCCTCTCCAGCTGTAAAATGGGGGTGAGTGAAAGCAGCCTTGGGTCATGTCTACATCCAGCTTTACTCCGGGTCAGCCACGCGCCGCATTAAAAGCAGGATATCAACCCCTCTTCCATCTCAAAGGGTTGCTGTGTGAATCAAATGACACAATAGCAGGGCGCCTGGTGGCTCAGTCGGTTAAGCATCCAACTCTCGATTTCGGCTCAGGTCATGATCTCATGGTTCGTGAGTTCAAGTGGTGAAGCTTAAAGCTATAGGTATCCTCAAATACCTTTAGAGCATGAAAAGAAAAGTTGATGACAATGTAACAGTATGTGCAACAGTCCTGTATTTTAACAACAAAACAAGACGCACACTATTGAGCTCATTAGTTTAATGGGAACAAGAAAGAGTAGTCACCTTTCAGAAAAAGCTTGAAACAGAGAAAGTTAATATATTCCAAACT
The DNA here is from genome assembly GCF_008692635.1 of Crocuta crocuta. Taxonomy (NCBI): domain Eukaryota; kingdom Metazoa; phylum Chordata; class Mammalia; order Carnivora; family Hyaenidae; genus Crocuta; species Crocuta crocuta. Next base: position 10,857,247 of record NW_027529428.1, on the reverse strand, counting down.
CAGAGAGTCTTAAATCCCTCTTTTGATCAGGAGGTCATTTTCTTATTTCTCTAAACATAGTTCTTCAGACAGAATAATGATACTGCTTAACATTCAGATTACAGTAAACACTCTTTTAAACTAATTTCATATCTACTACCTCCGAGAAAAGATAATATAAGAAAATGGCCTGAAGTATTGGAAGGTTTTTGTTTTATTTTTTTTTTTTAGAACTTGATATGACTTTGCGCTAAAGAGGATACAAAACCATCCCCACTTCCGTAACCTGTATTCGCTGACTTGAATGACTATATAACCACCTCCTGGCAACTAGTAAGTGGCTAAATTACATGAATGCTGATAAACCCTTTCGGATTAGTTGTCACCATACAGCCAAATGTTTTGTGTGATGGCACTAATCTGTTTTGACAGATTTTGCTCTCTGAAGAGTAACAGATTCATAGGAACTTTAAACTGACTTAACAAGAGGAATAAAAGAGCTGGAAAGATCTGAACAGAAACTGCCTCTGACAGAGAGGTCTCTCTCCTCCAATATTAAAAACAAGTATGCGAAAAGCATCGCCCTGCAGTGCTCTTTGGTAGTGCTCGAATCACACGGTCTCCGTGGACAGGCACTTACCCTCCTCTCTGACTCACAAACAGACGCACTTTCCCAGAGACGCTACACTGCGTTTACCAACGTGTGTCCCACTTCCCGCCAATCCCAACCGAGTTCGAGCATGGCAGTGAGCCCCAGACATCCTCCACTCAAATGCTCTCGACCAGACACCTGCCACCCTGTACAACTAATGACACACCCACCATGCGAGAGAAACACGGAGACTATTTTGGTAGGAGAAGAGCGATCATTCATTTACCCAAAGGTATCATTACTAGGCACCAATTCTGACTACGTCGGAGGCATATAATGTATTCATTCATTTTTTTTTTTTTTTGCAATTTAAACAATTGAGATATAATTAGAATTCCATCAAATTAATCTTTCTGAAATGTACAAAACAGTGGTTTTAGTGTGTTTGCAAGGTGGTGTAACCAGCGCTACTACTACCATCATGGGGTCATCATCCCAAAGAAACCGGGAGCCTATTAGCAGTCACTCCTGCTTCTCTTCTCCCGACTTGCTGGCACGATCTGATACTCACTCCTTCTAGGTTTTGAGAGTCTCCTTAGCACCAGGCACTGTTTCACACGCATAGGGGAACAGAGTGGTGAACAAAACAAGCAATAAATCTCTTCTAATGGAGCTTTTTATTCTAGCAATGACATGCGTTTCACTAAATAAAAAACAGTATGTATTTAGTGAAAAGAAAATACGTGCAAGAAAACAGAAAATGTAGGGGCGCCTGAGAGGCTCAGTCGGTTTAAGCATCTGACTTCAGCTCAGGTCATGATCTCAAGGTCGTGGGTTCAAGCCCCGAGTCGGGCTCTGTGCTGTCAGCTCAGAGCCTGGAGCCTGAGTCAGATTGTGTGTCTCCCACTCTCTGCCCCTCTCCCACTCTCTGTCTCTCAAAAATGAATAAACATTAAAAAAAAAAAGAAAACAGAAAATGCTTGGTCTGACAAACAAAAAAGAGAACTCACCCCGTCCTCCACAAACGTGCCATGAAAATAAGCAAAATAGACTCAATCACCTTTTTCATCGAATGACTTTTTCTAAAAAACCTATAAGTGGGAATTTTCCCTTCTTTCTTCTTCATGATCCTCCGTGAGTGTTGCCAGGTTCAAACCAGAGTTAAAGAATAAGAGGCAGGAGGGAGGCACTGCGTGGGCCACAGTCAGATGAACAGTGAACTCCAGAATGACCAGTTCTTTCATCTTGTGTTCGCATGCCTTATGCTGCAAACCACCATCTGAGGCCAATCACTGCCTTAAAACCTCAAGTTTAACCCCAAAATAATAAACTTCAAGATTATCATCCAAAATAGCAGGATCCAATCAAAACTTCTGAATCTTACCCAGGCAGTGAGTCATTTGTTTTAGGCAGGACATAATGATGCATTTTTAAGGATATTTTTAAGTTTATTTATTTATTTTGAGAGAGACAGAGACAGCATCAGCAAGGGAAGGGCAGAAAAATAGAGGAAGAGGGAGAGAAACCCACGCAGGCTCCACGGTTTCAGCACAGAGCCTGACACGGGCTTGAACTCGAACCATGAGATCATGACCTGAGCCGAAACCAAGAGTCAGATGCTTAACCGACTGAGCCACCCGGGTACCCCCCACTCATTTTTAAATTTTGAAGGAAAACGATGTTAGCGTCCTAAGAGCTCAATGAAACAGAGTTCAGAGGATTTGACCTGGACGTGAAATGTCCTGATCAGCTCACATTTCAAAAAGTTTTGCTGAAGCTCAAGCTCTACTCCAAACTGACTGATCCCTGCCATATCTATGATAAACATGTCATTCCTAAGAGACACATCGCCAACAAGATCATGCATACCATCACATCTTTACTCATGCATATTTCCCAGTTGTACAGACTCAAAGATAGATCTGTGGCTAAGAGCAAGTGAAGAAAGGGAATGAGAGATTAAAACGAGTCTGTGAAACAGCTTCCTTGTTTGGGTCTAGTAAGACCACATGGCCAAAGTGCTTCGTGTAACTACAGTGACCTCCTAATTTATTATCCAAATGAGGCACTTTTGGGAGTGAATGAGGGCACCTCTAACAAGCTGAGACAGCAGACATTAGCCTGGACAGTGGCAGACAGAGGGGGATAGACGTGTGGTCACCCTGTGTGTGGGCATCACAGCCATATCAACAGAGCACCGTCTCCCTAGTTCTGCCTTGGAGCCTAGAATCTGGAAGGGGAAATCAGATTCTTATATTACGTAGCAGAAAATGGTAATTATTATAAAGAAGTCATTTCTTATGATTTCTCTTTAATAGTTTTCAGACGGGCTCAAGTTACCCTGAATACAAAAAGCTGTTTTACAGCAAATCTGGCAACCCTGTACAAAGAAGTTTATGATGAGATCAGGTTTGAAAAAAATAAGTTGGTGAGTATGAATTAGTCAGAAGAGGTTACAGGAAGTCACGTGTGTGTGTGTACGTGTGTGTGTGTGTGTGTGTGTGTGTGTGTGTATGTGTGGAGAGGTATGGCAAGGAAGAAAAGTTGGTGTAACTTTTTTAATGGATGAGAAATACTCAAAAGCATGACAACTCAGTCATAACTAACATAAAAGCAACACCTCACAACTGCAAAAAAAAAAAGGATACAGAATGATTTGGGGGTAAAAACAAGAGCTACAATCTTTCCTCACAGGCTTTTCTTATTTTTTCTGATAAATCAAGGATATAACTAGTTTTGCTAAAATGTTCATATTTCCAAAGGATTTTTACCTATAGAGAAGTTTTCTTTGGAACAACATTTCTGCACATAAGTAATGGTACTAACCTCCTTTATGATAAAAAAAAAATTATCTCGGGTCTCCCTCGGTCTAACTAAAACAAAATTATTATGAGGCTATAAATTCCTTATGTTTTAAGTTCTTACATAACTATAAAATTGGAACAAATTTATAACCGATAATACAAACAAATTCACAGAGCCAATAAAATCCAAATGAATCACATTAATTAACCTGACATAGAATATATTGTTGAAATTAGATTTCCACACTGTGGCCTGGTTCTTCTAAGTTTGGCCTCTCTATTCTATGTTATGTGATGACTCACTTCTCCATCCACTTTTTCTATTTTTTAATAGTTTATTATTTTAAGAGTGAGCGAGCAGGGCAGGGGCAGGTTGGGAGAGAGAGAGAGGGAAAGAGAGAGAGAGAGAGAGAAAGAAAGAGAGAGAGAGAGAGAATATCCTAGGCAGGCTCTACACTGTCAGTGCAGAGCATGCTATGGGGTTCGAACTCATGAACCACAAGATCATGACCTGAGCAGAAACTAAGAGTTGAATGCTTAACTGATTGAGCCACCCAGGCGCCCCTCCACCCACTTTTTCCTATTCCAGGCTGTACATGCAGCTTTCATTGTCACAGACATTGCCCCATATTGTCATTTGGACTTGCCTTGTCTGGAAGGCATCATTTATAATTGAATGCACCTCTACTACTAAGAAAAACCATTTGACGCATGGGCACTAATAACACACGTCACTGTGGGCACTAGGATCTTGCAGCCATATTCAGTTTCAAGGTGGTCACCCAGAAACTCTAGAATGTGCTTACATTAAATCCGGTTTCAAAATGTTATTTAAATTATTCATTTGGTGAAAACGACTTTCACTAGCGCTGGAAACTCCATGAGGTCAGAAATTTGAGGCCACTTTGTTGACTGTGTTGTTCACAGCACTTAGCAGGTACCCAAAATGGGGTAAGCATTCAATATGTGGATTTACTCAGTGAATGAATGACTGAGTGGATGAATGGAAAATTCTCAAAGAGAATTCATGTAACTATAAGAAATATACCCATGGCCCCATGGAACCTCAAGGAAGAATACAGGCAGAGACTCTTGCCAACAGGCTCAACTACTGTAAACATACCCAAAAAGAATCCACATGTGTGCTCACTAGACTTTATATCCAACTCACTTTAAAAACAAAGCATTGGTATGCAAGCAAACGGACTGGTATTCCTCTAGAATCTCAGTGCAGCAAAGGACGGCTCCTTGTCTCTACCTATTAGCAAAGAATTGCTTTGGATTCTGGTGGTACAATGGAAAAGGACAAAGGAAGAAGCCAAGAGGAAAGACCTAGAATTATATTGGCACCTACTGTTCAGTGATAGGAGTTTGATATCTATAGTATAAACATTACAAGAACTCTGTGCGGTGGGCTTCAAAATATCACTTACTTTTTTACAGATAAAGACAGTGATGGCAGAGAAGTTAAACAAGATTCACACAGCAAAGGAGTGGGAAGTCAGTTTTTGAACCCAAATCTGTCCAATTAAAGTCTTTCCTCTGTTCGTGGACCATGTTGCTTCCTTAAAGAAGTGACACAGGGCAATGAGGGGGCAAGAAAGCAAGGGGTAAAAAAACAAATGAGGAGACGATTTCCTGTCCTGAGGGTCAGGGATAAATTAAAAAATAAAAAGGGGCACCTGGGTGGCTCAGTCGGTCAAGCATCTGACCTCGGCTCAGGTCAGGATCTCACGCTTCATGGGTTTGAGCCCCTTGTCGGGCTCTGTGCTGACAGCTAGCTCAGAGCCTGGAGCCTGTTTCAGATTCTGTGTCTCCCTCTCTCTCTGACCCCCCACCCCCCGGCCCTGCTCACGCTGTCTCTCTCTCTCTCTCTCTCAGAAATAAATTATTAAAAAAAACATTAAAAAATGATATGGTCTCGTTTCTTTCTTTTTTTAAATTAAAAAAAATGTTTACGATTTTTATTTATTTTTGAGAGTCAGAGAGAGACAGCGTGAGCAAGGGAGGGTCAGAGAGAGATACAGAATCTAAAGACAGGCTCCAGACTCTGAGCTAGCTGTCAGCACAGAGCCCGATGTGAGGCTTGAACCCATGAACTGTGAGATCCTGATCTGAGCCGAAGTCAGATGCTTAACAGACAGAGCCACCTAGGTGCCCCTGTCTCATTTATTTCTAAGAAACACAGTAGAGGCTCTTTAAAAGAAACCCCCACAGGGGTGCTTGAGTGGCTCAGTCAGTTGAGCATCAACCCTTGATTTTGGCTGAGGTCAAGATCTCGTGGTCCTGAGATCAAGCATAGAGCCTGCCTGGGATTCTCTCTGTACCTCTCTTTCTGTCCCTCCCTCGCTCACACATGCCTATGCTCTCTCTCTTTCAAATTAAATAAAAAATAAACTTGAGAAAAATAAAAATAAATAAGAGAAACCCCTACAGTCCCAGCCAGGATCTTCTGACTTAAAAAATGGGAAGGTCAGCCATTAGTTTTTTCTGTCGTCATCACCTTTGGACTGAAAGAAAAACAGCAGCAGCATCTGCAGCTATTTCTAGAAGTAGTGAATGGTCACATATTTAGCTTTTAATTCAAGCTCCCCACTTTCAAAGCTACGCTTTACCTATGTATTTTGAAGAACACACCATACCACTCATCCCCAAATAAAACCATGTACTTCCTTATATTTCCCCCAAATGTCCTATGTTAACTTTTGATTTACTAAAGCAAAGAATCAATAGGACAAAGACCGGCCTGTATGGCACATGGAAGGCTGTACTAACCAGTGGTTAGAGCTATGCCTCCAGAGTCAGACTCTTGGGTTAGAATCTCGGGGTTGTCTCCTGCTGACTGTTTGACCTTGGGTAAATTTCATAAATTGGTTAAGCCTCCATTTCTTTATCTGAAGTGGGGACGTTACGAGTTCCTCTCTTAGTAGGGTCTTTGTGAAGTCATACATGTAAAGCACTTAGCCCCAGGCCTGTTACATATAAAAGATAAATAAATGTTAGTTATTATACTAGATTATGCCTAGAAAATATTAGAGCTAATACGGTAATGTAAGGTGGAAACAAGCCACACCTCCTACTTTAGATGACTCTGAGCACAGTAGATTATCACTTAATTCCAAGGGCATCATACTATAAACTGTCCTGTAATTTACCCTTTCTATATGCAGCGGTATTCCCCCAAGAATATTTAGTACCATATTTGGAAGAGAAATCACAAAATCTTTTTAATTCCAATGGTGAGCACTGTTGGGTGTACACTCATCATAAAAAAATAGAAATGGTTACCAAGGTAAACAGCGACAGGGATAAATTAATGTACCAGCACAAGATCAGATGCATCTTAATCCATCTGGTTTCCTCTATTATTTTTTAACTGAAAGGAATTTTTGAATCGATACCATCATCAAATTACTCAGAAGTAAAGGTGGATAGGTAGATCAGATAGCAGAACTATAACCGACACTCACAGCTAACTTCAAATCATCACAAGGGCTAAAAAGAAAGCTTCAGAGATGAACAGTGAGGGCCGACTAGGAAGGAAGATGAACTTGTCCATTGCTCCATTGCTTAGAGGAGCCTTACTTAAGGCGCTTGTGCCCATAAATACAGTGTCTCCATCATGCGACTTTAACATACATGGGGGAAAGAGGGCACAAAGGGACATCTAAATTCCATTATCTGCAAGAAGCCCCCTTTGGGTCTTCTTCCTAGAAGCAGAGATAGAGACCCAGAGGATAATGACATGCAATTACCTACAGCAAACTGCATGAAAGACAGCCACGCTGAGCATGCAAATTTTGGTCACAGTCCCATCAAGTATGCTTTCCCAACTGTGGGCCCCAATTATCCACTGTTTCCATCTCCCCCATCCCTCCTCCTTACATGGAGCTCCTTTCTACCCATGTGCCACTGTGTTCACTTTAATGTTTCCTAGACAAATTCTAATAACAATCACTAGTAGTTGATTAGCTTTTCTTAGGTGCAAGTAGGAGATGCCTACTGGGATGGGCTGGTTTTCAGCTAAAACATCAGGTTAACCCATAAGCATGTCCTGTATGTCTGACAGGCTAGGCTGGGCGCTGTAACGAAAAACATAGCAAATCAGATGTCAATTCCATTTCTTCATTCAACCATGTGTTTTAATGCTTATACTTATTTCTTGCGGGGCATTGTCCTGGGGGGTGGGACAGAGAAATGATGTGGAATAAAAGTAACAACGGCTCATGTCTCATAGGGTTCATGTTCTAGGCATTGACTCAGGAGCCCCATGCCAGATGGAGATGACCTATGCACGACCAAGATGGCATAAGATAGAGACTGACCAGTTAAATTTACACTGAATAACCAATAATGGAATCTAATCTGGTGAGTCTGTACATATCCCACCGAGATTTGATCATTCCCATCACCAACAAGTACTTATGGACTATACAGTCCATACCTAATCCTAACCTACTGTACAGTCCCTATACAGACCGCCCCAGTTTAAGAGCTAGTAACATGGTACATGATCATGATGCATATTTGCTGTAGGGCTGGGGAACTGGTGAGAACATGGGAACATACTGGAGAAAGAACTGGGATTTACCACATTAACCATTTCGGGGTACACAATTCAGTGGCATTAAGTACATTCACAGTAGTGTACAGCTCTACTTCCTTTTAAATCCTGCTTTCTTGCTAATGAGATTAAGCCTGGGCGTTTACTGAACATACTTAAGGCAGGCAATGCTAAAACTCTAGGCCCTCAATGTTTTAATATCAAGCTTACACACACACACACACACACACACACACACACACACACACACTCACACCCCTAGGTAGACCAACACAGGAACAGCAAAGACATTTTCTTAAATGTCAACTTTAACTGCTTGGGGATGTCTGCTAGGATGCTGTGTGGGAGGGGTAGGGGCCACGTGCATGCTACATATCGATCATCCACGGACTAGTCACTTTAGTACATGTGCAGAGAAATGGAACGGAGCTCAGGCTCTTGAGAGGCACACAGCCATGCACAATAGCTATGTGCAGCATCCCCACTATCTCTCAAACTGTTCACCGGCTGCTGACACAGGCAGCTGGGCTGGCATCAGCCACTTCTCTGGGAACCAGGGAGATCCTTGTGAATTTAATCCACTCAATATTTAGTGTATTCCTGCGATGTGCAAGAGATGCTGTCCCAGATGCCACAGTGATTAAGTAGGAGGAATTCCAACCCTCTAAAGCTTACAGTGCAGAAGGCGGGGAAGGCAGGTACCTGAATAACTATTATGTGAGCAAGGATATGATAGCTTTCCTGGAAAGACAAACAAGGAGGTAGGAAGGAAGTCAAGATCACCATTTCTTTTGAGTTAGGCTGGTCTGGGTTAAAAAAGATCAGAGGATCGTGGCAGGTAGAATCAGGCAGCGTAGAGACAGAGCAGGCCTGGGCAGAAGAAGTGTCATCCATGGCTGAGGGCAGATACACGGATGCAAAGACAGGCTAGGGCTCAAGAGGTGTCATGAGAGATTCTTAGCAAATATTTTCAGGCTTTTTTAAAAAACGATGTAGTATATACAGGAAGGGGTCCAAAAATATTGGAAAGATCTGGGTTCAAATCCTAACCGTGTCATCTATTAGCTGGGGATGCTAGTTAAGTCTTTCAATTTCTCTGAATGTCACAGGTACAAAATAGGGATGATAATGCTTATCGATGGGCTGTGTCAAAGTCAGCTGAGACGCAGTTTGTCGAGCGGCTCGCCAAGTGTTCAGTGCGTGGCANGGGTTCTGAGTCTTGCAGTAGAATACAAACCACATCAGTCAGCTTTAGTGAAACAAGCACAGTGTTTGTTGCTTGGAGACAACTCGAAAGAAATTTAAATCTTAGGTCCCACTCTCAAGAAATTCATCCAGCAGTGAACAGAAGGAAACGTGTGTCTGAAAGGGTCCTAAGAACATAAATTGCATTCGGAAAAAGGAACTCATAATATGAGCATTACTGCAGAAACACACTCTCTGAGTGATTATACAATGTTCGCTTGTGAAGGCTGAGAGGACCCGGGAAGCCACAGGAGAGAGCTCTATAAATCAGGAGAGGAAGTATGAGACTCGTAAATACCACAAGTAAATCTGCTATTTCAATCCTACTTCTTTACCAGCTGTGTGACCTTCCATAAATTGCTTAACCTCTCTGAGTCTCAAGTCCTTCATCTCACATGGGTGTCGTGAGACTCAAACAAAATCACGCACATACACGGCCCTGCCAGCCATTAAGAGCCATACAAAGGCAAAGCATCATTATCATCATCATCTTAAAGAGCACAAGAAAAACCTCTCAGTAAAACACAGCTCCCTCCACCATCCCCCCTGCACTTAGGTTAGGACAAACAGAAGAGCCATGATGACATTTTTACCTGCTTACAAAATAAGATCTGCTTTGTGAGAAAGTTTGAGCCCCTCACACACTCATTTCTTGAGTTCTAAGTTTTAATGGATGGGATCTGACCTAATCATTCACATTGACAAAGGTACTTAGGATGTCCTTGTGTGTGCCACACACACACAATGTCCTGCTTAATGACATAAGTAGCATTTTTTCCATTCCTAGTTTGCACAGCCAGCAAAATTCACCGACAAAACTAAAAACTCTTGTTCTGGGTTTCTGTACAGAAAGTTGCCTAAAATCTCTAGAATATTAGGAAAACGAAAAAGATTCCCAACACCGAAAAACAAGCGATTGAATACTGAATGGAAAACAGTCTTCTCTTGACATCTTGGTCTCAAAGCCCTGTCTGTCTTCTGGAAAACTAGGCTCTAGTTACTAGCATTGCTCTGTCTCTTCCCAAATTAGATGTGTCAGTTAGTACTGGTGGCTCGCAACTTTTCCTGGCGATGGTCTAGTGGGTTTTAAAGAAAAACTATTCTGTAAGTCAGGGCCAAACCTGGCAGAAATCCTACCTCCCTTTCACCCGCAAATTGGCATTACCAGTCCTCAGGAAGAGAAAACAAAACACAAGAGGCTGTAAGGTACACAGTGAGCTACGAAAATGGGTGAGTGAGAGAATGGCTCCCGGGGCCGTTTGTGGGTGAGATGATACATCACCCCTTCCTTCTCTGGCTGGCCAGGGGGGTCCTAGGGGTCAGAGAGTGGTTGCAGGGCCCTGTCCTGGTGCTTTCCAGCCACTCCGTCTCCTGGTGGAAACGCCCGGCTAGGATGTCACAGCGGCAGGCTCAGGCTGGTCCGGCCACATCAAGGAGCTGCACGGGTGAACAACGGTGAGGTTCCAGAAGGGAAGAGGTGGGCTGAACCAGCAGCAGGACACCAGAGGCAGAATGAGGCAGGACCGGCAATTAACGTGCGAGGCAGGATTGAATCCGTGCCCTGCCTTGTACGGACTGTGCAATGTAGGGCGAGTTATGTAATGTCTCAGTGCTTCAGTCTCCCGATCTGTAAAATGGGGATGGGTAGGACCATTGGTAATAATCAGGACTGGGCACGGAGGAAGCATTCACCAAAGGGTAGTTATCATCACTGGCGAGATGAGCTCAGCTAAAGATACAGAACCCAGTGAGCTAGCCTTGATGCAAGCGGGGTTTTCTTCAAGTTCTAACTCCACAGGTGTTCCTTCCTGGAGGGTTACATGCATGAATTGAATTAAATTAAATATAGCACATTAACACTGTTTCATGCAACATGAAATTCCAGTACTTCAACACCACTGAAATTCCCTTCTGAAAGATCTCTGGTGAGGTCCTACTTGCGTGATTTCTAGCATTTCTAATTTCCCACTTGTTTGGCACTGCACCACTTAACACTGTGTCTGTCTTTAATTTGAGAAAATCAGTGTTCTTTTGGTTTCCTGCACTGCAGCTTCCTGGCTCTCATGGTGCTTCTTTGCTCCTTTGCCCTTGGCTGGCTCCTCGTCCATCTGGACCAGAAGGAAGGCAACCTCCATCGTTGTGGTCCCGTTTGGTTTTGCTGGCATTCTCGATTCCGCTCCTCACCTGTGTCGTCCATGTCTGTTCTGGTATTCCCTCCACTCTGCTTCTCCAATCCTGCCTCGTCTTGGGAGAGTGAGACCCAACTTTTCCCAGCGTCCATGATATCAACTCAAAGTTGGGCAACTACATCTTTCCCTGCCAAACCTGTGGCCCCTCCTGCCCCATCATGAGCAACGGCCAACCACCCTTCCGGCTAAGCATCACAGAAACAGAAATGCCGAATAAAAGCAGGACAAGCCAGGGACGGGGAGACTGCATAGCTCAGGGGCCCAGTGCATTGCTCTTGAGTCGGACTGCTCAGGTTCAAGTCCTGGCCCTGCAAACCTATTAGCTGTTGGACTGTGGGAAGTTATTTATTCTCAGTTTCCACAACTGTAAAACGGGTAGGTTAGTAGCCCCACAATGTAGAGGGGTTGTGAGGACCAAGTGAGTTGGTACACCTCAAGTAGTGAGGAGAGTGCTTGGGATGCAGCACTGGATGAGCGCTGGCTATCGCCACAACTATTCTTCATGAACTTAATAGGAAAATGTGAGTGAGTCAGGCTCAGCAGGCTTTGTGGGCAAATGTTTTATGGTTTTTAATCTACTTTCTACTAGTGAATAAACCATGGTGCTTGGCAGAAACGAAGCAATTAATTGGAACCCAATGTTGGCTATGATTAGCAACAAACCATGCTTTATTTTCCCAAATTGCAGCCTGGTAAGTAGGATAGATGATGCCTCCTAGTCCACCAGAGCCTATGAGGTGTTAAAAGATCATCATCTGATGCAGTGGCCACCCAACCTGAGGAGCACCCAAATTACGTGGGGAGCTTTTAAAATGCTGATTCCCAGGGCTCAGCTTCTGAGTTTGTGTTTCCGGAGGTCTGGGATGGCTCCCAGGAACCTGGAGATGTCATCATCCCCATTTGGGATCCACTGATTCAATCCATTCCCTTCCTGTTCAAGATAATGAACTGAAGACCCAGCAGAATTAGCCCACCTCCCCCACATCTCAGAGTGAGTAAGAGGCAGAGTGAGGCTCACATATCACAGATGTCTCCTCCAGCAAAACCATCACTAGAAAGTGAAACAGAGACATGAATCATATGCTGAGGGCTTAATCTTGAAAGGTGATTAGGGGCACATGGGTGGCTTAGTCAGTTAAGCATCTGACTTCAGCTCAGGTCATGATCTCACAGTTCGTGTGTTCGAGCCCCACATCGGGCTCTGTGCTGGCAGCTCAGAGCCTGGAGCCTGTTTCAGATTCTGTGTCTCCTTCTCTCTGACCCTCCCCTGCTCACGCTGTTTCTCTCTCTCTCAGAAATAAATAAAACACTTTTAAAAAATCTTGAAAGGTGATTAAATATGACCATGTCATGGGAAAAGGAAAGGTAGGATCTGGCAAGGGTTTGGGGGTTCTTCCTTTTTTTAAAAAATTTTTTTAACGTTTATTTATTATTGAGAGACAGAGGGACAAAGCATGAGTGGGGGAGGGGCAGAGAGAGGGGGAGACACAGAATCTGAAGCAGGCTCCAGGCTCTGAGCTGTGAGCACAGAGCCCGATGTGGGACTTGAACGCAGGAAGTATGAGAACATGACCTGAGCTGAAGTCGGACGCTTCACCGACTGAGCCACCCGGGTGCCCCTTGGGGGTTCTTCCATTTGCAGAGAGAAGTGCCATTGAGAGATGTTTCTGGCCTGTGAAGTCATTCTTTAACAACAGCATTTAAGGCCAGTGCAAATGAAACCAAAGACTGTTCTTATACCTTTTTATACCAAGCAGCCTTTTTGAATCTTCCTGTGATGCATTCTTTTGTGTGTCCCAGAACAACTCATCCAGAGCTCAGGAACTAAACTCCTGCCAAGCACAAGATTTCTCCCTGGAGGATGCAGTAAGGATGAGAAACACGATTTCTAAGTTGCTCACAACAAGCCCCTCTGATGTGTGGAAAGCCCTTCATGGTCAGCTGCAGTGTTGGCCATCACAGCCTAGAAACGGCACTGCTGTCTTTGTGATTAGCTCAGACAGCAACGGAATCTGCAATGATGACCTCATGACTCGAGTGTCCACATGCTTGGCAGAGTCAGGGGTCCTCTCCAAAGACTCTCCAAGGGGTCCCACGAGAAAAAGAAGGCCAAGCTTTGTCACTAAGGGGCCAGTGTCTGACACGATCTTTGGTTCAAACAGCAAAGTGCTTGAAAAGTCCAGAAAACAGCAAGTTCAGTGGAGAGAGGCTCATAGGCACTCCACTTAGAAACGTACATGATCAATTCACAGTCACTCTGGAATGTGCGTCCTGCATGTGAGGGCTGTACCCGGTACTGACCAGACCCTGTGACAGAAAAGGTGACATGAGTGTGATTCTACTGGTCCGAGAGGGCCTTGTTTTCCTTGATTCCTACATGCCTCCTCCCCATCTCCAAAAGATCTTTTTTCTTTTTCTTTTCTTTCTTTCCTTCTTCCTCTCTCTCTCCTTTCCTTCCTTTTCTTTCTCTCTCTCCCCGCTTCTTCCCTCCCTCCTCCCTACTGTTTCCTTCCTTTCCCTTTCCTTCCCTTCTCTTTTTCGCTTAAGACTTGATCTGTTAAAAGGCACAAACCCTACAGAGAAGTGGTACAGTACTTTTGGCACAATCTTTTCAGAGGGTGTTTCTTTGACAAAAGAAAGCAGTGAGCAGGCTTGACATCCTGAAAGGAAGAACGAGACTGAGGTGTGTGGCACATGGCGAATCCTCCCCAACTGCACCATTTTGCCAAGGGCTGACCTTGACCAGCTGTGCTAACAGTTCCCGATGTTCCTGCATCTAAAAATGGGCTGGGGAGGAGGGGTGCTTTGAAAATGCAGGTCCCTAGACTCCGAGCCTAGCCGCTGACTCAGGTGTGGGTGGGGCCCTGGAACCTGCATTCTCAAGGTTTCCTGGCCACCCCGGAGCACGTGGTGCCCTGGGAATCACAGCCTGACTCCGTGCGCGTCGTGGGAAGCGAAACCGGTGGACCGTTTTGTTGTCTTCAGCTTTTCGACCTTGAGTAGCCACCTTAATGCTTCCGATTCTTTATCTGTTGTTAGTACTTCTCTCACGTGGCCGTGTTGAGAATTACATAAGGTGGGTGTGAATGCATTTTTTAGAAATGTAAAGGAACATACAGTGTAAAACATAAATCATCATAATGCATTTTTTCCTTTCTCACTCATTTATAACCCATATTTAGAAATGCTGGCAAAGTGCTTCTGAGGGATTCCAGATAGGAAGAAAAAAAATGTTCCTGGAGGCCCAAATTAGGATACTGTGTAGTCCGAGCCAGTTTTCAGTGAAAATCAAATGGTCTCTAAATTTAATAAAGAGCAGCACGAATTTCCAGTACAGTGAATTTTAAAGGAGTAGCCACACTGCGTGAGATCAGCCTAAGGATGGACGGGGCTGGGCTTAAGATGAAATCAACCCATACAGTTACAGAGCAAATAATGTTCATTCTTACTGTACCAGACAATCTGCTCAGACTGAGCCAGGATCCTAAATGAAAAACACATTCAATTTGGAAACAATTTTTATACCTCCAATAACATCTTTAATTCCCTTCTCTTATTAATTATTAAGGAGAGTACATACGAAGCAGCATTTGGTTTGAGAGCCAGGAAGCAGGGTGTGTTGGGGGGGTCCTTGTTCTGTCCTGGTGAACACTAAATGAGGCTGCTCCCCCACCCCCACCCCAACCCCCAGAGCCCAGGTGAGGTACCCGGCAGGTCAAAAGACTTTGTTGAGCACCCTGACCTGAACTAGACCTGCCTCAGAGGAAGGCTAAACATGTTCTGAATTCCAGAGAAAAACTCACTGAAATCAAGTTTCCAAGGAATTACACTGATCTTCACAAAAAAATGTAGAAGGGTGTGACCAAAACTCTGTCCTTGAGCAAGCGTTTGGAATCAAAGCATGATTTACAGCCTAAGTTTTCCTAAGTGCAGAGAGACCCAGCTGTGGAGTGGAGTTCACACAGACATCAAAATGTTTATTTTGATGTCTTTCTCCACTGTCAAACTGGGACATATATTTCCAGGTTTTTCTTCCCATCTTTTCAAGGGAAAAATAGGTCACAAGCAGCCTTTGTTACAGACACATAACTGCTAACCACCAAACCACAGCGATGGGCTCCCACCAGGCCTCTTGCTTGAATATTGCCTTCATGGAGCTTATGTTCCAGGAAGCTTTGAGTCCTGTGTGTGCTCAATAGAAATTCAAATTCCTTTCCCTGCCTTACAAAGCTCTGTACAATCTGGCCCTGATGTTGGGCCGCTTTCCCCTTCCCTGGTACATACCAGCCACCGAGGCCTTTTCCTTGGCCTTGACCACATCAGGCTTACATCAGCTGCCCCTTCTGTGCAATGTTTGCCCAGGACTGCTCCTTTCTGATATTGGGATCTCTATTTCAAGTCTCAACTTCTCAGTGAGACCTTCCCCGCCCACCTATACCTGAAGTAGTTAGTTGATCACTTTTTATCACGAGGTCCTATTTAATTTTCTGCATAGGACGTACCTTCAGCTGATACTGCTCTTGAACATTTATAGTTTGGCTTACTGTCTTCTTCCTCAAATGCAATGTAAGAACAGGCATCTCGTCTGTACCGACCACAGCAGCGTCCCCAGGGCCGGAACAGCACACAGTAGGCTCACAGATACTTCCTGGGTTAGTGCGTACAAAAAATGACAAGGTTGTCCGATCTTGGGGCTCAAGCATTAATGGGGCTTAGAGATATGTCACTCGTAGACCTAGTGAGCGTGAATATCTGTCCTCAGCTGGAGCTAATTTAATTAAAAAACGAAATCAAACTTTCCATTTGTTTTTTCTAAAATTTAATGTTAACCATACTATTATTATTATTAGAGAAGTTGTCCTAAGTTCGAAACACATCCCAATAGCCACAAGAGAGTCTGACCCAATGCACAACCTTGAACTTGAATATATGAGAGTACAACATATGTCACTGGGCTTGAGTTTCATCACGGCCTAAATTACTCTCTGGAAACAAATTCAGCAGATTAGTGCTTAAGCACATGATTGGGGCAGCGTATCCGATGCTACCCTGATCACCTGGAAAGGCTTCATCTGAGTTATCTGCTAAGGGGGATTAACTGGGGTACTGGGGAGACTCAAACGTTAACTACCATTTAAGTGTAATTCTCGGCCTAGGAAAAAGCAATTTTTTAACTACAGGTTATGTCCAATATTTTTTCTAGCCTTTAAATGAGGTTGCTACTTTTCTAAACCAATTGGTGGAGACTAAATATAGTTCACATGCTTATAAGGTCAGTGAAGGGCAGCAAGCGTACCGGAGATATATGTGGTTATGTTGAGGACAAACTGAGCCTCAGCCGTGAGCATCTACCAAAAAGTGAAGAGCAGATGTATGGGCTCAGAGTTTGGCCACTGAGGTCTTTCCACTGCAGAGGGATAAACTGTTTTCTGATAAATGTACGTTAGGAGCTGTTAGTACTTTTGAAGGACGATATGAAAGCCAACAGTGGTGATCCAGTAAATAAAATTCAAATCAATTGTTGTCCATTTTAATATGTTATCCCCTTTCCCATTAAGGATGAGGGGTCACAAATTTTGTAGTAGTACACAAGAGAGTGAGAAAGGGTTGTAAGCTAAAACTACATGAATAAACATCTCCTCAGAAACACGGAAGAGGAAAAATGAAACATGCTGGCCTCGTTATCTGTCAACGGACTTCTGAGAAGCACCTAGCACTTTGGGCCATTTATATGAATGTGCTCTTTAAGACTTGGCCAGGCCTCCTTGAGAGAATGGAATGAGAACACAAGCTTTCAAAGCCCAAGAAAAGAAAGAAATATTATGATTTTCTGTTCATATCCTAAGGCATACCAATATCCATAAAAGCCAACGGCGTCTCTTCGCATATTTATTTACCTACTAATGCCAGCCATCAAGTCCCCAAAGTTTATAATCCTGAGGCCAGTGGGAGAAAAACAGCACTTATGGAAAAAAAAAAACTTGGACAAATTCAGAATTATTATTTTAAATAATGCTTTTGCTTTTTCAGAGTTCTTCCTCAGTAATTCTGGCTGTCAGCGCTTAAAAGTGCCTTCTAGTCACTATTCAAAACCTTCCACACAATGCCGCACACAGCTGATCTGTTCTTTATTCAGAATAAAGCTAATGCACTCTGTGGGCATTCCTTAAAGCACTTCAAAAGCCAGTCGTTAGGAAGGATGTAAACAGAAATACACCACATCATAATTACCAAAACTATGGGCACTCTAAATGTGAGAGAGAATTTTTTTTTAATATCTCAAAATTACTATTTTTTTTTAAACTGTGAAGGGTCCCTTTTTTGTTGTTGTTATCAAATAACACCGTCTTTAGGCTCATTATAGTTCAATGCAGTTAGATTCACCCTAGGGTTTTTACTTTTCCTTCGCTCTCAGTCAGATTCTGAAAAACAGTTCTTCCGTTAACTAGCTCCCTGGGGGATCTACCCTTCCCTAACTGGCCTGCACGGGAGGGCAGACTTTCTAATTTTACAGCAAACGCAGAGTATTTGTGGGTGGGACGTGCTTGGTGAGTTCATCTGGACCGGCTCCCACCCTGACTGTAGAATTCCTCTGACAGTACGTGCGCCATCTGGGTGTCATTTCGCTGTTATAATCCAAACGACTTTCCTGGGTGACATAATGACAAGCCAAGTGGAAGCTGTGTTAATGCCACATGGAACACACATGACGGTTACCCCAAAACTCTAGAACCAAATTTCTTCCTCCTCAAGAGCAAATCCTCTGTTTTCCTTCCATTCCCCTCAGGGACTCTTTGCCACCCCCAAACCCTGATAGACCCCACAATCCAGAAAGAAGCCTGAGAAAGGAATACAAATTAGTTCCACAACTAGAAAAAAAAAATAAGGCCCCAATTCCACCATTTTATGTCACTACTCACTTCAGCAAAAGCTATGACGTGATAGCTATGACCAGAGAAGGGGGTGAGATACCTGAGCAGAGCAGACACCCCTTAGGGGACCCCAATGACTCTTCCTCCTGCTGTTCAGGCCTTTGTGTAATCCCTCCTGCTCTGAGTGTATGCCTGGCATGGGACTTGCTCCTAATCAAGAGAACACAGCAAAGTTGACAGGATGTCACTCTTTGGTGCGACAGATTCACCTTGCTGGCTTGGTGCAGAACACTGATGCTGAGAAGTCCGTGTAGCAATGAGCCACGGGTAGACTGCAGTCAGCAACTAGCAAAAATCAGGTCCTCAGCCACACAGCCCAAGGAAACACATTCTACCCATAACCCGAACAAGCACGAAAGAGATTCTTCCCTGGTCAAGCCTCCAGATGAGAACACAGCCCAGGGAACACCTTGCCTGTAGTCTTGGGAGACCATGAACAGAGGACTGAGCAAAGCTGTACCCAGACTCCTGACCCACAGAAACCATGAGATGAGAAATGTGCAGTTTCAAGCTGCTAAATTTGTGGTAATCTGTTACGCAGAAATAGAAAACTAGTTCACTGGGAGAAGAAAGTAGGGTCGCAAGTCCTTCTCTGCGCACCCTGAAAAGGAGCTAAGGTTATTCTAAGTCTGGCTACAGAGTGGTCTGCTGACCTCCTGCCTCTGCAGATAATCATGGGAATAAATGCTCAGAGAGTGCTGGACAGAGCCAGTGAGCATGCGTCAACCCCTTCAAAGGAGGCCTCTTAGCTTCATAGATGTTCTGGATCCCACAACGGAAATCTTATTAACCAGAGAAACTTCTTAAGCTGACAATGAAAAATAATGGGCATAGTGACATGTTCTAAAATCTTATTATACTATAAGGGGAACTTCTAAGTAGCTTTACTTAAAATTCCTGGAAATGCAGAACAGCAAGGCAATCAATTTGTCTTCATCTGCCTCTAGCTCATGTTTTTGCAAGTAAGTTTCCATTACACCTCTATACCTATGAATCCATATCATATTTCCGGAATACAAGCGAATTAAGAAGAAAGAATGCCTCATGGAGCCTTCCACGTAAATGGGTTTCTATAGAGCTACAAAACTTCATGTGTTAATCTCTCCCTATGTTAACTCTTCATTCTATTTCTTAGGCTTTCAATAATTTCTTTATAGCTTTTTTTAGCTTGACAACTTTGAAAATTAACCACGTATGGCTGCTTATATCAAACTATACAAATGGTAACTTCAGAATAGGTAGCCCTATCATACATAAAGGATAAATACAAAAATTACAGCTGAAGACTGAATTGAAACCAATTGTAACTCTTAACTATATGTTCAGGATTTCATGAAGAGTCTTCTCCTTCTCTTTAATGTCAGTGTCAAATATTTGGTGAATGGCAAGAATACCTAACATTGGGAATATTTAGCTCATAGTTAAAACTTTACTACATACCGTGATTAGAAACCTAATCCTTTTTCTAAAATTTCTATTTATTTTTCTTAAATAGTTTATTGTCAAGTTGGATTCCATACAATACCCAGTACTCATCCCAACAAGTGCCCTCCTCCATGCCCATCACCCCCCTTCCCCTCACCCCCACCTCCATCAGCCATCAGTTTGTTCTCAGTATTCAAGAGTCTCTCATGGTTTGCCTCCCTCTCTCTCTCCAACTATTTTTCCCCTCTCCTCCCCCATGGTCCTCCATTAAGTTCCTCCTAATCCTCCTATATGTGCAAATATATGGTATCTGTCCTTCTCTGCCTGACTTATTTCACTCAGCATAACACCCTCAAGGTCCATCCATGTTGCTACACATGGCCAGATTTCATTGTTTCTCACTGCCATGTAGTATTCCATCATATAGATAAACCACATCTTCTTGATCCATTCGTCCGTTGATGGACACTTAGGCTCTTTCCATGTTTTGGCTATTGTTGAGAGTGCTGCTATGAACATTGGGGTACCTGTGCCCCTATGCATCAGCACTCCTGTAGACACCTAATTCTGATATGAACCCATTCCTGATACTAATCATGATACATGCCACACATTTGGATAACCCCTAAGTTTCCTTCTAGTGTTAGAAGTTCATAATTAATTTTACTTTTTGAGTACTAAGCATCTAGAGGTATTAAGTGAAAACAGACATAATATTACCCATGTAATGATGATACTAGCTGCATTAAATGGAGTCTGAATCCATATTTTGTGTTACTGCAGATGTTATACTTCAGAAATTTCCAGAGGGACAAAGCATGGCAAGGTCTTAAAGCTGGCAGTCCAGGTTGAGAGTCTTGGATCAGCTATGCTCAAGGCAAATCAAAAGTCTCAAGTCAGAGAGTTCAGTCAAGTTAGAGAATATAACCAGAAATCATTCAATTTGTTGAGCACCTATTATGTATTGGCACAGTGCTGGTGCGGGGTTTAGAGCAGTAAATAAGA
Source organism: Crocuta crocuta (assembly GCF_008692635.1). Lineage (NCBI taxonomy): Eukaryota > Metazoa > Chordata > Mammalia > Carnivora > Hyaenidae > Crocuta > Crocuta crocuta. Next base: position 10,836,512 of record NW_027529428.1, on the reverse strand, counting down.
CTGACAAGTCCCCTGCTTTCAGGGGAGCAGGGAAGACAGATAACTAACCAGCAAGCCAACAACTGGTGAAGGTAACTTCCAATAGTGGAAAGTTAATTCAGGTGAACACATTAGTGAGGTCCTAGTCCTTGCCAGGCCGTGTTGTGGCACAAGAGAGTCATCACTAGTGAACAAAATAGACATAGATTCACAGAGATCACATTCTAGCAGTGAGAAGAGATAATAACACAAGTCGTAATAAGTAGGTAATTGATATACTGTGTTATAAGATGATAGGTGCCATGTTTTATTGAAGAAACGAGCAGGACAGAGGTGATTAGAAGTGTCTGTGTAAAGAGGCAGTGAGTGATCAAAACTCTAAATGGGGCAGTCAGGAGAGACGCCAATGAGAGGGAGACTTTTGCGCAGACTTCAAGGACAAAATGTGCTCTGAGAGGAGAAAACAGGAGTGACTGGAGGGAGCTGCAGGAGACTCCTTCTGATGGAGTGGCCAGAGAAGTATTTTCTGGGAAGACGACATTTTAGCCGAGACCTTCCATGTCAAGGAGGAGCTCAACACACAAAGACCTGGGAGCAGAGGAAGCTGAAAAATGCACAGGTGCTAAGGCGGGAGGGAGTCTAGCACAGAGGAACGAAAGGCAAGAGTGACTGGGCGTAATGAACAAGGAGATGGGGCCAGGGATGTGTGCAGGAGCCGAATCAGACAGAAGGAAGTCAAAGAGGTCAACTTTCCTCTTCATTGTTCCCCATCTCTGCTGCACTGTCTGTGGACTGTGTTCATCAGTCTCAAACACATTCTATTATCTTCTGTTCTAAAGAACCACCCCAACCTCCTAGCTGCCACTCATGGTCTTATCCCTCCCAGCCAAATTTCTCCGAGGAAGAGTCCAGACCTGCTGCGCCCACATCCTGTCCTCTCCCCCTACATCTTACTCTTCAGTTCACTCTAATTGGATCCTTCCCCTAACACTGCTCTTGCAAAAGCCATCAAATGACCTTTGTGCATTCAAGTCCAAAGGCCACTGGTGCTTAATTTATCTGACTTGCTGCTCTGTGTCGTAGGTAACCAAGGTAACCATGCCCTCCTTCCAGAAACACTCCTCTCTCTCCATGACACCATAACCATCGTCATTTCCTCCACAGGCTCTGGCCTCTCCTCAGCTTCTCTTCTTGGGAATGACCCACAAATAAATGTAAGTGTTCAGGGGGAAAAATACTTAGGGGCCTTGGTTAAGTAAAAGCACATTCATCAGCCTTCGCCACCTTGGCCCAGGGCAAGTCAAAGTGTCCAAGAAACAGTCTGGTAGAAAAGATGGAACCAGAGCAAATGAGACCTAGGCTTGCATTTGCTCACTGACTTTGGGCAAGAAACTGTGTCCAGAACTCGGTCTTCTTGCCTGTAAAATAGGGCTTTAACAGCTGCCTTGCAGGGCTGTTAATGAAGATGGAATAATTTATCCTGCTCAAGTGCCCCAGCTAGTGTCTGGCAGTTGGTAGATGCTATTCTATGGTTACTGTCCTTCTGAGGCTCAAAAAGAAAACCTTCTGCCTGAATAAGAGGAAAGAAAAATAGCATTGGGGGCGCCTGGGTGGCTCAGTTGGTTGAGCGTCCAACTTTGGTTCATGTCATGATCTCAGGGTTGACGAATTCGAGCCCCACATCGGGCTCTGTGCTGACAACTCCGAGCCTGAAGCCTGCTTCGGATTTGTGTCTCCCTCTCTCTCTGCCCCTCCCCTGCTCTCTGTGACTCTCTCTGTCTCAAAATTAAACATAAACATTAAAAATTTTTTTAAAAGAAAATAGCATTAAAGGGAAAAGAGAGAAAAACCATCAGTAAATTGTTCTAGGTGGAGTCACTGCTAACACCCCACAAACAACTGAACTTTGCCTTCTAAGCCTGAAATCCTCAAGTGTGGAAAGAGACTTCTAACATATAAAATTCCTTCCCATTTGTCAACTGGAAGCAAATATGAATCATATCTCAACACTGCAACCTCCCGCCTCAAGTGTATTTGATGTACTTGGACTTTATGCAGAGGCAGTAGGGGCATGAACACATCCTGGAGCTTGAACTACAGTCCCCCGCCCCCACCTCCTAGATGTGGGACTGTGAGCAGGCACCTCGGGCTCCCTGTGCTTCAGGACGCTTGTGCGTAGGACGGGACTGATCACAGTAAGTATCTCGTCGGACTGTTTTGAAGACAAAATGAGTTAATATAAAGTATTCCAAACAGCACCTGGCACAAAATAAGCTCCTGCTGAATATTAAGATGAGAACAATGACTACTATTTTTAGTCCAACTATCACTGGTGCGCTCCCTTCAAACCCACAAGGTGATCTGAAATCAGGTATCTGAATCACTTGTCCATACCTGTCATTTTCCTGCATAAAACAATCTACTTTTCTACTTATTATAGGAAATAGATGTCACTGGATGTTTTCCATCTGCCCCTCCGGATCTCCTCTCCCTTTGTCGGGTTCCAGAAGGTTGACCTTCTGCCTCAATGGGCTACCTTATTATCCTCTGGCTCTGGCTAGATTCAGTCCATGGGAGGCACCGGCAGGAGACAGAACAGAGGAAGGAAAGTGAGCTCAAGGTGTCGATTCCTCCAGCTCCCTGTCTGCTGGGTCATCACGGGTGACCTGTCCCAGAGGCCACAGGTCCGGACAGGCTGCCCTCTCTTTCACAACAGCCGCTCTCGCCAGGGTCTGATAAATCCTCTTTCATGTCTAACGTGGGCAGAGGCTCCTCGCTGTTGCATGCCTCAGGATGTTTTGCCATCATTACTGTTTTCCTTAACCCTGATCACATGGTTTTAAACAGTTCCTTCATTGAGAACTCCTAAATTACCTGGTTGTTTCCTGCTGGGATCTAGACTGACCCCTAAGTCGGGCATTGTGACATATAGCCACACAGAACATGCCAGAAGGGTGGCACCTTGAACACTGTATCCAAGTGAAAAAAGAGCAGCTGAGCCAGAAGGTTGAGACTCTCCTCCGGATCACTCTGCTTCCGGCTCTTGTCATCCGAGCTGGTAGCTTAGGCGGACGACAAAGTGAGGGATTCCTAACCCTCTCGGCACTCGCTGTCCTCACCGACCTTCTGTGCAGGTAAATGTTCTTCCCCGACAACTTGCAGGATAAGAGGACTTTTTGGCACTCCGGCTCTCAAATGATCAAAGTGTCCCCTCCAACCACATTCAATCCACCGCGGCATTTGCTGCTGTGCCCTTGAGAACAAGTTCAAATACAACGTTCTCTAGCACTACCTCAACCTTTTGCAAGCGGTCCTGGTGGAGCCAGAGTTAAAAGATACATCCTGGAGCTCTCCCTGTGAACACTCGCGCCGGCAGTCATACTGGATGCCTCAGGGCGGCAGCTCTTAATTATAACCAGAAGCTTAATTTTAGAAGGTGACACCAACAGCAGCTTTCAGCTTCACAATATGAACTAATCATTAGTTGCCTCTTTTGGTCATACTCTATATGAGAAAATTACTCCATGAATGTTTGTGGGCTGCTTTGGTCATAAACTACGGGTCTTGAACAAATCAGGAGACTGTAGATGCTGGCGAGGATGTGAAGAAACGCGCACCCTCCTACACTGCTGGTGGGAATGTAAACTGGTGCAGCCCCTCTGGAAAACAGTGTGAAGGTTCTTCAAAAACTTAACACTAGAACTCCCCTATGACCCAGCAATAGCACTGCTAGGACTTTACCCAAGGGATACAGGAGTGCTGATGCATAGGAGCACATGGACCCCAATGTGCATAGCAGCACTCTCCACAATAGCCAAACCATGGAAAGAGCCTAAGTGTCCATCAATGGACGAATGGATCAAGAAGATGTGGTTCATCTGTACAATGGAATACTACATGGCAATGAGAAAGAATGAAATCTGACCATGTGAAGAAACATGGATGGAACTCGTGAGTGTTATGCTGAGCGAAATAAGTCAGGCAGAGAAGGACAGATACCATGTTTTCACTTATAAGTGAAACAGGAGAAACTTAACGGAGGACCATGGGGGAAGAGAAGAAGAGAAAATAGTTGGGGAGAGGGAGGGAGGCAAACCATGAGAGACTCTTGAATACTGAGAACAAACTGAGGGCTGATTGGGGTGGGGGAAGGGGAAGGGGGGTGATGGGCATGGAGGAGGGCACTTGTGGGGATGAGCACTGGGTGTTATATGGAAACCAACTTGACAATAAACTATGAAAGAAAAAAAAAATTCCACCAGCCAAAGTAAATAAAATGGCAAAGCCTATTTCCATACCCTGGAGCAGCAGACCCAGGTAAAGGGAGTTCTGAGATGGTCAAGTCCTGGCGCACAGAAGCCGTGTTTGTCTTGTACGACACTTTCTGTCCATTTAATGTGGACCCCAAACACATAAGAGCAAGACTGGCATAAAACATCAAGATCTTCAATATGGTGAGAATATTTTTAAAAATCAAGATTATCAAAATAATGCCGAAATTTACATTTCATTAGGAAGATGTATAATGGGTCTAAAAATGGAGCCGGACAAGAGTCATTCAACACAGAAGAAAGAGAGCCAGGACACATGAGATCGAGAAAGCAAGGAAATTCAGGAAAATCTAGTCTACCACATCGTTCAAGGGTGGCATATATACGAGTCATGACTTAAGTATGAATGCCTTCTTGCAAAATCCACAAGTGAGCGACATTAGCAACCTCTGAAAATGGTGGTGTTTCTTCCAGAACACCACATGACTGATGAGCTGTGATTTTATTTACTCAAGAGATGTGCTGAAGAGCTGTGTACAAATCGGATTTTTTTGTACAGAGAATCATATTTCAAGTGTGCTTAGGAAATCGAGCTTTATGGACAAAGTGCCCACGTGAATGCTTCGTAAAGGGAATAATAAAGACCTTGCCCTAGGCCCTCTCTTCATTTATGTGCATGAGATGAAGCAGTCAGCATGTGTATGCACGCGTGCCTGGTATGCATGCGTTTAGGTGGTTTAAAGAATCTCAGGTTTCCGGTTGGCAAAAGACTCAAAAGTGATTAAAAGTCACATCAAATGTTTACTAAGAGAAGACAGTCTTGGAGTCAGACTAAGCAGATACAAAAAAGGTTTTATTTAGATGCTTCAGTGACCATTCATAAAGTTAATGGAATAAAGATTTTAAAAAGGTTTTATGAAGTCACAAGAGAATAAAGGTAAAGATTTAGCCTGAGATAGGCCTTGTCCAACAGGTGGCTATATGCCTCACCTCAGGGCCCCTAAAACCCTAGAATTTATCGAGGTTTTAATTTCGGGATAATCCAATCTTATGCTCCCAACATTTGCACTAAAGTATTTCATTAGTTATAAATGGGGGGGAAAAACCCTCTACTTTGCAGGGACAGTTTGTAATTAAAAGACATTTTTATAGTATTATTTTCATCTATCCTTAAAATTAAGGATGTTTTTAAAAAATTTAATGCTTATTTATTTTTGACAGACAGAAAGACAAAGCACAAGCAGGGGAGGGACAGAGAGAGAGGAAGACACAGAATCCAAAGCAGGCTCCAGGCTCTGAGCTGTCAGCATAGAGCCTGATGTGGGGCTTGAACGGTGAACATCAAGATCATGATCTGAGCCAAAGTTGGATGCTCAACTGATTGAACCACTCAGGTGCCCTTTAAGAATTTTTTTTAAACTGAAGTATCAGATTTTTCTCTTTAAAGGGGAGCTGTAATTCTATAGTATTGAATTTGAACGGGAAGTATCAGCATAAACTCATGATGTATTTTATTAAAAAAAAAAAAAGTATCTCCAAATTCTGCCTGTTAAATTGGACTGCAAATAACAGCCAGCCCAGTAGCAATGAGTAGCCTGGGGGGATTGGGGTCTTCCCCATTTCTCCCTAAAAGAAACAAGATTCTTAGGAATCTGGTTGATTTCAGCTCTGGCACAGGAAATATGAAAGACGCACCTGGCACATCGTATCCTGCCGGAAGCAGGGGAGTTGTCACAGACTACAAGGATTCTGTCAAAAGGACTCAGGGGCCAGTTTTAATAGGCTCCTACTGGCCAAACTGTAATGGGCTAACACACATCAGATGTGTTTGAATTCATGACATTGGAGTCAACAGTCACAATAAAACCTTCTCCTCTCTGGTTAACCTCTGGAGAATGTCAGCACACCAACTCCTTATTTCAAAAAGTGGTAAAAACAAAGAAAAAGAGTCAAGCAATTATCCTGCCTTGCCTGTGTGAACTGTAATTAAAAGTAACAAGGTGGGTAATAGAGGGACATTTCTCTTTATAGAAGACATCCACCTGATAAAGAGAAGGACAGTAAAATTAGAAAGTTATCATTGTGCAACGCACAATAAATTAATAAATTTAGAAAAAGCACTCATGAAATAGTTTTGCAAAAAATAATTGAAACTGAATCTGATAAAACCTCTAGATCTGACTACCAATTTATATAAAAGTGCAGAGAAGAGACAGCATGTTAAATGACACCAGAGGGGACAGCCAACAAAATATAGACTCTGGGACATCCTATAGGAACACTGACCTCTTTGGTTTTTTTCTGCAAATAAATTACAAAGGAAAGAGAGAGATAACAGAAAATGTTAATGATGGCAAGCTTTATTGAGATTTGATGCCAGTCCATTTTGCATGGTACATATATGAACAGCTTCAAGAACCCTTACACACACACACACTTACACACACCACACACCCTATATGCACATTATAAATACAAGTGTTGCTTTAGAAAACTGTAACTGTTTTAGAATATAGTATTTAAAAAAATTTTTTTTAACGCTTACTTATTTTTGACAGAGAGACAGAGTGTGAGCAGTGGAAGGGCAGAGAGACAGGGAGACAGGATCCTAAGCAGGCTCCAGGCTCTGAGCTGTCAGCATAGAGCCCAACACAAGGCTCAAACCCACAAACCATGAGATCATAACCTGAGCCGAAGTCAGAAGTTTAACCAACTGAGCCACCCAGGTGCCCCTACAATATAGTATTTTTGATTGGGAAATCACAGAACAGGATGAGCTCTCACACTTGGGAAATCAAGCAAATTTATAAAACTTAGGACAGCAATCCTCATCTGAGGTACTAGCACCCCTTGGGGGAAGTTTAGAATGGCTGGCATCTATATAATTTGCAAAAGTTTTCAAGGAGTCAACATTTGTTGATTTCTCACTTGGTATAAAGCTACAATAATCAAGAAAATGTGAAATTGACATGAGATCAGTGGATAGACATATAGATAGACATATGGACCAGTGAAACAAAACAGAGTCCAGAAATAGACCCACCATATGTGGGAAGTTGATTTTTGACAAAAGTCCTAAGATAATTTAATGGGGAATAATAACCTTTAAAAACTGGTACTGGGGGTGCCTGGGTGGCTCAGTTGGTTAAGTGTCCAACTTCAGCTCAGGTCATGATCTCACAGTTCGTGGGTTCGAGCACCGCATCAGGCTCTGTGCTGACAGCTCAGAGCCTGGAGCCTGTTTTGGATTCTGTGTCTCCCTCTCTCTCTGCCCCTCCCCTGCTCATGCTCTGTCTCTCTCTGTCTCAAAAGTAAATAAACTATTAAAAAATATTTTTAAAAAATGGTACTTGAACAACTGGGTATTGACATATAAAAGAAAAAGAACCTCGATCCTTCCCTCTTATTATACACAAAAATTAACTTGAAAAGAGTCAGAGACCTAAAAATAAGAGCTAGCACTCTAAAACTTCTAGAAGAAAACACAAGAGAAAAATCTTTGTGATCTTGGGCTAAGAGAAGATTTCTTTAACAGGACACACCAAGAAACAGAAAGCATAAAGGAAAAATTTGATAATTTGGGCTTCATCACAATGAAAAACTTCTATCCACTGAAACACACTATTTAAGACAATAAGACAAGTCAAAGACTATGAGAAAATATCTGCAAAACATGTATGTGCTACAGGACTTATTACTGAGTTGTAAGAATTGCCTATATCATTTAGGTATAAGACAAACAATGCACTAAAAATATAAGCAAAGGATTTGAACACTTGAGTAAAAATGACATATGATTGGCCAATAAGCACACGAAAAAATACTCAACCTCATTAGTCATACATCAAGGAAATGCAGTTAATTAGCTCTACAACCCCATTAGGATGGCTAAAATTAAAAAGACCGGAAGCTCCAAATGTTGACAAGGAGGCAGTGCAACCGGAACTCTCTTACACTGCTGGTGGAAAAATCAAAATGATACAGCCACTCTGGAAAAATAGTTTGGCAGTATGATGGGTAATTTTATGTGTCCAACTGGCTGGGCCATGGTATCCAGATATCTGGGCAAACACTATTCTGGATATTTCTGTGAAGGTGTTTTCCTGGTGAGATTACCAATTAAATCAGGGGACTTGGGGTAAAGCAGAGTATCCTTCACAATGTAGGTTAACCTCATCCAACCATTTGAAGGCCTGACTAGAACAAAAATGGACCTTCCCTGAACAAAAAGGAATTCTGCCAGTAGACTATCTTTCAACTTGAGTGTCAACTCTTCCCTGGGTTTCCAGCTTGCTGGCCTATCCAGCAGATTCTGGACTTACAAAGACTCCAAAATCACATGAACCAACTCTGTAAAATAAATCTGTTTCTCTCCAGATATACATACATATTCTTTTGGTCCTATTTATCTGGACAGCTTGAATATAGGCAGTTTCCTGTCATTATACAAATATATGTTCGAGCAATCCCACTCCAGAGGATTTACTCCCTTAAAAATGAAAACAAATGTCTACACAAAGACACAAAGTAATGTGAATAAAGTAATGTGAATACTCTCAGTCGTTTTATTCATAATAGTAAAAACTAGAATAAGGCCAAGTGCACATCTAGTGGTGAGCTGGTAAACAAATTGTGGTATGTCTATATAATGGGATTTAAAAAAAAACAGCAATGAAAAAGAACTACTGATCCATGAAACAATATGTATTGATCTCAAATGTATTATGCTAGCACTCTCAACAATAGCTAAAACATGGAAAGAGCCTAAGTGTCCATCAACGGACGAATGGATCAAGAAGATGTGGTTTATCTATACCATGGAATACTACATGGCAATGAGAAACAATGAAATCTGGCCATGTGTAGCAACATGGATGGACCTTGAGGGTGTTATGCTGAGCGAAATAAGTCAGGCAGAGAAGGACAGATACCATATGTTTGCACATATAGGAAGATTAGGAGGAACTTAACAGAGGACAATGGGGGAGAAGAAGGGGGGAAATGGTGGGGGGGAGGGAGGCAAATCATGAGAGGCTTTTGAATGCTGAGAACAAACTGAGGACTCATGGATGTGGGGGGGAGGGGGGATGGGCATGGAGGAGGGCACTTGTGGGGATGAGCACTGGGTGTTATATGGAAACCAACCTGACAATAAACTATTTGTAAAAAAAAAATAATAATAAAAAATGTATTATTCTGGGTAAAGGAAAGAAGATATAAAATGTTATATACCGTATGATTCCATTTGTACGACATTCTTCAAAATAGCAAAACTAAAAGGACAGAAAACAGATCCCTGAGGGGAGGGGAGGGGACTGACTACAAAGTGGTACAAGGGAATTTTGGGTTGATATAAATATTCTGTATCTTGGTTTACGGCCAAGGATACAAAACTGCATTCATTTGTCAAAACCCATCTAATTGCACATATCACAAAGACAAATTTTAAATTTAAAAAAAACCTTTTTTTGATGTTTATTTATTTTTGAGAGAGAGTGAGAGTGAGTGAGAGAGAGAGAGAGAGAGAGAGAAAAGGGAGGAGCAGAGAGAGAGAAGGACAGAGGGTCCAAAGCAGGCTCTGCCCTTACAGGAGAGAGCCTGGTGTGGGGCTAGAACTCACAAACCAGGAGATTATGACATGAGCCAAAGTCAGACACTTACTGATGAAGCCACCCAGGAACCCATGAATTTTACTCTATGTACATTATACCTCAATTTTTAAGAAAAAGGTAATGGTTGTGAAGTAAGCATTATGAAAACTGGAAATACTTCCCTAGGTGTCAAAAGCCATTGAATTTTTTGAAGCCGATGACCTGCCCCATCCCAATGATTTTGCCTTCTTCAATATCAACAGAACAGCCCCTCATCCATACCTCTTATGAGGCATAAAAGTGCTCGAGTCAGTGTCCACAGAGTTGGAAGAAACAGGAGCGTGCTCAAGCTGGCTTTGGTATACGTGGATTTAGTAACAAGGACATGGGTATTTTATTAATTTTGAAAGCAGGGAGTATAGTTAGCCTCTGGAAGGTCTGAAACAAGTATTGGCATATCTCCTCTCTTCCTCAAGATCCAATGGTCTCTCTCCTATCTGTCTCTTTCCCTTCATATCTACCTCATGCTTCTTCTTTTTTTTGTTCTGGAAACAAGAGCCAAACAAGCTGGCCCAGACCTGCCTGGCCTCCTGTCGCTTCATAAAGTCTTACACCCAAATCCTTAGGAGAAAGAATTGGATTAACTCATCTTGAAGTCTATTTGGCTATGGATAATGAGCTCATATTACAAGGCCCAATGTCCAGTGAGCAGGAAGGGGCTGGTCTATGAGACAATGGAAGGAGGGAGATATGGAGCTGGGGAGACACGATCAGCCTTTTGGCCCATGAGGCCCAACCTAGACTGATAATGAGCTCATACTATTGGCCTTTAGCTTCTTGTGATTCCCAAGGAATCCAGCCATGCTAAGGCCTCGGTGCCTTTGCACTTGCTGTTCCTTTTGCCTAGAAGGCTTTTCCTATAGACATTCACAATTTGGCACCCACACTTCATCAGGCTTTTGCTCAAATGGTCAGGCCTTCCCTGACTGTCCTATCAAAAACACCAACACATTCTTTGCCATTGCTTTATTTATCCACGAAGCACTGTAAAAACCTTCTTTGTCCTTGGGTGATATATATCTACATGTTAATCTATTTTTGTCTCTACTAGAATGTAAGTTTCATGAGAGTAAGAACTGTTATGTCCCCAAAGGTATCACCAAGACCCTCATGATCACACACACAGTAAATATTTCATAAATATTTGTTCAATAAAGTATTAATTTTTACATCCCTGGTTTAATTTAGTGACTATCATCACAATCCATTTACCCCCAAGGATAATATCCCAAGGTGGGTATTCCCTACCATGTCTGTGGTCTTTCAAGTTTGACACTAGGTGTTTTTTCCCCATCTCCCCAAAATCTGTTGTTAGTTCTCAATAAAAGACTCAACTCAATTCCTCTTGACTATTACAGTCTGTCATTTTCAGCTTGGCTTTAGGCAAATCCATAAGATCCAAATGCTCTTACTAGAAAGTTCTATTTCCAGAGGCCCAGCAATGCTGCTCTTCTCTTTGCAACTTGGCCATGTCTCTTTCCATCATGGCACCTCAAGAATTTAAGCTGCTGTAAACACACCCACAGGACTTTTTGTACAGGGACTCATAAACAAAAGATGCTTAACAAGTACTTGCAGATTGAGACTTAATGATTGATCATTCAGTGGCTAGGAGTAAAAAATAAAAATCTTTGTTCCAGGCAATTTAATAATAGTGAGCACAAAGTATTGTTGCATATACTCGGGGCCGGAGTCAGAAGAGAAAAGCAATACACAATCCTTAGACCTTGCAAAGGGATAGACTGTTGAGTGTAGGAATTAAAACATCCACACAGTTATTTATAATAGCCCAACTTTGGAAGGAGCTCAAGTGTCTATATATTGATGAATGGATAAAGAAGATGAGGTATATAGCATACAACGGAATATTACTCAGCCATTAAAAAGAATGAAATCTTGCCATTTTCAACGACATGGATGGAGGCTACGGAATATAATGTTAAGTGAAATAAGTCAGAGAAAGACAAATACAATATGATTTCACTCATATGTATAATTTAAGAAACAAATGAACAAAGGGAAAAAAAAGAGAGAAAGAGAGACAAACCAAGAAACAGACTCTTAACTACAGAGAACAAACTGATGGTTATCAGAGGGGAGGTGAAATGGGCAATGGGGATTAAGGAGTGCACTTGTTGTAATGAGCACTGGGTATTATATGGAACTGTTGAAGTGTTATATTGTATATCTGAAACTAATATTACACTATATGTTAACCATACTGATATTAAAGTTTTAAAAATTTATACAGCCGGAAAAAAATTCTTAAAAACTTCACACAGGCAAATAATAAGGCAGATTATAAGAGGGTACTAAGAGAAGAAACTTTCAAAGTCAAGGACGGTAGAATGTAACAGACTCTAGATGTGTGATGAGACAGGTATTAGGAAGGAGGTAGATATAAAAAAGGCCTTGAAGAACAGAGAGGAGAAATATCTAGAACTGAAATAGAATGTGAACATTACATGTGTAAATATGTAGGTGTGGTTAAAACAGTATTTGGAGGAAAATTTTGGCTTCAAATACATTTATCAAATAACAAAATTTAAAAATAAATGAGCTAAGCATTCAAATTAAAAAGTTAGAAAAGGGCACCTGTCTGGCTCAGTCATTAGGGCCCAGGACTCTTGCACTTGGAGTTATAAATTCAAGCCCCACATTGGTTGTAGAGATTACTTAAAAATAAAATCTTCTGTAAAAAACGAAGGAAAAAAGCAAGCCCAAATTAACAAAAAAGAAGGAAATAAGGTAGAAATCAATAAATTAGAAAACAAAAACAAAATAAAAAAATATTCTAACAAAGCCAAATGATGGTTCTTTGAAAATGTTTCCTAAGATACACATTCTGCCAAGACTGACCAAGAAGAAGAGGAAGAAGAAGAGGAAGAAGAGGAAGAAGAAGAAGAAGATTCAAACAAAATAGAATGAAAAAGGAGAAATTACTACAGACACAACAGAGGTTTAGAAATTTTAAAAAAAAGTAGAGGATGTTTTGACAGATGGAGATGGCAGAAGGCGCCCCCAGAATAGGACACAATGAGAATAGAGCCTGGGGGTGTGCATGTTTCGGAAACCACACGTAATCAGTCTAAGTAGAGGACATTGGGGGTGTCTGGAAAACTATGAAATAATGCTGGCTGGAAAGCCAGGGTCCTAACAGTGAAGCCCTTTGGAAGCTAATTTTATTCTGTAAGTAGTGGGGAAGTCTATTTGGTGAGTAGATGTTTTGAGCTGGGGGAGGTAATGAGAGCTGTGTTTTAAGAAGATGCCTGGTTGCAATGATTCAAATGACAGTAACTGCACTTGTTCGGGATGGAGAATGACAAAGGTCTGAACAGGACTCTGGAAATGGAGCCCCAGAAAACAACTGGTGGGGTGTGGGGGAAGAATCAATACAAACTGGTAAGTGACCAGAAGTATATGTGGAGAGGGAACGAGAGCAAGATGGTAATCCTCAAGATTACAGCTTCAGACGGAGGTTGGACTGCAAAGGAGAGATAAAGAACTTGGTTCACAGGTGGAATAAGTAGAGCTTTTATGTTTTTCCTTGTTTGCAAAGTATTTTTCATCTTATTTGATCCTACTGACCCGTGAGACAGGCAGGTAAGAAAGCCTTGCTTTGTGCCAGCCACATGAGCCAATAGGCTCGCGGTCAGTTTCTGCACCATGACTGGGATAGGGGTTGGCCCAGTATCTGGAAACATCATCTAAAGGACTCATGACAAGGCACACGCAAAACACATTCCCTTCATTTGGCTCCCCGCTGCCTGAACTCTGTTCTGTGTTTGGTGAGCTCACCATTTCACGAGTCCCATTAGGCAAGGTAAGACTGCCTACCCCAACAGGAGAGAAGAATCGAGATACCTGCTTGCCCAGTTTGCCAGGGTAAGCTGGAGAAAAAGGCATGTGACCTGGGCTCTGCCAACCAGGCAAATGTGCACAGAGGTGGACTCAGGGGCTTGAGGGGTAAAAGGAGAGGACACGGAGTCCCCTCTCTCTGCAGTGGTGGCAGAAGAGACAGTGGCTGCATGGCTGAGTACCTGGCACACCAGGCAGCATCAGGGATAGTGGGTCCTGACTCAGAAGCCGCCCATCACGGAACCTCATTGAGAGCTCAGAAGAGATGGCATCTTCTCGTCAGACCGGTTCTGAGGACTGGCCTTGCGTGCTGTTCCAGGAAGCTCAGCCTTTAGGCCAGCTCCTGGTTCTCCGGGCAATTCTGAGAGCTGGATCCAGTAACTTTCTGCTTGGTCAGCCAGCGGCTAAGAATCCTGACAGATACATTGTCACTGTTCTATTTTACTTTAAAGCCTCCACGTATGTATTCCANAAGAGGGAGACACAGAATCCAAAGACAGGCTCCAGGCTCTGAGCTGTCAGCACAGAGCCCAATGCGGGGCTTGGACTCAGGAACTGTGAGATCATGACCTGAGCCGAAGTCAGATGCTCAACCGACTGAGCCACCCAGGCACCCCTCCACCAGCTAATCTTAAAACCAAATGAAAGCAAGTCCTCTAACATATAAACAAGCTGAAAATAGGAAAAGTGTTATTTTGACTAAGCCCCAGATTTATTTATAAGCTTCCTAGATTTATTAAAACTTAGGATATTGCTAAGCAAAATGGGGAAGTATATATAATAGCATGTATGCTGTATTTTGTTGTTGTTGTTACCCACATAGAAAAAGATTACACCATAATGTTAACAGCCGTTATCGCGGGCTAGAAGGATAATGAATGATACTGATTTCCTTCCTTTTGCTTATATATATGGTTTAAAAGTTTTCTACTCTAATTCTTGTGTGATAAAAAGTTATTTTAGAGCATATAGAAACTTGTCTGGCTTTTTGTGCAGGAATGCCAATCATTACCGTCATCGCTGTTGGCATGTTTCAGGAACAAGCCACTTCCCTTGGTCTGATGTTCCCATGAGGGATTCCCGGCCCTTTGGCCCCGCCCCAACTTGATTCACCCTCCTCATGGGAGGGCTGTGTCCTGAGTGACCCAAATGCGGAGCAGAAGTCCGGAGCTTGCCCAGCTTCAGCCCTTCCCCTCTCTCACCTCTGCCTGCCCACAGGGGGCTGTATTGCAACCTCCTCTCTGCTCCTGAGTGGGCTTCCCAGGCGGGCTTCCCAGGCAAGCGCTGTCCCAGGGCCGAGCGTGTGAGATGGTCCCCGCAGCCACGCACCCAAAGCCCAGTTTCCAACTGGCTGCACCAGTAACAGAGCTCCGTTTGTTTCCCATCTGGTTCCAGAGGTGGGGAGGGAGGGGAGGGGGGAATTGAGGGATGTGATTTAGTAGCTCCAGACGCACCCAGGCACCTGTGATTGACACTGTTCCTCCTCTGCCGAGTCCCCAGGACACAGGGGAAACAGAGGGCGGTGGACGGACTGTCCTAACCGACCGTGACTGAGGAGAAGACACGCATTCCCCGACGAGCTGCCAGTGGGCTTGCAGCCTCTCACCCACCGCTTTGCCAGGAAGCGCATCATTACTTAATATTCAGAACCCCTGGACAGGGTTCTGTGCCTTGGTAACAGCGGTATACAAACTGGTGTCATCAAATAAAATATTTGAGGCTGGGCCCTGCGGTTTCATTAACAGCAAGACATTTTAATGGGATTATAGCTCTTTTTGTTCAGAAAGCAGGCCCTGTTCAAGCCTAGAAAGTTTATCTATTGATCTTAACCTTTTCCTTCACAAAGTAAATGAAAAGGAAGCAGATCATGGAATCTCCAATCTGCAGTTCTTCCTCGGCTATTTTATCGTTCCCTGCCTCCCTCAGATAAAACATCTAAGATTCATAAATCATTACTCTTAAAATCAAGCCATAAAAACACACCCGCCTTCCCAAGAGTTTATCAGCATTTTGCAAAGTAGCTGGATAGGGCGAGTGTGCTTAAAAACCGTAAAATAGCAGAATCCCAAATATTACACATAACCTCCATCTGACAGATTTCAGGGCAGACAATAACCAAAGCCAATTACTTCTTTCTTGGGTTTCCTGATAACAGTTTCCTCAAATTTATTTTTAAGTTATAACTCAAGGTCATGATAGAAACCGTTTATGTGTGTCATTAAACAAAGAAGCAAACCTCAAACAATCAAGACTTAAAAGTCAGCTTCCTTAATGTACCAGAATGTGTGCTGTGAAAACATGGAGACTCAAGCACACAAAAGTACACAAAAACAGAATAATAATAGTGAGTGTATAAAAATCTTCAGATAAAATGTTTCCAACGGCAACGTTTTGTAGGAAATCAAGCCAGAGGTGCCAAATGATCAACGTAGTTCACGAGGAGTCCTTTGGACTAGGATGGGCAGGCTGGAGAGCAGGGCTTTGGTGCTGGCCTCTCTGGGGGTAAGTACATGAGGGTGACAAAGAACAGGCCTGAAGGCCAGCACTGTGTGGCTGGTGACCTTCGGCTGTTGCTGCCTAGGCTGGACCACATCTCTGGCCCCATTGCGGGCCTGAATCTCCTGGCACCCCTCTGTGCACTCAGTCGGAGTTGGAAGGTACCTCGATGCCCGTTTGTGGGAGTCTGGACAGATGAAGGGCTAGTAGTCGCCTACCAGGAAGTGAAAAGCATGTGCCAAGCCCTTTACACTGGTTCCTCCCAGTGCAGCCACCAGACCCATGGCCCCACCGTTCCTCACCATGTGAAGGGAGATGGGAACAAAGTTAGGAACAAAATTATCCCAGAGACTGGGTCAGCTCAGTGAATGGGTTTACCTTCACAAGAAAGCTACAAAGAACACTTGAATAAACTGCCTTAAGATACCTAAAAGTCAGGACGTAAATATAACTTTTCCAATTATTCAGCAGTCGTTACTATAAACCTTGCTATTGGTCTGGTGTATATGTAACCGTGTTTATAATCATTTTATACAAACTGCGCACCTCTTTTAAAGACAAATGCATCAAATACTTACCAATGGGTAAGTGCCTGCTGTCTGTTCGGCCACTTCTCTTTGCAACCTATCTGTCTATTTTGCAGTGTCTAAAAATGATGTTTAAAGCCACAGACAGGCTCTCAGTTTAAGAGCAGGCGTCACCCGTGCTATCATAGAGCTCTATGGTTTTAGGACTCCAGATGTAGTTTAGAAGCTTAGAGAAAGGGCAATTCGACAAGTCCAATTCCTGACTCTCTGCTCTATTCCTTACCCGTGCTGCATTTTTAAAGCGCTTGATCTACCAAAGCTCAAGGCATCCCAATGGATTAGTGAATCTAATTTCTAAAGCCATGATGCTTGATTAGCATATTCTTTAGTCCAGAGCTTCTTCTTAAGAAGTCTTCGGACTTCTATATCCAAGCACCCACCTTACGCCCCTCCTGTTAGGCTTCCCAGACACCTTAAGGTCATTGTCTTCTTCACTCTCTGCTCGCCCTCCGAATGGAGTCATCTTCCATATGACAGCCCTTATTTATTTCAGTGCCTGAAAACCCCATCCCCCCAGCCTCACAAAACCACCCCCGGGAATCAGCTGTGATGCCTGCTATGTCCTCACCCCCCCACACCCCGTGCATCCCCAAGCCCTGATGACTTCACCTGCTAAACGCCTCCCCAATCTGAGCTCTTCCACCAGCAGATTCCAAATCACCACCTTCCCCTTGGAGTTCTGGAATGCGCTCCAATGGGAATCACCTTCCATTCTGCAAAATGTTTACACATGTGCTCTCCCTCTTGGCCTCTTTCCAGTCCACTGTCATAGAAAAGCACAAATTTGATCGTGTCTTTTATCTGAAACATTAAAATGGCTTCTTACTGTCCTCAGAATAAAGAGCAGCCTGGAGCTCCGGCCTGACCTGGCCTTGGCCATGTGGCCAGCCAGCTGACCCCCGCCGTCCCCTCTGCACACCCCCTCCCTTCCCTGGGCCCTGGAGCTACTTCCTCTCACCCTCTCAGCTACTTCCCCACACAAAGAAGCCCTTCTTGGGTGACCCTGACGGGACCGGTCTCCCCATCACACACAAGCACCCTCACCTTTCCCTCAGAGCACTAGTCAGTTGTAACAACAGCAACGATGTGTGTGTGCTTTGTGTGAGGGCCTGTCTCCTGTGCTTGGTTCTGAAGCGCCCTGGGGAGAGGTGCTGCGTGGGCTCCATCTGCTTGGGTCCTGCCCTGGCTTGGCATGGTGTCCTCACACAGCGAAGGGGGACTAAGGGCATGTTCGCCAAAAGGACCGCATGCTCTGTCACAGTGGTTGAGGCCGGCCTCCCTCAGGATCATCCTCATGACATGCAAGCTTTGGTCTTCGGGGCTTCGGAGTATCTGTAGGAACGTCCCATGTCCCCAGCAGATCCCCCAATATAACCTCAGGGCTTAAAAGGTGGGGGGAGGGAGGTATTCTTTAAAAATGATTTTTTAAAGATAGTGACAGCAGGTTGGCATCCTTTTGCATCTGATTAATGGAAATCAAAATGATAATCAAGATTTTAACAGCTACAGCTTCAGTCTAAACTGAGAAGATGTCCAGAAACGGAGAAGGCAGGAATGCTCTTTCCCACAGCCTCCACAGCCATGAATAAACAGAAAGATGAGAGTGTAAAGGCAGTATGAGAGAGTGGTTATGTGTGCTCAGATTCTGGACCCTGGCTACCAACTGTGATCTTGGGTAAGTCTCTTGACCTCTCTGTGCCTCAGTAACTTCATCTGTAAAATGAGGATAATAATAGCATACTTTCTAGTGTTGTTGCAAGGATTAAATGAGGTAATGCCTGTTAAGTGCTTTGAACAGTGTCTGATGTTACTTATAGTGAGCAATACATACATGGTTGCCATTTTATTATCGTTGGGTGTTGTTTAAAGCTGCTTTACAGTATTCTAGCTAAAATTGCTACATTTTGGTTAGAATGGGTCTCAGCTAACGCTTACAACTACGATGTTAAAAACTGAAATATGCATTGGCTTGTTTGTTGTATGTAAAACTATTTTTAATGAAAAATATTCTGAATGCATAACCTTGTTGGTTCAGATAAAACAAACAAAATGCCTGTTAGTAGATGGTTGTTGGCTTCTTAACAGAGTGTGACAAAAACATTCCTCAAATATGCATGAATAACCTGTTCTGTATCTAGTGAATTCACAAGCATATGCCTCATTTACCTTTGATATATAAAGTAACAAAATCACAGTCAGTGAACTGAGCTAGACAATGAAATTAATCAGAAAAAAGTCAAATAAAACAAACTGCTACATTAAAGTGGAACATGTATACCTACATCTATCCTTTTTTAATTTTTTAAATGTTTTTATTTATTTCTGAGAGAGAGAGAGAGAGCAAGTGTGAGCAGGGGAGGGTCAGAGAGAGGGAGACACAGAATCTGAAACAGGCTCCAGGCTCTGAGCTAGCTGTCAGCACAGAGCCGGACGCGGGGCTCGAAACCATGAACCGTGAGATCATGACCTGAGCCAAAGTTGGACGCTTACCTGACTGAGCCACCCAGGCACCCCTACCTACATCTCTCTTTGAGTTGTGAAGAGTTGATGTTAAAATTATATCAAACAATAAGGTACTTTATTATCAAAACAGTCAATTAAAATATTCCCAGCTGGACATACACCATCCTTATGGCCAAGGAATTCCACTCTTAAATATATATGCAAGAAATGAATGAAGACAGAAAGACATATATAGGAATATTCATAGCAGCTTAGCTCATGATAGCCAAAAACTGTAAATAACCTAGATGTCTATCTTTAGAATGGATACACAAATTGTTATCTATCAATGAGAAAAACATACTACCTATGCATATAATAACATGGATATATCTCATAGATACTATGCCACGTAAAAGAATCTGAATTTAAAAAGTACATATGTACTTCTTTTATGAAGCTCAAGAATCATCAAACCTGAAATTTGATGATAGAAGCCATAAGAGTGGTCCTCCCTGGAGAAGTAGTAACAGATAGAGACTGGGAAGGAGTAATATGAAATCTACAGGGTGCTGCCTATGTTCTGCATCCTGATTTGGGTGGTACTTTATACATATGTGAAATTCATCAAGCCATATGCTGAAAGTGTGGGTATTTTATCCTTTTTATTGCATGTGTTTTACTTCTATTGTTAAAAAAAATATCTTCCCAACTAATATTTTTAAATCATGACTAATTGTACTTTAAAAAAATTTCTTTTTAATGTTTATATTTGTGAGAGAGACAGAATGTGAGCAGGGGAGGGGCAGAGAGAGAGGGAGACACAGAATCTGAAGCAGGCTCCAGGCTCTGAGCTGTCAGCACAGAGCCCGATGCGGGGCTTGAACTCAGGGACTGTGAGATCATGAGCTGAGCTGAAGCCAGAGGAATAACTGACTGAGCCCCCCAGGTGCCCCTGATTGTACTTTGATAGAACAAAATTGGCTGTCCCTTCGTACTTCATGTGTTGCTGGGGAATTGGGGGAGTGCTCTACCTACCTACACACTAAACCAAGAGTAATAGACTGAACTGTACCCCACTCCCCCCCACCCACCAAATTCAAAGATTGAAACCCTAATCCCCCAAGTAACTATATTTGAAGATAGGGTCTTTAAAGAAGTAATTAAGGGTAAATGAAGAGGGGCTCTAATCCAGCATGACTGATATTCTTATAAGAACAAGAGCAGACATCAAAATGTGCCCAGACGAGAAAAGACCACGTGAGAACACAGCCAGGAGCTGGACGTCTACAAGTCCTGGAGACGGGTCTCAGAAGAAAAACCAAACCTTCTGACACTTTGGTTGTGGACTGCCAGCCTCCAGAACTGTGAGGAAATAAAGCTCTGTTGGTTAAGCCACTCAGTGTGTGGTATTCAGTTAAGGCGGCCCTAGCTGACGAACGCACCAAGCACAGGCTTGGGAGAAACTCCAGGAGCTTGGCATAGGCCGTCCGGTGTCAGGGTCTGACTCTTGCTGTGAGCGATCTAAAGCTAGTCAGAGCTAGCAGGGCAAAGACAGAAGGGATTGTGTTTCGAGCAAAAGGCACTTGTGCAAGTAGAACAGGGCGTGTGCTTCCTGTGGTCATAATGTGGGCTCCGCAGAAGCCGCCCGCCCGAGCTGGAGGGCGTGAAGCTTAAAACTATGCGTGTAGTTTAAAACTACGACTGCACACTTCCCAGGATGGCTAGAGCCCCAAACCAATGGAAGGACGCCGGTGCCGACAGACGCGAGGAACAGCGGGGAGAGGACGCTGGTAAGGCCGCCGCGGAAAACTGACAATGTCTCTAAGACCCAAAAACGCACCTGCCCTGACTCAGCAACGCCACGCCTACAGAAATGAGTGTGTGCGTGCGGCAAAATAAGTGTACATGCATGTTGCCAGAGAAACCTGCTCTTCAAGGGAAGAATGGATGTGTCCACATTGATGTGTTCGACATTCACACGATGTGTTACTCATGAGCAACAAAAACGAATGAAACACGGATACACACAGCAACATGGCTAAATGTCTATTACTGAGCGTAGAGGTCAGGCACAAAAGGTTACATAGTGTATGATTTCATTCTGTGAAGTTAAAAAGGAGTAAAGTTGCTCTATGGTGCTAGAGGGCAGAAGAGTGGTNTATATTGGCTGGGGGGGGGCGTGAGGGAGGCCAAGGGTGAAGCGGAAGGCAAGAGGGGGCAGGGGGGCGGGAAATGGTGTGTGTCTTAATCCAGTTACACGGCTTTTCAGATATGTGACAATCAAACATACTACATTTGAGATTCCTGTTCTTCACTTCTGTTCAGGCAACATTGCAACTTTTAAACATCAAAAATTAGGTAGGAGGTTGGCATTTGAATTATTACACAGGACTGTATCATGTGATTAATAGACTGGATTCAGCTTTTCACCACTTAAGAGTAACTGGGAGACCGAAGGGACCTGCCCTGCCCGAGATTTACTTCCACGAAGGAAGAAAAGACAAGTGTGTTAGGTGAGGAAGGGGTCATGCCAGAATTGGAGATGGCTGCTGTGTCTGCACGGTACTGACCCTCGTCTGGCAGTAAACTGTCACACGTACGGGGCAGTTGCTTTAATTCAAGATTCCCTGAACAACAAGACGATGTTTCTGGAGATTGCCAAAGTTGTTTCCTTAGGTTTCTATTCACCACCGAATTGCCAAGATTAGTTCTGATGTGAGAACATGGAAACCTCGGTTCGTGCTGATACCAGCGGTTCACTGACCTGTGTCTGTCTAGGTTACTTTCCAAAAAATGTTGTGGAAGACGGATGTCCCCAAGCTGAGCCCAAAGATATCAACAAAACCCACTGGCTCACATTATCCTCCTAATGGTTATAATAGATTGTAACTACTGCTTTTAGCGAATATAGCACTTAACTAGATAATACTTAGATGGGCTAATTCCTAACGATTAGCCTGTTTCCAAGAAGTTGCAGTTATGTAAATGTTTAAGTGTGTGTACGTGCCCTTATTTCATTCAAAGATTCTACTTTAGCTTTGTTTTGAGTGGCTTCTGGTTAAAGGTGACAGTTTGACCACATAGATTTTTCTTTTCCTCTGAGGACCCCACTTAAATAAGTAAAAGGCATAAATGAGGTATAAATCCACAAAGAGAATGAAAGCGAGAAGATCCACAAACAAAAGATTTCAACGAATTTCTTTGGAATTGACTGGATTGTATTTTTTAAAATAGTTTATTGTCAAGTTGGCTTCCATATAACAGCCAGTGCTCATCCCCACAAGTGCCCTCCACCATGCCCATCTCCCCCTTTCCCCTCCCCCCCCACCTCTGTCAGCCCTCAATTTGTTCTTGGCATTCAAGAGTCTCTCGTGGTTCGATTGTAGTATCCTAGTAAAACATGGAGGTGAAGAAGACTCTGGAAACAGGAGGTTCAATGTAACAGACAGATCCCAGACCTCTGCTCCATGTCACACACGTGACCAGAAGCCAGCTGCTGGCATTTGGGGATTCCCTCTTCTCAGTGTCTGCTCCAGGGAGCCCAACCTAAGACCTCCGCAAACCCTACCAACTAATACAGACCTCTAGCCAGCTTCAGTGACACAGCCTGCACGTGGATGGATGATCAGTGATAACCAGACATTTGCTGGAAACATCCCGCATGGGAGGGAGCCGTCCACGTGTATACAAGTGCACTGTAATTGCCCAAGTGAAAGAAAGAAGAAAGAGGGGGTGGGGTGGGTAAGACAGGGAGGGATTACACTTAGAAAGAAGAAAAGGTAAGATTCACTGTGCAGGTAACGTAATGAACCAAACTGTAATCCTCTGCCTCCCTACGCAGAGTCTCTGGACTTCGAGGGGAGCCTCATTCTACTCAAGAAACTGTAGACAGATGGGTAATTACCTTGCCACCACCTTCCTGCTCCCAACCCCCTCTGCCTGTACCCACTAAGGGTCATTTTGAAAAAGGTCCTGGCACTGCCAATAAATAGTATGTTGTATCTCACCTGCAGTAGCTCCCACATAACAGGGAACGGAATCCTGAGCCCCTCAGCCTATATTCTTCCCCAAACAGGCTTCAAATACCTCACATGACTTAAAGGCAATGGGCAGTTGTAACACCAGCTTAACATTATTTGAGGCTACACAGTGTCCACCAGAGCAGTAATGGTCTGCACCAAGCCGAAAGCACACATTACGATTTATTTCACACCATGGATCTTTTTCCCAGGTTACAGATAATTAGTACATTTGGGCACACTAAAACAGTGCTTATTTGAAAGCTAACCCAACTGCTCCTTTCCTTAACGAATTTTACTAACGGGGCACATTGTATTAATAATTTTGGTTCCAATTTTCTAGCTTGTTCCTTTCTTCCTACCCCTTAAACACACACATAGTTTTCTCATGCTAGAACACAGAGCAACATACTCATCAAAGAATATCTGGAAAACTAGTGTACCTGTACATGCTGTTATAATCCCACCACCCAGTTTCTGTCCACCTTATTTTGAGAAGAAAATTTTTAATGTATATACTTCCTAATCATTCCACTCTCGGGCTTATACTTATAAAGAAATAAAATGGCGGGGGGGGAGTGCCTGGGTGGCTCAGTCAGTCAAGCGCCTGACTTCAGCTCAGGTCACGATCTCACAGTTCATGGGGGTAAGCCCCACATCGGGCTCTGTGCTCACAGCTCGGAGCCTGGAGCCTGATTCAGATTCTGTGTCTCCCTCTCTCTCTGCCCCTCCCCCACTCACACACTCTCTTTTTCTCAAAAAATGAATAAACATTAAAAAAAATAAAATGGGAGCTGTCTTCAAGGCTTTGCTGGTCAGAGATGTGCATGATTCTTTGATACACATTGGGGAAATGCAGATGAAAAGATAAAGTATGTTCTTCCAGGTCCTCTTTGTTTATAGCCAAATGCACAGAGTTCTGCCCCTCTCCCCACCCCAAATTAAATTTTTGAGAAAACACAGCAAAAGGCAGGGCTTCTGACAGGTGAGGCACAGAAACTTTCAGCCTCCAGAGCTCTGGCAGTGATAGGAAGCCCCATGGACTAATGTGTTTGGCCACTCCAGTTATTCTCTAATAAGCCTTTTTATGCTGAAAGGTTGATTTTGTATTGACTGTTTTTCCCTTCTTTCCTCCCTGACATTCTTTTTCTTTTATGGTTAATAGCGGGTTGGGGGGGGGTGGGCGGCGTACTTCAAGGCATGAGGTTTAAAGCCCTTAAATTTAATTACAAAAGTTAACTCAGTCATTCCCCAAAGTTTGCTAAAGAATAGGTGGGATTTCTTTAAAAAGATGGGAAAATAAGATACACAGAAAAGCGACAGAGTTTCTCATCCCCACGGAGTCAAGAAACAGGTACTCCACATATCTCTGTATGTGTATGTATGTACATGCTGACCATATGCTATTATCCTTCCCAGTGCTAACGGAGGTGAAAAAAAAATGTAGGTGGGCAGATGTACTGTTTGGAAGGCCAGGAGAGAGATGGAGTAAAGCGGGCATGCACTGCTGTAATCCAAAGGGAACTGTGGCTGCTTGCTAACAAGTGCAACAACGTGTTGTGAGCATTTATGTCAGGAGTCAGAGAGCTAAGTTCCATGGGATAAATGTGGCCCACTGCCTGCTTTTATACTGCCTGGGAGATGCGAGAGGCTTTTACATTTTTAGAAGGTTGAAAAAAAAAATGAAGTAAGGAATCAAAATTTTGTGACATGTGAAAGTGATACAAAATTCAAATTTCAGCAAACACGAATAAAGTTTTATTGGAAGACAGCCACGCTCGTTGGTTTACATATTGCCTACGGCTGCTTTCGCACTACAACTGTGACAGAGACCTGTAGGGCCCGCAGGACCTATTTACTGTCTGGCCCTACACTGAAGATGTTTGCCAACCCCTTGGTTAGGGGAGGGAGATGTCACTTCAGTCCAAGGTCTTTAAGAAGGAAGTGATACGTCTACCTTACTTGTCTGCAGCCCTTTATATCTCAGTGGACCCTCCCAGCGGCTCTGAGGAGGAAGAGATAGGAAAGGCAGGTTTCATTATCTTCCATTGTACAGCTGGGGAAACTGAGGCTTGGCCCAATCTAGAGACTTGTTCAATTTCGGCAGCCGATTGATGGCAGCACCATATGAAAATGTCTGAGCCTTTCCAACCCATGGTGCTGACACTGGAGAGACCACACACACACACACACACACACACACACAGACATGGGACAAGGGCCTCATAAAGAAGGGAAGCCAGCTGGGTGAGTGGGGTGAGGGGCTTCCTCTGGGTCCCAGGACAAAGGAGATTGGCACCAGGAACTGTCTGGCCTCTGTAGTCAGCAAACTAAGTACCAGGGGACAAGCCCACTGCCTGCTTCTGTCCTGCCTGGGAGTTGGAAACGGTTTTACATTTTTAGATGGCTGGGAAAAAAAATCCAGAAAGGAATCAAAATTTTGTGACATGTTCAAGAGATACGAAATTCAAATTTCAATCTCCATAAATAAAGTTTCACTGGAACACAGCCCTGCTCATTGGTTTACACATTGTTGTAGTGCAAAAGCAGCCTCAGACGGTATCTGTCCCTGGACCTGAGGCCAGGGCCCTTATCTGGTCCTGTTGTCACTGAGAGAACATCTAGGAGCCTCAGACTCCTGCCTTCTGGATTCATCCTCTCCTGATGAGGTTGTAAAGAGCAGATGAGATCATTAGGAGAAGCAAATGAGTTAACCGTGCATACTACTCAGCACAATACTTTGCGTTTGTGACGTCACCTTGTTGTGACATTCACTGCTTGGGGAAGCTGCTGAGCATTTAAAACAGGGATTGACAGGGGTGCCTGAGTGGCTCAGTTTGTTAATTATCCGATTTTGGCTCAGGTCATGATTTCATGGCTCCTGAGTTCAAGCCCTGCATCAGGCTCTGTGCTGACACCTCAGAGCCTGGAGCCTACTTCAGATTCTCTCTCTCTCTCTCTCTCTCTCTCTCTCACACACACACACACACACACACACACACAAATAAATAAACATTAAAAACAGATAAATAAAACAGTGTTGATATGTGATATTAGATAACTAGAGAGCCATAAGGAATGCATTCATACCTGAACCTAAAAGATCAGGTTAGACCTTCATACTCCCTAACACTATGGAAACATTCCATTTGTGGAACAAATTCAAACTCCTTTAGGACAAAATTCTCCTAGGTATTAGCTCAGGGGGAAAAAAAATCTTGTGTACTTTCAAGTTATTTGGAAGAGAATTGGGTGTAAAGACTATTTTCACATCAGGGAAGAAATATATTAGGTTGCAATTGAGAATTAAGTAATTGAACTCCTGGGGCTTGGGGGCTGCAGCTTGGGAAAGAGGCTGGAAGGCAGAAGGGGGGGAAGGAATTGTAAGGGAGAGATTAGGCAGGCCAGTGAGTAATCAGTCCAACAGTAAGGTCAGGGCCCAGCACCTGGGCGTGGTTTGCACAACCCAGGAAAGCCACGAGATTTAAGAACTGATCCATTCATCTGATTCTGCTCTCCATTTTCCACACTAATAATTTCTTCTTTTGGAAATAAAACATTACTGAAAAATAAAGTTTCCTCTTTGGACTATTGTGACATTGTACACGCACCCCACCCAATATAAGATATGCTAATGATCTGAAACAAATAAATCCTCAAATTTCTGACATGACATCATTTCACACCATAAGAAAAATAAGGACTCTTTTTGATGGATGTAATACAACAGAACAGTGTTTTTTGAACTGTATGAGAGCTAAAATCAGTTTAAGGCGTTGCCAACCATATGGAATAGAACAGAACAAAACAGAAAATATCAGTGTATTATACATAATAAAGGACAAGTATTGTTGAGTGAAACTTCTTCGTTTCAGTGATGTGTGTGTATGTGTGCGCGCGTGCGTCTGTACGCATGTGTTTACATTCAGTCATCTATATTGCCAGCCTATGGTGTAAATTATATTCTCACTAGGGATCACAGTCCAAAAAATTTTAATGCCACCAAAGCAGAGTGTGACCGCTTTAGGAAAGTCCAGTATAAGAATCCTAATTCATTGAGCAGCCATGTTAAGGGCTAATTATTCCTGATGTGTGGGATTGCTTTCAATGCCAAACTCTTCCTATGCATTTAAAACATCCTACAATTGAGAGGACAAAAAAAAATGTATGTGTAACTTGTCAAGTATACCTGGTCTTTAAAATAAGGAGTCCCTGATAATGAATACAGAATTGATCTCAAGATACAGGATGTATTAGAAATCAGAAACATGGATGATTACATTTTTCAGAATGATAACTAACCTACTCCTTTATGAAACAAATGAGGGCTGTATTTTTCACACGGGTTGATTCACCAGGGAGCAGGGAAGGGGGCTGGAGAGGAGACTTGGTGGACAAGGATGGTATTACCACCACCGAGAAATTAGATTTTGGAAAAAGATTTACTTTGATTACATAGAAAACTCCCACATTATGAGGCATTCTCTCAATTACTTTCTTCTGAACACCCCAAAGCAAAGAGCCCATAATCCCCAAGATAACAAGAGCTGAACTCAAGCAATTCATTAACCCTGGATGTGATGGCAGCTGGTTTTAAAGGG
This sequence comes from Crocuta crocuta, assembly GCF_008692635.1. Classification (NCBI taxonomy): domain Eukaryota; kingdom Metazoa; phylum Chordata; class Mammalia; order Carnivora; family Hyaenidae; genus Crocuta; species Crocuta crocuta. The sequence goes on along the minus strand of NW_027529428.1, from coordinate 10,808,605 downwards.
AGAGACCATGTCAAAAAACATTTTTCCTGGTAAGCCTGAATATTTCATGAAAAGCAGGTGTAGACAGATTACTTGAGAACTATCTGAGGAAGAGAGCCTGAATTGATCGCCATTGATCTTACATGCGCATGGAGGTCACATGATTGAAAAAGGAGAAATGGATGAATGAATACATGCATGCACACATGAAAGAGGCCAGGATTTTAATACTAATTTAAGTACATATTCCTTCACAGCTGCCTTATCCACATAATTCAGAGGTGCTGGGTTGTGAGATCATTAATCCACACCAATAGGAATGACTGTTCTTACGTAAATGGGCACACAGGGCTTGGGATAAAGTTTGTAGTGGCAGTATCATACAAGCATTGAAGAAGTACTATATTTTGGGACACCTGGGTGGCTTTGTCAGTTAAGCATCCGACTTTGGCTCAGGTCGTGATCTCATGGTTCATGAGTTCGAGCCCCATAGGGCTCTGTGCTGACAGCTTGGAGCTTAGAGTTTGCTCTCTCTGCCCCTCCCCTGCTCACACTCTGTCTCTCTCTCTCAAAGATAAAGGAACAACAAAAAAAAGAACTACTATTTCAAACAACGTACACAGAAATTAACACACCACGCGTTGCCTAACGATGAAAAAGACTCTTAAGTCAAAGGGCCATGTGAAACAGTGGAATAAATGATTTCATACAGTGTGAGAGTCGAAGGATGTCATGTTTTCTAAATTACTAATTTTATATAATACAACTTTAACTATATGCAAGTAAATTAATAAATTGAATATAAGTAGACATTTCACCCTTTATCTGTATCCCTAAAATATGCCTTCTTCAAGTTGATGTAAAGTCTTTTTAAAAACCATCTCATGGGAAAATTGGGGACCACTTTATCATCAAGGGTACATTATACATGGACATACATGGTAATCTGCATCCCACATAACTGAGGCTCCTCACGGTCCACACGTGAGTGAACTAGATTGCAGTTAGCTATTACAATACATTAAAATCCCTAGATTAAAACCCCAGTAACTGCTATCAAACGGATTCTTATCTGTTACAAAGTTCTTCACGCTCTCTCTGTTCCATGCCCAATGGAGGATACGATGTCCTGCCTCACGTCTCCTTAGCCCACTTCTCAGCTCTGCTGGACACTTCCCATGCCCACTGACAAATCCCCACCTCCAGCCCACTCTGCCTCCTGCTTATCCACCTCAGGGCTTTCTCTGGTGCCTCCTGAGCCTTTTCAGGCCACTACTGGCACCCCCAAAATTCTGGGGGTAGCGTGACTAGTATCAAGTGATGGATGAACATCCCAGTTTCCCCACCACTTGCTGGACAACCATAAAGTGCATCCTACACTATCCCCAGCAGAACCGAGCCTCCATTGCCCACAATGGTAATCTGCTCATCAGCCCACCTCTTACTGGCTTTTTTTCCTTCCTGGTCTCATTTTCTCCACTCTCTCACTCATGCTTCCTGGGATGACCCCCACCCACCACCCCATCTCAGGACCTGCAGCATAGGCTACTTCAGCATCATGTGGCAATTCTGTGTCCTCTAAACCAGCTGTCTGCAAGAGTCAAGGTGGAAGAGCTTTACCCTCATTCTTTCCACCGCGATTACTGGCATCTTTGGAAATGTCTCATCTATTCCTTTCCCTAAGCACTTGATGACCCCTCACTAATGCCAAGAGTGTTTCTGGGGGCTGTGGGGTATACGCCCAGATGGATAAAACTTGGTTCCAGCCTCAAGGACTTGAGAAGGAGACATGAAACAGGAAGGAGGAAAAGCAACCCTGAAACTGAAGCGGATTCGGACTGTGGAAGAGCCACGTGGCAGTTTCAGCAGAGGGACAACCTGGAGCCGACAACCTTCATCACTAGCCAGACGAAGCCAGTTTTCCAGTTTTCCAGCATCAATGTCTGCTCGTGGACACCCATCTTTTGATAAGCCCAGCACTGACTCACACACAGGTCAGCCCAATCACGGCTCCTGCTAATACAGCCTTAGGGGCGACTGACTGAATTTTGAAAGGCAAAGCATCACATTGTCCTTACAAGTACCTTAAGGATCCCCGAGTGACTGCTCTATTAGGTGTGTTAATATTAATAAATTAGGTGTGGCCTGGTGAAGCAAGGAAACCCAGGATGCTCAGGGCCATCCCTGAATACCTTATATAAAATAACAGCACCCCCTACCTTACCATGCTCTGTTGTCTTCCCTACTTTATGCTTTAAGGCACTTACCACCCCCTGACATATTATATATTAGCTTATTTATTTTTTAATATCCTCCCACTAAAAGGTCAGCCACTGTGGCAACTTTTCCACACATGAATCTAGAATGGTTGTCTGGAGGAGGGGTTCGAATGAACAAATTATCTAAACATTTGAACCCCCAAATCGTCACTCAACCACAGCTGGAGTGCTATGAACTTGTTCGGAATCACAACAGCCCCATAACTCAAAAGCCTAAAGAATACACGATTATTTTGTGAAAAAAAATTTTTTTTATAAAGCTTCAATATATGTAGCAGGTGTGAATAAATAAAACTGTTTTAATTCTATGATAAACTTGCATGGGCCATGGAATGTAACTCATTCAATGTCCGTGGTGTAAATCAGAAAGAAATCCTGATATTTTAGATCTTAGATACTATCTCTAGCTTACTAAAAAAAAAATAAATTTATTCATGTATTCATGTGACAAATATTTATTGAGTGCTTATGATAAGTATGGTGTTGAGTGAGGTGCTATATTTGATTTTTCTTTGGAAAAATCGACTTCACACTCTCCAGTAAAGCCATATCCTGCTGTTACAGATAGAGAAAGCCCATCTTTTTTAAAACACTTGCGTTTTTTCCCCATTCTTTTACTGTATTATGTCTTATTGATTTAAGTCAGCAATCCCTCAGGGAGAATAGTCACAGGAAATACTTCAGGTGGAGTATTTTTTTTAATCAGCTAATTTTAAAGGTAAACACTTTTCGCTCTTCATTGAGTTTTAGGGAAATGGGAACCACTGTATTTAACAACATCAAATGCTCATGATTACAAAAATCACATAAGTAGTTGTCCAACTCAGCTCATGCAGGGCAAATTGGCTCCAGTATAAATTCACACTCCCCAAAAGCAAAGGTCCTCATAGGTGGGGGGAAACCTTTTACTCACCGCTGACTGACTCACTGCTACATTTCCGCACGGCGTATTCCAAGTTGTCATTCTGCCGGTGGTCTTCAACATGCCCACCTCTGACTTTATTTAGAAGACTGTGGCCAAATTATTCTCTTTTCACCTCAAAACCCCTATGCTTCTGTCTCAAGAGCCCTTCCTTTGCCTTCCTCCAGGATCCTTCCACCTTCCTGAAGATTCCATTCCATCAGTTTAGACTCTTACATTTTCACTCTCTCTTCTTTCCTATGGATTCTTTTTCTCTGACGATAAGGTAGGTCCAAGCCTTCTTAGGCTAAACACATTACTTTCTCCATAGAATGTCATTTCGCTGCTGCATCAAACTCTCCTTCCGCTTCACCACCCAACGAATTTGAAAGAGTCTTCACTGCATTCCATATGCACCACACCCCCCACTCTAACCCCCAACTTCCACCTGCCTCAAAGATAATCAGGCAAAGCCAAGAGCCAAAACCATTGGCTTTTTTGCTTTGTTGCGCCCTGGGCCCCATGGGGGGGGGGGGGG